>NW_024881296.1:5520090-6079397 GCF_018691265.1 Tyto alba
TGCAGGACACACTGCTGTAGGATGCTTCTGAGACCAAAAGTCTTAACTGGTATAAAAAGAGATAAAAAGAAATCACAGAGGACATGGCCATCGGAGGCTGCAGAACATGATGGCCCAGGTGCAACTGCTAACTTGGGACATTCCCAGAAAGCTGGCCGTCAGGAATTTTAGCTTGATCCATATAACAGCTCTTGTGCTCCTCTCTAAGGGCTCATCTTCAGCTTGTGATGGAAATAGAGATGCCTGAGCTGGGGCCAGCTCATGCTGCCTCATTTTGCAGCACAGACCAGAAATACTTCCAGTAGAGCAATGCCAGTGAAAGATCACACACAGCAAACCCAACCCCCAGCCTCGGTGCTGCTGGGCTGCGCACAGCGTGTTTAGGAACCCACAGCTATCTCTTCAAAATCAACAGAAGCCCTGGAAAATAGGAATAATTTTCAAAAACTGTGGGTAGGCTCTTAATACTAGTTAGCCAATATTCAGTTTTTTTCTCTTTTAGTTGGGGTACATGTACTAACCAGTGACAGAGTTACTGCACTGGGGTCTGAAATGTGTCTCCATCTCGTGCTGGACTTTTGGGCTTTGTTCTCACTTCATCTGTACACAAAGTACGTGGTGACTTTTTCCTGAGTAAATAAGTAGGGAAGAAGGGGTATAGCTCTGGCAATAAGTCAAGCAGTTTTCTATACATTAGTAAACCAATTTCCTCCCCATTCTGTGACAACTGTGGCAAACAGCCATTGGCCTGATTTTATTTGGGGTTTTTTTGCTACCTCTGGTGGGGAAAGACTCTGCAAAGTAACTTTTTTTTTTTTTTTTACTGTTTTAATAAAACTTTGATAAGGAATGGTTTTGCATGTGATTTTTTCCCATGTTTTCTCTGTACACCTGACCTCTGCCCCTTGTTGGCTGGAACCACTTTTCTGTGAAAGCAGCTGGTGTGCATGGGGGATGTACTCAGCTTGCCCAATTTTTTGTGTAAAGAGGATTGCAAAAATGCTTTTCAATAATAGCATTCAAAGTACAGATGATGAAAGAGAGAGATTATCCCGCTTCTGCCACAGGTTCTCACAGCAACGAGCAGTGGAAAAATCGGTAACGCGGCGGCTACAAACCCCCAAGGACCACATGTGCCACCCCTGCTCTGGGGCGGAGGGACACAGTGTGCCAGCCTGAATGATGCCAAAATGCATGTGGGTGATTGGGCAGCCAGAGAGCTGCCTCAGGTAGCTGAGGCTCCCCCAAAAGGGCACGTGTGGCACATCGATCCCTCCTCACAGGAGGAGAGGTGCCCTGGCTATGCCGGTTGCCCCAGAGCAACCACCCTGGCAGTGCTGCAAAACCTCTGTGGTGGAGGAGGGAGCATCACCAGCCCCATACCTCTTTCTACTTCTCAAGGAACAGTCCCCTTGAGGGAGGTCTGTGCGCTGATGACCCCCTATCTGTGTTCTTCTAATGATTTAATACCCAAATGAGCTTATATTAACACTAGCATGTTGTTCCAGCTTATAATTACATTTGATTGGTTAAGGCTTCTGTTTGCAGGCCCAGAGTGTAGAGATTTCTTTGAATTTTTGTAAGCCTATTTTTTTTCCTTACCCAGTGGAAGATACAGTTTTTAATAGCACTTTAATAATGGTCCATTTAAGCCTGCACATTCACACAGAGTCAAGACCATGTGTCCACTGTGCATACAGGCAAAGGGAACCTCCTACCCTGAGGATCTCAAAATACTTTGTAGTCTAACAGTTATATCAGCAATGTATAATTGATTTTGGGTCCTCCTCTGTGGCGGGTGCTGTGCCTGTGGGGACTGACAGACAATTCTGGACCAAAGCAGCCAGGACAGAGTGAGCCTGCCGTAAGAGGGAAAGTGGACATGAAGAGGAGACATGATTCAACTTCAGCCACACAGCAGATTGGCAACATCTCAAGGACAAGCAGACAGGTTTCTTGACTCCCAGCTCAGTGTGTTACCTATTTGATCATGCTGTTTCTTCATCCTCGGATGAGAGCTACAAGGCAGAGACGCAGGGATGACAGTGCCTGCACAACAACATACCTGTCTCAAAGAGCTGGTGACAGCTTTGTTATCAGAATTTATATATATATTTCATGATACTCTCCTGACCAATGCCTTTATGTCAGGGAGGGATTTTACACTGTCCCAACATTTCCCAGCTGGGTCAGCCACTGAAGTCTTCAAGCTGTTCCCCAGGATGAGCGAGGGAAGCAGCCAGGTGACTGCTGTCTGGGAGATGCCACAATGTTCAGCTCCAAAACATCCTGTTCCCCTCAGTATTGCAAGGTTGCTGCATAAAGCTCAGTGAAGATTTACTCCTGGGGATCTTCTAAGTGAGACCTAGGGAGGCTAATCCTTGCTGGCACTACTGGGATTTTGAAACTCTCATTGCTCTTTTTTGTCCCAGGCCAAACTGTCCCCAGTGCACCATATGCAATAGTTGTTGTCTTCTAGCCTGGAAATTCAAAGCATAGCTGTAAAAAGGCCTGTGGAAGCTGGGATACCCCTATTCCCTGCACAAACTCAGGTTCCCCTTTGTCTTCTCCCTAGCCTCCTTCAAGCCACCTCCATCCCTCCTCCCCTTCCTTTGCTCACAGATTCTTGCCCTTGGTGGGCAAATAGTTGCAAGCAGTAGGACTCTGCTATTTTGGATGTTATTCTGTGTTCCTCTGCAAAGACTGTCTGTGGTGGTCTCCTGCCTCACTCCAGGAGTGGTTTTAATCATATACAGTTTATACAGTTCATTAGTGAGAAACAGACTGGTTCCTTCCCCACTGTGGGGTTTATCGGACTCTTCCATTTTCTGGAGTTGTAGCCACTAAAAGGCAGCTCCCATACAGCCAGCCAGCTACAGGGGCAAACCCGCAACTCTCTTGGGCCAGCAGCAGCAATTTCCACTGCTCCAAATCTAATCCATAATATAAAAAAGGACAGACCCATTCGTGACTTGAGATAAAGGTGTGGCTTTCAGATTCGCTTTAATTTAAAGGGTGCACAACTGACGATAGCAAAATTGTTGGCCATGTTAAACTCCCTCTTGTTTTCAGATCCTGGTAGAAAGAGAGAAAGGTAGAAAGCAGGGAGAAGGCCAGGCAGGGAGACTGAGCCAGGCAGCATCAGGTTAAGGCTGCCCAGGTTGCTAGAGTCATGCAGGATCTCCCTCCTTGGGGCTGCGGTGCAGACCCATCACCTCCTTCAGGACCAGCTCCAGCCATGACACGCAGAAGCGGGAACCAACTTCCCAGCACTGATGTGGAACTATCGGCAGGTCTAAAGTTGGCGAAAGAAGGTGAGTGAGGGGAAGACGGGTCCTAAGCCAGCTGGTTGAAGAACGGCAGGGATGGAGGCAGCTCCCCCTCTCTCGTTAGCCGAAGCTGCCTCCGTGCGGAGTGGCTCCGCATTGCCTGCCGGCACCGCAGCAGTGCCTGCAGTGTTTGGAAATGTTATTACCTTACTGCACTTTGTTAAACCAATAATTCTGAAAGCAAGAGGAGGGAAAACTTACATTTATGCCCAGTGGTGTTTTTTTTACAGGAAATAATGAAAGAGCTTGTAATGGAAGTTTCTGGGGTTTCATTAAGTGGCAAAAATCGATCTTCTTGCAGATCAGAATTTCCTGCTCTTTTGTTTTTACTGGATGACTTTTAAGAAAAGGCTTAAATGTTTGCTGCAGTTTTAGGTTCATTTTATTTTTACTTTGCTTTATTCTTCCACCTTTTCAATGTTAAGTGTAAAATCATGTAATATCATTTTAACTTACTGCTTAAGGGTTAAAGCTGAGGAACAGTAAATTCAGCCCAGGATAGTCCTAGTGAGAAAAGAATTATGATTGCCTTCTGGTCAGGATGCTGAAACACATCCTGATGAAAACCTCTGAAAACCATAAACTCCTTTCCAAAAAGATGTCCCCAAAAATAAGCTCTTACAGCTGTTCTCCCAGGAAAAGTTGAGCTCCTCTAGGGATTGCCTCTGACTCAGGGGGTTAAACACACACTGCAGCTTGGCTCCTCTCCCACACTGCCACTTGGTGTTTCACAGTCCAAAGGAAAAGAATAAAGATAATCTTAAAAGCCCTCTTTTGTTTGTGAAAATGCCCCTCCTCCAAAGTAATGAAGTAATGCAGTGGTGTGTGCTTAGCTCTGACAAAAGCGTGGAACAACAGTTCAGAAAGCCATGCCTGTTTGGCTGGGTAAAGCATTTAGATGCCTGTCTAACCATGACATTTCAGCTGCCAGCACAGATAATGCTGTCATTACTTACCAAAGCACACAAGAAGACGCTTTTCATATTTCTTTCTGGGTTCACAAAAGTGGGGGTAGCCCATCAGGGATGCTGGGCAGAAAGGGGAGAGGTGGAGTGGAGCCACCTTACAGCCCTGGGGTGCTGTAAGCATTGGGGTAACATTGGTAAGGTGGGCTATAGTGGGGGAGCTGCCCCATGGGGTCACCCCCCCTTCAGGGCAATAGCTCAGCACTCACCTCCCCTCAGGCCTGCGGGATCTCTGGCCCATGTCAGCATTCCATAGACAGGCACGGCAGTGGAGAGTGAGGGCAAAGCTGCAGGCGGTGTGAGCACGGATTAGTCCTAAAACCACATTTGGTACTGATGCCTCTTTAGGAGAAGGACCTTTTGTTATTACAGAGCACAGTGAAAGCAGCCAGGCTGTGGCCTCTGGCCTCTCACTACCATGCAAAACAATAATGAACATTGACTGTAATTTTAGGATCCTCCTTTGAAAGAGATTTTGATATCCTGCATTTCCTCCAAGGTATTTTTTTCTTTAATCAGCTCAGGGATTTTCAAAGGACACTTCTTAAAAACCCTTCCCTTGATTTCCAGTGTCCTATTTCTCATTGATCTCCAGCATTTTTCACCAGGCTGTCCACGACATTTTGTAGGTCTGTCCAGTCCTCAAGCCTGGCTTGAAGTCCCTGCACAACCCCTAAAGCCCTGCATGATCTTTCTCAACTCTCCTCCCTCTGCCTCCCTTCTGCCTCTGGAAATGAGGGAGAGGAGGATGCCCCAGCCCCTCTGTAGCAAACGCTAGAAGCACCAGAGAAAGATTATATTACTTTATCACTGGAAGCCAAAGGAAGTGTCCTTACAAAAACAGCCCCAAGCTGGGCTCAATTTCATCTGGTCTCAGTTGTTGTTAGAGCGTTGTTAGAGCAATATAACATCTCCCCAGTTAGCAAAGATGTGTTCAGAAGCATGTGCAAAGCCTGCCAGGCTGCAAGCCACCAAGTAAAAGTCCGTATTCTGCATTGAGTCAAAGTAATGGAAAGTATAAGAAACAGTATTGTTTCATGTGACTGTGACTGTGGCATTTGGATTCAAATCAATGCAAGGTTCAGAGGGTGCCAAGCAATATGAAATGAGACTAATCTCAGAGACAGAAGAAAGACATTTTATATAACTCGATACAAATTTAGAGGAGGAAGGACAGAGATCTCCTGAGCTTCACGGATGGTACCTCAGTCCACATAACAACATCTACCCTTAAATCTTTGCAAATATAAGGAGAGCTATAAAGGGACCAAGACAAAACCAGTCATGTCTCTCAAACCCCTGGAGAAAGACACAGAATGAAATAATGTAGCCTAAACCAGTCCCTTAGAGAAGGCCAGATGACACTGAAGGGGCTTAGCCAGCAGGCAACAAGCACCGGAGAACGTGGGATCAGTCAGGTCAAAGGCTACAGATAAACCCTCCAACATTAAACTAATGACAGAGCATGAGGTTTAATGACAACAGGGTTATGAAAGACTTAATCAGGTTTCTGTGATTTGAAGAACCAACTTTAAATCCTGAATGCTCAGGGTCCACCTGATGGTAATGGGGAAGGAATTACATAAGTGTGTCTCAGAAAAGCACATGCCAGATGCTGACCAACAGGGCATAAAAGTCAGAGCTGTAGCAAGATGCTAAACAAGGAGACCAAGGAGAAGTGGAAATCATAGTATTCTAAATCAGGCCTTTCGGGTTCCTTTTATGTCGCCTTCTACACCATGAATTACAGCTGGAGAGAGAGGGAATAAGAGTCCCTCTTAGATTAAAAAGCAGTTAAAACCACAGAAAATCAAATCAGACTTTCTGCCTTATTGATGAAAACGAGAAGATCCAACGAAGTCTGACCTGGCAGCAGACAGAAATGACTCTGTTCCTGTTCCTATCATCTGTAAGCAGGCCTGAGTCTCTGCTTTTGGCAGAGGATGCTCACCCTCTGCCAGAGCCACCACTTCATCAGCACAACGCCCACCCAGCCCCCATGTCGTGGGATGAGCAGTGGGGCTAGGCAGGAGGGCGAGGGATGCGGGCAGCTGCAATTGCACTGCAAGTTCACACTCTCTGTGTGCTTTGAAGCCATGGTTGAAAGTAACAGGGAAAACTCCCAGTGTTTCAGGAACAGGCATTTAATGATGGTGCCTGGAAGAAAACAATGTTCAGCTTTAACACACATTGCCAGCCTGTGCATCACTCGTGCTGCTACTGTCACCTTGAAATCTTGCCTGGTGATGTGGCTCATAGAGAGATCTCTGCAGAATGCAGTGACCTAATGGTGTCCAGAGGTGGCCTGTTGGGAATTAACTGCATTCGATCTGGCATCTATCTCTCTGCTGGCAGTGCCTTCACATGCTGGCAGGCACCCACTTCACAGCCGAGCACAGATCTGCCCTTGTACCCCTGCTGGGAGAGGGCCAATGCACTGAAAACCTACTGTCCCCAAGACAGTGTAATCGTGGAGGAAGGACTTTATTAGTCAGGGCTCTCTTGTAGTAGTTTAATGTCACAATATGTCTGTTGCAATAGCATGTTAAATTATAATGTACACAGCCTGGTGTCACAGGGTCTTATCGTCTGTGTTCACCTACTGTTCCAGGGAGTGTTAAAAATCTACTCCACTTTTACTCAGAGGACCAGCATGTCTAAGGAGCAAAGCTGCTCTAGGTCAGCAGTTCAAATCTTGCCTGCCATTCTCCTGAGCTAATAGCAACATCTTGCTGGTGTCTGTCCATAACAGAGTATCACAGGACCTGTGTTTCACTTTCCTCCCACCTGCAACAGTCCCTGAGTATCTGCAGAGAACACCAAGTGGCAGCTATAAGAAGAGTTGTCTTAGGGGAGAAACGCACTTCTCACTGCTTTCAAAAGGGGATTTCATGGTAAAAGAGCAAAACTGCTTGAAGTCCCTTTCCTTATAAAACACTTGAGGGGGGTAAGTACATAAGTGTTGTTTATATGTCTCTGCCCTTCCAGACCAGAGTTCCTAAGGTATGAGCCCAGAATTCTTAACATGTGACTGGCAAAGTGTTGTATTTTAATGAGAAGTGAGACATTTTATTAGCATTTTCTGCTCATTCCTCTTTTTGCCACCTGCCCTTCCCAGGCACCACCCCTCCTGGCCACTTTCAGTGCCTTGACACCAAAGCTGAGATCTCAGAGATACAAAGTTTCCCTGCAGTGCCATGTCATAAAACAGCAGGGTGAGGAGAGGGAAAGGCTGTCCCTGCCCACAGGGAGAAAGACTGCAGTGTGGAAACATCCCTTATTACACACCAGAGCATTCACATAAGAGAGAAATGGCATGAATTCCCCTGCAGCAGGCTGAGCACCCATAGACCTCAGCCCACACATTTTTGTATGCAACTGAACTCTTGTGCTGGTTTTGGCTGGGGCATGACAACATGAAAAGCAGAAATTCCCTGAAGCGATATATGTTTACTGTCCTTGGGCCGTAGCAGGTGTGGAGGCTGCATGTCTAGGATGCTGAACACCTCCTTTCCCAGTCAGCACATTCTTCTGTGCATGAGAGGTGCTGTGGATAAAGTAAGTTCCCGGTTTTGCCACTGGCTGAATGTGGGATGTTGGATACATTGTGCTCCTGGGCTTGTGTAGGCACTTAAATGCCTTTCGCCTGCCTTAGCTGCTTCGCTGGGATCCCTCTCACTTGACTGTATGTATTTAATAGTTGGGTATCTACCCTAAGCTAGTCCATGAGGGTCCATCTACAAGCAACTGAAAAACACAGTCATCTCCACCAGGATCTTATGGATGAATAGACAGTGAATCACTTTCTGGAGGTACCCATCTTAAGTACTGACTGTAGAAAAAACTGAGGTGAGTAGCTTGGACTCTATTCTGCAGACCTAAAGTTCAGTCAAATGACGGTCACATTTGGAGCACCAGGCCTGCCTCTTCTCACACATTTGGACAGCATTCATACATTTGGACAATGGGAACTTGATCTCAGCAGGGAGCCTACAGACATCAACAATGGATGCAATTACGGGGAATAAACATGGGAATATATGCTCTGAAAAAAAAAGCTTTCCTCACAGCACTGCTGTGAAAAATAGAAGAACAGAAAGGAACTAATTCTGCTTCACTTAATTGCTCTCCATAAATCATCTCTTGTCAGCAAGCTTGACTGGTCCACCAAAGGGCCAATTAAAACAAAGGGAGGCTGAGAGCTGTGCCGAGCGCTGTTTGTACTCAGGGCTGTGTTTTATATTACAGGAACTGTAATTCTTTCCAAGAAGGTGGCATCTCTTCCCTTTCCAAGCAGAGAGGAATATCCATGCCCTCCTGGTTTTGAGCCTTGCTGTTATTCTTTCAGAGCATCCACGGTGCATTGACTGGCATCCTCTCCAGCACAGTGCTTTACTGTCCAACATGAGATACAATTCTGCAGGTAAAAGCTGGGTAGCAGAAGAAGCACAGCGACAGACGAACAAGGTCATGAAACCCAGAAATCAGCAGCAAGTCTGTATGTATTTGTTTTTAAAGTCCCATGTCACAATGTACACAGAACTCCTTCCATGCACAGCCCATTAAAATCCCTCCTCGGGGTAACATTTTCTGACACTTTTCCCTGGGTTTCCCAGAACACATTCTGCTCCAAGCGCTCCTCACTAGCTACCACCACCCCTCCTGCGCACACCCAGCCCTTGCCCCGCCACCAGACCCTGCCAGCAGAGCAGCCCTGGCCATGACCACCTCTCGACCCTGCTGTCCCTCCTGCATGTCACCCGACGGGGACAACACCTGCCCGCCAAGATGGCCCTGCCACTGATAATGCCAGGCTGCTCTCCCACCTGTGAGAAACAGGGCGAAACCCCACAGCGGCTACACCCCGCCGCGTGGCTCCGGCTTCTCTCCCAGGGCTCGCTGCCACCGCTTCAAGGGCTCTGGCTGGGTGCTGCGTGCCTCGAAGCCATCCCGGGCTGGGTGACAACATCCCACCCTGCCCGTGCCCGGGGTGGGGAGCGGAGCCAGGCCCCCTGCACGCCCTTCCCCACGGGCAGGCGGGCACAGTGGCTCTGCCCCAGGGGAGGACAGGGCACCACCTGGCCGCTCCCACTCCCGGCGTGGCTGGGGCCAGCCGCTTTCCTCCCCTGTTTGCTTTCAGGGTGTTTTTCTTTGCTGCTGTTCAGAGCAGCTGGGAGGTTGGTCTCACGCTGCAGTTCCAAGGAGGTGCGACGGAGGAGGGCTGGAGGACACTGCTGGCTCCCCCACAGCACTCTCCTTTCCTCCCCCTTTTCTTTCACAAGGCGCTAGAGGTATTTTTGCTCCCTCTTCTTTTTCCTCCGGTCTCCCCCCTCCTTCTGCCCTCACCGCCTGCTAACCCTCTGCTCCCCAGGATCTCTCTCTGGCAGGTGGGAAGGAGCCATGCCCTACCTGTACCAGGACTCAAAGCCGAGGCCGCCCGCGCTGCCCGGGGCCGCGCGTGTCACCCACAGCTCGGGGAAGCCCTACGAGGAGCTGAAGCAGGAGTGCCTGCACAGGGGGGTCCTCTTTGAGGACCCTGACTTCCCCACCTGCAACTTCTCTCTCTTCTTCAGTGAAAAGCCGCCTATTCCCTTCGTCTGGAAGAGACCCGGGGTGAGTATGCCGTGGTGTTCTCTCCTTTGTTCCTGCCAAAAGTCAGATGCCGCTGTGCTTTGGGATCGCACCAGATGCGTGGTGTGCTCAAGGAGATGTGGGGACGAAGTGAGGGGTGGGGGGAACCCTTCCCTCCTCAGGGGCAGTAGCCTGGGGTTGGGTTGTCACCCAGAAAGAGCTCAAACTGTGGGATAAGAGGGCTGCAAGGCTTCACCCCATTTTTCTAGGTGGAGCTTGTTGTATAGCTTCACTTCATGCATGTGTATTTATGTACATGAATAAACAACTTGTGATCAGCCTTGTCTTACATTATTGCCAAACAAAAGCAATGTTAAGATGAAGATAAGAGGATGTGCAAGGAATTAAGGGTAAAATACATTATGAAGATTTTCTAACTATGTAAAAATGGAGTATTGTTAATGTAGAAAGTATATAATTAAGGTTAAACTTAAAATATTCAAACCTTTTAACTTTTAGAGTATGAGACTCTTATACTTGCTTGCTTCTATCATGAAACACTAAGATTACGAATACATGCCATGGTTACTGAGCCATTCAGCAGTAGCCAAGGGCTTGATGAGTATCTCTTAATGCATCTTGCATAACAATCATTAATAACACAGAGAGAGCCTGAAGCTTCACTAGTCACATGTTCTCAGATCACAAACCCAGCATCACTCCAGGTTCCTTCTCCCCACTTAACTCTGTAACTAATAGCCAAAGAAAATTTGTGGCTACATTTCATTTCTTTACTAATGACTCATATTTATTCTCTTTTTCTTCATAGTCTGAAAGTTTCTCCCTTAGGAGAAAACTTTGCTTTGTGACACTGATACCAAGGGAGAAAAAGAACAAAATAAGCTTAAAGAAGGTTTTAAATTTTGGCTTAACTTAATCCACAGTGATAGGCATTCAAATGCCTCAACATCTGGTAGTTAACATAGTGTCACTACAGAGCAGAACTAAAGCTATTACTCCTTGGCAAGTTTCAGCTTTGAAAAAACAGGAGATCCCTACACACGGTAAGTGCAGCCCCTGCAGGCACTTCTGCCTGCCTTGCCTACCTGTGCCCCAAAAGCCAGGTAGGCTGTGGGGCTGCCCCCACGCACAGGACGGGGCTGTGGAGCTGGGATGCTTTTGGTGTGGTGATTCTGGAGTGCTGTGGGGCATCAAAAATGCAAGTGCCTGAGTCACCAAATCAGAAAGAACAGTTTTCCTTTGGCCAGCCATTAGGTGCTAGTTTGTATTTTTTTTCCATTTGGGTCTTCAAGGTATTTAAACTTTTCTGTAAAATATGACCAGGAGCAGCTTAGAGTTTATGTGTCCTTGTGTGTGGTACCCCGGGACAATGGAGAGCAGCCTGTTGTAGCTGTTGCAGTCTTCTTCAGGTCCTTTGTACGCTGAACTGTAAACATTTCCAGGATGAGTGAATTACCAGAAACGATCTGCCTTTACACTTCAATTCCCATCATGCAAAAAGAAGAACTTTTGTGAGCTGCACAGCAATAAATAAAGCTCAGGGGAGGCTGAGAAGATGTGTAAGGACAGGGTTTTGGTTATACTCTTCTCTGGCTCCTCAGCATTTAAGTTAAATCAGTTTAATCTCTATTATCCATCAGGATCAGCAGCAAAATACTGCAACACCATTTCAAGTTAGCACTTTTTACTTTGAAGTGGGATATAGGCCTGGAGCACGTGACAGCTTAGTGACCACAGCTCAGCTGGCAAAGCTGGAGTGCCAGAGAGGGTGAGCACAGGAGCACGGCCTCTGTGGAGGTATCTGTGTTCAAACTGCTTTTCACGATGACTGTTTTTACTGCATCTCCTACCAGTATTTTACAGTAGCTTGGATGAAGTGTAGCACAATATATGTGGGCAATTGCAGGGCCAAATATGTTAATCTTCAGATTTATACTCTGTTAGAGTTTAATATTTAGTAGTGAGAGCAGAGAAGGCTTTCTCATTATTTTGACATGCATATACATGCAGGTATATATATGTTTGTATGCAGCATAAAGACGACCCTCAGGTATCCCTAATCTCCCACTGCAATCAGTGAACTAAATGGATCTGCACGAGATTAATATCTTGCTTTCTACATAAATCTTAAGTGCTCTAAGGTTCAGAAAGATATTTAACAATTTTGTTTAGTAATCCCTTTTCATTACAAATTAAACCTTTGAAACTCTACCTTGTCTAAATTTTAGAATAATCTGAAGAATAAAAGACCCTTTTCTCATTGTATCTCCCCTTTCCCTTTCCCTTTTCCTTTCTTTTCCTTCTTAATTTATATCTAAATTCAACTGCTAGGATAAGTTCCTAGACAGCTCAGTGTCTAGGAAAGTTAGACATACAACTTGAAAAATGAAAAAAAAAAAAAAAAACAAAAAAAGAAAAAAGGAAAGACTAATGTGTTTTACCAGTGCCAAATGAGTCTATGGTCTACAGGAGGAAGTAATAAGTAAATTCTCCTAATATTAACATCCACTGACAACTGGTATGACAGGTACTGTATGCTGGAACCAGGCAAAGAAACGTAATCACAGAAATAGGGACACCTAAAGAACGTCACCCTCAGCCTTTCTTAGACCTCCATGTACCCCCTCTACCAATGTGAGGTGGAAGTGCAGGGGATGCAATTCATTTTCCTTTGACTAAAGAAACACAGGTTTGATGTAGCATCAAGAGAGTCAAGGGTCACCTTGTTTCATCTCTCTGAAGATTGCACGTCCATACTTCCAGGCAATATCCGTGTGCAGGTGATCCTTGAATTATTGTATGCTGTGTGTAAATGCAAGATCCACCTCTGGGTTTTGTCCTTTAACATGCTGAAAGCCCCAACACACATTATTATACCATCCAGTCTGAAGATCCCTTTAAAATTAATATTATTTTTGCAACATCCACTCAAAAACTGTGGAGTGTGGTTTTCTTTTGTCTAGCAGAGAATGTGGCACAGGTCCAATCAAAATCCTTTCAGTTCATTTTTACTGATTATTTGAACTATTACTTTTGTTTGTTTTAGGCATATGAGATTGAATATATTTTTCCATATGTCAGTTTTAGAGCTGTGTAATAAGCAATAAGCCATTAACCTAATGTTCAGATCCATGTCAGTGGAAATGTTTTTTATCTCATCTCTTGCTAACACATGGAGTTTCTTGGTAACGGCTAAGTACAGTTCTTGCCATGAGAATTATGTTCCCCAGGAGCAATGATGCTAAAAAAAGTCATGTTATTAGAGATCAGCTACTTTATCAGCTGTTGTTATATTTATGCCTAAAGGCAATGAGCTGTGTTTTTTATTGTTCACCTCCAGTCCCAACAAGACTGAGTGTATTTAATGAGCAAGCAGGCCAGGTAAGGAGGAGCTGCTGTTTGATTTCCCCTTGCTGTGCTCTCTGGGGACACGAGGTGCTGCAGTGCCTCCTCCCCTGGGCACCTGTGGCTGGGGCACAACCTGGGTGCTACCTCCTCCCCAGGACAGGCAAACAAAAAATATGCAAACCAGCTTCCTCCTGAATATTGCCTCTGCAGGGAGAACTTTGCCGGTGCAGTGTTGATTCACTGGGGAGAGAGTCCTGGCACCAGCAGCGGCCAGCAGCAGATGCTTCAGCAGTAAAGTGCAGGAAGCTGAATGAAATGATCGATATCCTGTCCTGACGGCCTCCCAAAATGCAGTGATACGAATCAAAAGCAATTCAGTTTCCTTATAGGCAAATGCAGGGGTTAGATAACTGATTGTGTTCTCCTATTTCCCCCCCTTCTTTAATGTTATATTTTTTATTTTTGCAAGCTTCTGCCACTTAGGCAGAAGAGTCTGCTTCATGCCATAGGCTCTGCAATAACTTATCAGGGCAGACTGATTAACTACAGGCATATTCCTCTAGTAATATATTAGATATCCTTCTCATCCTTTTTATATTCAGTTCAATCAATTAAATTCAATTTAAAGTTCATGGGAAAGGGGAGGAGAGAAGAGAATTCCTACCACATTTATTGATTTGTCACTGTAATTTTTCTATCCAGCTGTGGTGCTAGTAATTGAACTAAAACAGTCAAATGACTTGAGAATTGCTTTAATGTCACTGTGAGCACCAGCCCCTCTGACCCCTGAGCACACAAGGGTGGGTAGTGTTAGCTCCTCCAGAAAATTAACTCAGTAAAACAAACAAGGCTGGAGTCTACCTCTGTTGTTTGCTTATTTGAGCCGGAAATGGTCTTACGGTTGTCAGACACTGTACGTTCCAGGTATTATGTGCAGGTAGATAAAAACCTTAATAGTGCATTTAAAGGTAAATCACCAATTTTATTTTTTCCATCCATAGAGGGAAAACAAACAAGCAAACCCCATTAACTAGGGTTGTAGCCTAACACTGAGATTCTGGACTGAGTTGTGCTATGGTATTTGCACAATTGCTTGCAGATGAATAAAGAATGCCAGCTTTTCATTAGCAGCCAACTAATTACAAAAAAATGAGGATAGTTCATTCTTTAATTGTTCTACACTGTAATTATTAGCAAGGATTCCCCACCTAGATTTTGTGGTGGCTACACTGCTGCAAGATAATATAGCTCATGGGGCACACACCCATGTCTGGGTTCAGAGAGATGGTGATATCTTCCTGGCACGTTCTAAGTAATTTCTGTGTGTCTCTCTCACTCTCGCAGGACATTGTCAAGGACCCCAAGTTTATCCTTGGAGGAGCCACAAGAACTGACATTTGCCAAGGGGATCTTGGTAAGTGATTGTCCCTGGGTGGACGTATTTGTGCCTACACCCTGTGGGGAGCAGCAGGAATATCCTTGCACATGAGGGGATGTTGTTCATCCTGAACTGGTCGGAGAATACGAGGGTTTTTTTCCCCTTCTCAATTCACAGGTGACTGCTGGCTATTAGCAGCCATAGCTTCTCTCACACTGAATGAAAAAACACTAGCAAGAGTGGTGCCATTGGATCAAAATTTTGGGCCAGATTATGCTGGAATATTTCACTTCCAGGTAAGATGAACACCTGGCATGGCATGAACACATTTCTGTCATTACAAATCATGGTCTATTTTGCAGTGGGATTGCCAGTTATTGCAGAAGAGACTGAAAATCAGGGATTGCTGAGTTTACATTGTTTGTGTTTTGAGAAACAGCCTAGAGGGCTACATCAGCCTCCCACAGGCATGCACATAGCCACTTCTGCTCTGTGAAGAGATATCTGGCCTTAGAAATCATTTCACTTTTTCCTAGGTACACAGACTTCACTTAGGCTATAAGGCCTTAAAGTAGTTGGACTGGGATCTATAATATGTGCATGTCTTAAAGGTGTCTTGAATCATGTGGTGACCACTTGTATAGCTACATGAGTGACAATATCCAGACAAGAAGCTACAGTAGAGCTCTACACATGTAGTCTTAGTCTTTTCTTAAAATAAATTACCCTTCCTTCAGAGCAGCCTAGCACAGTATAGTGGAAACAGGTGATTTACATATGACTTGTAATCAAGCCTATGATTGTCACTGTTACAAATAGAAGTACTGGGACACCAGAGTCCAATGCTCAGGAAATCACATGCTGTCAGCAAACATGTGTCCCATGATTTCTAAATAGTTTTGGCAGCACAACGAGTGGCTGGATGTCGTGATTGATGACAGATTACCCACCTTCAAGGACCGCTTGGTTTTCCTGCACTCAGCTGAACAAAACGAATTTTGGAGTGCCTTACTAGAGAAAGCCTATGCCAAGTAAGTCATACTGTGCAAACATAATTCGCTATTTGTGCATACATTATTCACAATTTGTATATGCAATATTCACAACTCGAGCGAACAGCTTCTATCTGGTATTTTTTGGTGGGGAGGGGGTTTGTATTTGCTGCTTCCCTGATATAAAGACACTATGTCTATCTATTGGGAGTTGGTCCATCTTCCAGCACATCATTAGATACAACAGCAGCTGATAGCAATAGAGTTGGATCAAAGCCTGAATCCTGCCATTTATGTCTCTGCTGAGACCTCAGTTGAGGGTTCTAGCTAACCCTGTATTTTTAAATTACTTGGCAGGTAGCAAGCCACTGACATGCAGTGATGCTTAGTCCTTGCCAATTGACACTAAAGAAAGTCCCTGACAATTGGCACTAAAGAAAGAAAACCCCCAGGCTTTAAGGATATGGAGAAATTAATGAATTAAAAATGTAATTAACAAGGAAAGCAGAATGATCCCAGTACTCCTCCCATATATCCTGTGTACATCGTACATTCTGTCATACTTCTTTTGATTTCAGTGCTGTTGCTGAAATTTTACACCTGTATGAGAAAGTTCTCAAGCTCTCACAGGTGTCTTCAAAGTTTTGGAAGAGTGTCTCATGGTCAGCATGTATTTTCCAGGCTGAATGGCAGCTACGAGGCTCTGAAAGGAGGGAGTACAATAGAAGCCATGGAGGACTTCACTGGGGGTGTAGGAGAAATGTATGAGGTTAAAAAGGCTCCTGACAATTTCTGTGAAATCCTAGAGAAAGCTCTGAAAAGATGCTCATTGGTGTGCTGCTCTATTGATGTAAGTAAGAAATGGGATCTGAATTTCTGTTTATTTTTGTGCTTTCTGCATTAAAAAAGCCTACAAGTAGATGGATATGCACTTAACTCTGCAAATAATAGCTATGAACTGAAAATATGTAATATTAATGTAGTCCTTAGTACAGTTGTTTAAAAGAAAAGAAAAAGATTCATCACTTTTCAGCAGGTGATGGCCACTGTATTTAAGGCAATAATGACATGAGTATGAGTACTCAGTGAGTGTGAACTTTCCTGACTTATTTGGTCACTTAGCATTAAGACTGGCCATAGCTTTTTGAGGACTTACTGGTTCCAGAGACTACAAAATTGTTTTTTTTTAGCAGCTGTGGGGTCTTGAGGGACTCAGGACAATTTTCGGGACCAGTGTGTTTGTCTGTAAACAGAGGCTGGGGCTTAGGGTACGTCAGGTGTATCCCTCCAGAAGCTAAAACCTCCAGCTTTCCCAAAGAAAAGGCTGCTGCTGGGTAGATCCTGCAAAGGTTACTTACACTGCTCTGCCAGTGTGTCTGACCCAGGGTAAAAGGAGTCATCCACGTGTCCTTGGCTTTCTGGTGAAAAATGCCTGAGCTGCTCAACAGCAAGAGTGAAAGCCTCATTGCTGTTCCTTGCTGACTGTGCTCAGTGGGGAAGGCAGTTCAGAAACAAGTGTGCCAAGTTTCTCCACCAGAATGAGCAGCTGGAGAAAGAGGTTTCAGAGCAAATGAAAAATCCCACCAAGCACAAAATGTTTCATTTCCCTTTCAGGCATTTGTAACAAAAGCAAAGGAAGTGCCCATGCTGGGGGAAAAGGGGAGAGGCTTTTGTTTGCCCTCTGCCCAAAAGCTTCATCGTTGACCATTTGGCCAGGCTGAGGGAAACCTGTCATCTCAAACCTGTTGTCTGCCTGACTGAAAACAGGGTTTTTCTACAAACTCTCTCTTTCACTCAAGACTGCCCTCAACTTTGGGGTTCAGTCTTTCCTGATTTGATTTTCCCTTTCTCTCCTGCTGAAGCTTTGCTGCTTGCAAAGACTAATTAAATATTTATCAAACTAGACAGACAGTGTAATACTCAAGCTAGCTGATGGGACCCTTCACTGCCACCACTGCTCCATCAATGTCTTTTTAAAAGAAATGAGACCATATCAACACCTGATCGCAGTCTGAGAGCACCTCTTCCCATCCCTTATCTGACACAAACTACATTTGAATGGGAGTTAAGACTGAGATCCCGGAAAAGTAGATATTGCTGATACAAAATCACACAGGCAGAAAAGGTATTTCAACCTGGAACCACCTTGTTTTCCCTCTGCGTGAAGAATGCTAAAAAAAAAAATCCTTTCCTCAAAGGGCACCGCTGTACCATCATTGTCTGCACTGAGCAGACAGACAAGTTCCCAGTTCATAGCACTGGTTAGCCACTGACCTCCCACCTGATGGTTGGAAGGGACCAGGTGGCACCACTTGTGATCTCACTCTGAAGAGAGACATTCACATTTTTTTCCCCATATTTCAGATTAGGAGTGCTGCCGAGTCAGAAGCCAAAACCCCCTTTGGCCTTATAAAGGGCCATGCTTACTCCGTGACTGGCATTGATGAGGTAGGTTCAGCAGCTTGGGGCAAGGAGAGACCTGGGGAAAAGATAAGGGAGTGTCCCCTAACCTCGGGTGACAGGGAGAGTTATCCTGGGGGAGTTATCCAAATTCCCATCCATCTTTCCCTCCCACAACTCCTGTAGCACATTTTGCCCAGCTGTTACACCAGCTTGCCCAGCCTCTGCAAACTGGAGAAGTCCTGCTCCCTAGCTACTGACACTTGGTATTTTCTCTGTTTCCTTCTTTCCCAGGTGAGCTACAGGGGCCGGCAGGTGCAGCTCATAAGGATAAGGAACCCCTGGGGACAGGTTGAGTGGAATGGCCCTTGGAGTGACAAGTACGTCTGCTGTCCCATACACGCTGGCCTCGCAAAGACCAAATCCCAGCTGCTTCTTCACAGCTAGCTTTCTGCAGCTCCAGCTATTCCACAGAAAATTAAATCAGGAATTTTTACATGCATAACAATATTACTGCCATACAAATATGTCACTCTTAGTATTTTCAAAGCTGCTCAATTATGGGGACATTGTCAAGGTTGTTTAGACCCCAAAATCTAGCCTTAGCAAAAATCATATATAAATATAAATGGGATAAGTTAATTTTAAGACACTCCTGGTTGGAAAAATTATACATTTGGAGTGATTTTTTTTTGTTTATTTTCTGCAAGCCCGTTGTAGTACTTGTAACACAACATTTGTACTTTGTCCTACTGCAGATAAGCTGGAAACTGACACTGTATTGCCTCCCCCCCTAAGTAGCTTATGAGTCCCTAGTTGCATTTACTGTTCTGGGTTTCTAAACACATCAGGAAGAGAAAGGGACCTTACAGGTTACATATGACTATTAAATGAGACCCTCTCCATGTGGTACCCACCAAAGTTGTGGAAAGACCCAAAACCACAACAGGATTGGTTTGAAAACCAGCCTGTACTTACTACCAAAGGTAAGCAAGGTACAAATAATACAAAAGAAACAAATTATATAGTAAAAACAACACTACATTTGCCCCCAACATATGCTTTTCGATATATTTTTTTCAAATATGCATGGCTTCATTTTTGTTTCACTTTCTTCTAAGTTTTTTTTATTCACACAGATTTAGAGGAGAGGAGTTGTAATCTGCATGGCTCTTTAAAATTGCTGTGACATGTAGTCATCTGTAAGACTACTTTGAATGTTCCTGTCCTTAACACCACTCAGAAATAACTGAAATATTTCCACATGAGCTCTGATCCTTTGTTATCCTGAAAAAGAAAAATGTGGATAATTGACATACATAATGAGTGATTGAGTGATTAAATCTCAAAAAAAAAAAAAAACAGAGAGGTTAAGATCAGGACAGGTATCTAGCAATTCATGCTGTTTATTGAAAAGGCTGTCTCTGCAGAGCTCTGATTCTGCACTTGCAAAGTTTTCTGGAACTGAAGATGAAGAGGGGCTTGTAGGTCAATACAGGAATCTGTATTAACATTCCACAGTGGTTGCTGGAATTAAAAATCTCAACACAAGGTACCTGCTATTCCCTGTCTATTATGTCAGATTGGTAATGTAGTAGGGCATTTCCAGCTTTTCCAAAAAGCTTTAGCAGGTTTTTGTTTGGTTTTGATCTGCTACAGCTGGAGTTGTAGGGGTGAATGAAAAGGAAGAAAAGACTTTATTTGGAACCCCAGTTACTCCAACAACACTCTCTGTACAAGGGAAGGAGCCTATTCAGCTCCCATTGACTCAGTTTTGAAGAAACATCTGGCCCTAAATTACTGACAAATATAGAAGAAGAGATGGTGTTACAGATGGAAAACAGATTTAAGGAGGGGTGTGACTTACCAAAATCTTCAGGTTTACCAATGGCCCTATTATACTCAATTCCAACACCTGACATCAGTCCCAGTTCTCAGTGCAGGCAACAACTCACCCAGAATCATCTTGGAGCAGGGATCTTTGGCTTGATCATGCTTCTAGATACACTAGTTGGGTCTCTGTGACTGTGAGTGACAGCAGGATTCAGGAAACCTCTTAAATGCATCTGTGTTTGTGAGAGCCACTCAAATAAAACACATTTGGAAGAAGAACAGCCTGCTGCTGTGTCCAGCTAGTCATTCTGAGCCAGGGAAAATTAATTGTCATATACCCATAGTAAAGCTTGGTTTTGTTTTATTGCAGCTCTCTGGAGTGGCATTCAGTCAGCCCGTCGGAGCAGAGGCGCCTATCTCAGGCAGCACTGAATGATGGAGAGTTCTGGTAAGCCACAGGTTTTGAAAGCGTGTAGCTGTAGTCAGAAACAAAGGTGAAAGTGGCCAAAACGAGCAGTAAGGAAGAATTGTCTGCATGAGGAAAAGCTGTTTCTGCCTAGGAGAGGGCAGGTAGAATGCTCACTTGGTTTTCTTCATGTTTCATGTGTTCCCATGTCTATCTTAATAACAAAAAGCATTTTAAAAGTCAGCTTAGTTAATGGCATTAGCATATTTCAAATACTGTGCTTCTCCCATGAATGTAACACCCTTTAAATCCTTCCCATGAACACAGGCAGACTCTACAGAAGGAAGCATTATATTGCACTGTATCACCTATGAAATGCCTTCAGGGTTGATACTAGGCATACATGGGAAGGGGAGGGAGTCCAGAGAAGCAATACTACTTGTTACAGAAAGTAAAAGAACATCAAGATATGTGTGAAATGATGGAAAATCTTAAGAAAAGATGAAATGAAATGGAAGAAATACATGGTGGGAATTGCTTTAGAAGTGTGAAGTGTTTTTCATGCCAAATTCACGATCTCAGACAGAGCAGATGGCTGACTTGCACATGATCCTCCCCTTACATCAACCATGCTGTGCACTACTCACTGTCTGGTCACAATTTATAAGGCCAGATGCTCATCTTTTACAAAGAGGTAAATCTAGAGATATATGCAGTGGGGTAATTCCAGATTTTTCCTGCAAGTTAAACCAAAGTTCAACTTTAAGCCTGAAAAGTGATTTGAGATATACAATTCAGGACATTAAGTCACATAAAATGTTCTATCCCAAACTTTGATAGCTCTGGAGTGAGGTAAGTCCTGTGTCTGATCCATTATTTAAGTATTTTTACATAGGATATTTTGAGTTATTTTGCTATTGATATTGCAAATGCAGTAGGGCATTTCTCATTTTTTCAAAAGCTTTTCTGTTGTTTTTTTTTCCTCTGTTTTTGACATAGCTACAGCTAGAACTTATGGAGTGAATGAAAAGGAGGCAAAGACTTTACCCAGTACCCAAGTAACCCCAGCAAGTCTCTCAATACAGGTCATGACTTAAAGCCTGACTGTGTAATGGAGGTACAAGTGTGCAAGTAGGCATCAGATGAGCAATGAAATTAATGCAAAAGTCATGTGTCCAACAGAGCTAATCTGATAGTTAAGCAAATCCTCCAAAGGTCAATAAAAATTAATGAGGTTGACATGCCCAGACAAATGTTAACCTTCCTCATCCAGCATCTCAGCCATTCGGAGTGGAAACAAAAGCCATTGGGACTGCAGTTTCCACTGAAGGGGTTAAGTGGACAAAAATCATATGTAGAAGATAACAAATGCTTCCAAAACCAGTCAGGCAAGTTTGATACCAGCTAAATCCTCCGCCCAGTCCATCAGATTTAATATTTACTAATGCCTTTTGACTTCTGTGTGTTTCTCTCAGGAGCGTTTACCTCTTTGCCGCCTCTAAGCCACAGCTTGATGGTTTCCCCATCAGGCTTTGCATACAGACTTTGCATGAGCAATAATGTGATGTACTCCTGAAAACATTAAAATGAACAGATGAGGAAAGAGATGAACATAGCTGCTTCTCTCCAGCTTTCAGTTTGCTCCTACCATGGTTCCTGCTGATGCAGTTTAGCTGAGTAGCTGGTGAACAAGCTACATTCCTGCTTCTGCAGCTGAGGACCTTCAGCCAGCCTATTCACCACTGCTGGTGGTGACTTGGCTTGCCTCCCTGGAAAGCTGGGGTAATCTTTATGAGGTGCTTTGAAACCTGCTGCTAGAAATAGTGACTAGCAAAGTAATTAGGTCCTCAAAAGTCCAAAACATGTTCTCCATGACATGCATTATCTTTGGGCTTAGCAAATAACATAAGGTGCAATGGGGCTCTTCTTGTTGACAGCTGGTTTCTACTGAAGTAGGCAACTGTAAGTTTTACAGTCAGCAAGCTTTTCATAAGTCATTTCTTGATGTGTCTGGAAGCTGAAAGGGAGCTCAGGAAACCTGCTATGCATTCATGAACAATTTCTGTAACTGTTCTGCGTTTCTGACCCAGCTTATCCATGTGCTGACTGCATGCAAAACAATGGCCATTCTCCTACACAGGATCATTTCTGTTAAATGAAAGAGAAAAAGAGGAAGAATAAATATACCTTTTTATTCTCGTGCATTGTGTTAGATTTCATCCTGGATGGAAGACAAAGGCTAGGAGGAAGGGTAGTGCAGTGAGGGAAACTAGATCAAAAACTACAGAACTGTTAAAGCAAGACAAGTATCATATCATCAGAGTGTCTTCAGTCAATGCAAAAAAGCAACACAGCTGTAGAGGACTACATGGGATAAGGCAGCCAAGGTGAGAAACGTGGTCTGATAAGACCTTTTGTCCCTTTTGTTCTTTGGTTTTGTGAGGACTGACAAAAATCTTCATGGTAACCTGCTAAGGGCCTGCTGACCTCATTAACTATCCAAAAGATATTTTGGCTACATTTTAACAGTTCAGATTGGTCGGGTCCAGATGCTTCCACTAGATGTGAAGAAGGCATTCTGCTGTTGGCTAAGAAATCAGCTTCTCACTCACCCTAGATCCTAGACCCTTCCCTCCTAAAATCAGAGGGTCAGAGTCTTCCCTTCACCAATACAAATCCGGGACGTCCCTAGAAAAGTCAGAACAGGTGTTTTAGGAGCCAAATCTGGTCTATAAAGTGCAACTCCTTCATCTGCTTTGCAACACGTTTCCAGAGACCCCAAAATTGCATAATGTGGCCAGGAAACTAAGCCACTTAGTGACAGATTTTGTTATGCTGCCCCTGCTCTAGTGTACTGAGCATCAAAGTGAGAATTAGCAGTGCCTAGGGCTAGAAATACATAGGAATAATTGACAAGAAAGAGGACAGAGCTCAGGAAAGCAGGCCCTGCTGCGTCTTCCCATGCTAAAAACAAGTTGTAAAATGGCCCATAGCAAGTGTAAATTAATACCACCACAGACATCTATTTTCTATGCAGCAGAAAAATGGATGTAGCTGTGTCTGGTGAGCTACACTGAGGGACATCTGGGTCCTATCTGCCATTGCCACAGATAAACACGCAGTCTTGGAGAGCTTTTGGTCTCCTGTTACTTCATTTTGTGTTAGACATCAGCTGCTACAGGAAAAGGATAGTTACAGAAGTTTGTGTTAGGGAGGAGATGAACTTCTATATGTTATTTCTATGGCTCATGGAGAGAGGCAGGCTCTTACAGATAGCAATTCAGAGTAGATGACACATCTGGATGTTCAGTTGCCCTCAGGAAGGCCTAATGCCCCTCCCTTTCACAGAGGGAAGTTCAGCCTACCAAGACTACCCTCAGTCTTACAGCATACAGACCTCCTGTCCTTGCAGTGCCCACCATGCAAGCTGCTGTCTCTTAGACAGCTCCCCTGCTCTGTTCCTTTTGCCCAGGGCTGCACACCATGCCCAGTGGTGCCTGGCTCTGGCTGACCCTTTGCTTGGCTGTTTGCTCAGTCCTGAACACCGGGCTCCTTGGCCAGCAGGACTTTCGGTATCTTTTTTCCCTTTTATTTGCTAGATAACATCACATAGCTTATCTGCTTCTTAGCGTGCTGAGCAGGCTAGTTGCAATCAGCCCATCTGAGCAGCTCAGAAACATCCATATTGTGGCATTTGCTTCCTCCTTCCCATGGCCAGATATATATGTGTCCACCTTGGGTATAAAACGTATGTAGTGCAATCTACATGACACAGTAGCAGGCAGCAGTGTCTATAGCACCTTCAAGGGTTAGTTGGAGCTACTATTCAAGTCCAAACACACTTTTTGTCTCTCATGTTTAGTGGATGTTTTTGCTAGGGCAAGGTCCCAGGCACCCATAAAGGAGGGGAGGGTAAGAAACTTGAGCTCAGGCACCTTAGCAGAGGCCCAAATGTGACTTTAACTGCAGTATGAACAAGCTAATCATACCATGACTTGTCTAATCCATGACCATGTGTCCCTTGTGCTGCCATGCATCTGGCATTGAACACACAGCTGATTTGTAGGCAGACTTAGCTCCTGCAGAGGTGCCTACCATCCTTTGGTTGGCTCTTTGGCAATATAGATACAACCATGAAGGCCAGGATGGTGTCAGTGAAATAACTCTTTCCACTGTAGGTTTTGTGCCAGTGTCACTTCTTTTCATCTTATACTCAACTGTAACTGAAAAAAATCAACGGTGTTATGGTATAAAAAGAAAGATGTAAGAGATCTCAGGATCAGATCCAGACAGTAAGGCTGCTTGTGTTTTACACCACAGTGCATGAGAGCTAGCTTATCCCTGGTGTACATCAGTGTATCTCCACAGTCACTGAAACTATTCAGATCCACACGAGCTGGTGATGTGGCCCTGGGGCTCTGGGGAGTAAGTACTTCTGCTGGGCATCCTTCACTGAAGTGAATGACTGTCTGTTCCTTCCCATGTCTTTCGCTCAGGATGAAATTTGAAGACTTCAAAGTGCATTTTGATAAAGTTGAGATCTGCAACCTGACTCCAGATGCCCTGGAAGACAGTACTGCCCACAAATGGGAGGTGACCATCCACCAGGGGAGCTGGGTCCGAGGATCCACCGCAGGAGGATGTAGAAATTATCTGGGTAAATAGATACAGAAAATAAGAAATATTTAAAAAAAGAAAATACAGCCACCTCTCCTATTACCCCATAGCCAGAATTGTGGGTGCCGGCCAGTCCAGCTGAGTCTCTGCTAGCAGGAACCAGCCAAAGGGACAAATGTTCATATGGTCCCACTTGAGACTGTGGTAAAAGAGCTGCTTTCTTTGCTCTTGAGTTAAATGTATCTGATTTGCCCCTCATTTACATTTGCATGAGCAGGACTAGTTCCAAATAAGACACTTAAACTACAGCAGTAAGTGTAAAATGAGACAAAAATCCAGCTCTGCTAGCATGTTTATGTGGCTCTGAAGTAGCATCATGGATCTGAACTATGTTACTCCAGACTGGCACCAACTCTATGGGATCATTGTAGCTATGTATTGTTAACAAAACCCCATCTGACAAATTTAAACCATGGTAACATAATAAAGTAACAGGCCTGAAACTTTTCGACATCTAGTTCCATGAAGGAATTCGGGATTTGGCTTATTTTCTGCAGAGCTTAGTGGAAAGAAGCATGACAGCTAATGGAAAACTAAATTTGAACAAAACCTCAACTTAATTGTCTTTTTGTTTTGTTTTATTTTCAGTAGTAGTAGTGGTGGTGATATTATTATTCTGAGGCAACAAATCCTCTGGTGTTCTTTACATTGGCAGAAACTTTTTGGACAAATCCACAAATCAAGTTACATTTGACAGAGAAAGACGATGGACAAGACGACTGCACATTCATAGCAGCGCTGATGCAGAAGGATCGCCGTAAACTCAAGAAGCTTGGTGCCGAAATGCTAACCATCGGCTACTCTATTTATGAGGTACTGTATTGCTTTCACAGCGCAGTAGCCGTGCTATCAGTATTAGCACCTTTCTCTGGGTTTGTAGCCCTGCCAGTCATCGTGTGTTTTTAGGGCCCTTGCTCTTAAAATAATCTTCTCAGTTACATCAAGCCCCACAGAGAATTTTGACATGGTTGGGATGCAGTCCTCTCAGAGGAGGATTTAGGAGTCCCTACGGGGCCATGGGTTCCCAGGATAGACTCCTTGGCCCCATGATTCTGTCATTCCCTGACTGACTCCCAGAGAGGGGATGTTGCTTCTTATGAGACTCTTGGGGCACATCACACACAGGGGTGCCTGTCCCTCAGTGAGGTAGGGACTGGCAAATCTGTTGTCACTGCTCTGTATCACCCCACCTGGGATGGTGATATTTAATGGCAGGGAATGCTTAAGCAGGAAGACAATGTCCCACAGTCCTCTTAAACTGCCTTCTGGGTGGAAAAGGACCACCAGTAACAAGTCCTTGCCATAGGGTGGGAGCTAGGCTGCTGCAAGCACACAGGTAAAGGGATGAAAGTTGCTGTCACAGCTGGGGGAGAGTCTTGTGCCAGACAGAGTTTGGCGCCCTGACTGGGAAAGGGGCAAGGATGGCCCCCAGCACACCCCGGCCAGTGCAGTGCTGCCTTCATTTCTCCTCCTAGAGCCCTGGCAGAGATGGACACTTGGGCAAAGACTTCTTCAGGTACCACCCCTCCAAGGCCAGGAGCAAAACCTACATTAATTTAAGGGAAGTATCTAACCGATTCAAGCTGCCGCCAGGTGATTACATTCTTGTTCCGACCACATTTGAGCCGCATCAGGAGGCAGATTTCTGCCTGAGGATTTTCTCCGAGAAGAAGGCCGTCACTGAGTAAGTCAACAAGTGAGCCCCAAGCCCTCCAGTACTTGCCTGCATGCAGGACCAGTGGCAGCTGAGGAGCCTGACTGCTGGGCAGGCAGCCCTGTAGCAGAGCCCTGGCATGGAACACTCCTGATGGTTTTATTTACATTTGCCCATTTTTGTTAAACCTGACTTTTTTTTTTTTTTTTTTGAGAGAAAGGAGTTTAGGATGTGGGGAAATAGGGTTTGCCATCATGAATCTGCTGGAATCTTGACAAGGAAGAGTTGCTAGCTGTCTGATACTGTTCAGGAATCTGTGAATGAAGCAGTGTTTGTTTCCTGTTTGTTTCCTCCCAAAGTCTATCCAAATGACAATTTTATATTAAAAAAGGGTATTGAGGAAAAAGTGTGTGCACAATGAATAAAAAATCAGATTAATTCTTTATCAGACAGCATGCACAGCTGTGCCCTCCCTGAGTCCTGCTTAAAGTCTGTTCCAGGGGCATATACCAAAATTTAAACAGTGCAAAAATCTGATTGTCTGACGGATTTTATCTAAACTTAACCTGATCAGTAAAAGTGCAGTTTTATCATTAACCTCTGGAAAATGTAATAAGCAAGCTTCCACCTCAAGCAGATAATTAATATCTTCAGATACCAAATAAAGTTTTGTTTTCTCCAGGGATCTAGATGAAAACGTTGCCATTGATCTCCCTGAGGTAAGTCTACAGAGTTAAAATTGCAAGAGAATAGCTCAGCAGAAGCTGGCACACACTGCTTTTACTGTCTTTGGCTAAAACACATTCATTTCACAGGAATGTTACACAATTGCCAGCTTTGTGTATGTGACTGAAACAGTCAGTTCTGCTGAATATGGTAAAAGAGCTGTAGCAATCAAAGCCATAATCATTACGCTTCTGCATCCGCTTCAAGGCAGTCAGCGTTAGCCAGCACCAGGGGCAGCTATCAGCCACCATGGGTGTGCTGAAAACACACCCCGTAGCACTGGGGAGGCACATGGCTGTTCACATCTTTTAAAATTTTATTTATTATGAAAAAGTAAGAGGCAAGAGAATGTCCACAGACCTGCCTTCATTTGCATACAAATACACTTATTTTATTTATCAATATCCGCAGGGCTTGAGAGGGAATGTTTGATACATGCATGTGCCTGCAGAAATGATTAAATTATTTTTGTTTCTGAATGGCCCGGTCTGCCTGCTGAACACTAATTGCAGCTGAGTCTGAGTCAGCTCCTGTTTAAGTGTATCCGTGCAAATAAGCTGCTAATTGTGGTGTGCCTTTCCATAGAAACAAGCTAAGCCAAGATCTCATGTGTCCCTCTTTAGTAAAACTCTTCCAGGGACCATCTAACAAGTGCATCTCCGTTTCTGGAATCTCAGGGCCATATACAGTAGCAAAGTAAATCTGTTCACCTGCCCCAGTATCATTAAGGGACTGCATCCAAACTTGAGCAGAAGGAAGTGAGGAACATACATATGGTCAAAAAAAAGTGTAAGTGGGCAAGAAATGTCAGCAGGGCCACTCTGGTGACAGTACACTAAATGGCATTCATATTGTATCTTCTGTGGGTGGAGAAAAAGCCCAATTCTTTGCTTCCTGTGCTGTTGCCATCTTTTTCCCTGTTTTTTTTTTTTTTGTCCCAAGAACTCCTCTCTGTTCACATGGTCACCCCAACTATAGCAGTGCCTCTACACTATTACATCTCTCTGCTCATCAGTGTAGACTAAAGCCTGGACTCTGCACCCCTGTGTCTGCACTGAGGCACTCAGCTGGCAGCCAGCTGAAAGTGCTTCCAGGCTCAGGATGGTGCTGAATAACGTGCTGAAGTGCAGCCACCCCTGGCACTGCGGTGCTTTCAAGAGGGGCGAGAGGTCCCTGGGTGGTGCTGCTGGGAATAGCTCAGTAGAGCTGTGGCTGTTCAAGGACTGGGGAAGCAGAGCGGTGCAGGGGTGGGATGAGAGGAGAGGTGTTTTCCAGGATGGGTGCTCTTTGTTTTAGCACAGCCAAGGCAATGGCACACTATGCAATCGCCCAGGCGAAGGAAATGAGGGGTTGAGACTCCCCTCGGGCAGCTAGATGGTTGGGAGGCCTCCAGCCTAGCAATGTTCAGGAACATGTGTGCACTTATTTTAAGATGTATTATTGTCCCCTGATGAATAGAGGGGCTATGTGCAGGAGAAATGTCGTGTTTTACAATTCATATAATGACTTGAGTGGTTGATGTTGCAGCCTCTAAACCCAACCCCAAGTCCACAAGAAACTGAGGAGGAAAAGCAGTTTCAGGCACTGTTTGAGCAGATTGCAGGAAAGGTGAGTGCAAAACCCTTGCGGATCATAGCAAGATGTAGAAGGCGGGAAGACACTTCTGCTCCCACCCAGGGCCAGGTGAAACAAAAATTATGTATTTTGGGAGGAGTATGCTTAGTTGTAGTGTGTTGTTTGGGCACCAGATGTCACCATGCCTTATGTCTAGATGGAGATAGGTGAAGTCCCTGGAGAGCAAGCAGGAGGACCAAAGCCAGAACGCGAGCTCTGAGGGAGCCTACCTGGTTCAGTGTCCAGCTGCAGTTGATTTTTCTTTGAAACAATGGTTCCAGCTTAGATCTCCTTCAGGCAGCCTTATGCACAGTAGCACTCCTGCATTTTGCCAGCCCTTTAGTTTTTAGCCTTTTCTGGGGTTTGTGTGGTTCTCTTTTCCTGAGCTGCAATAAAGTACAGATGGGTGATGTTTGTGTTTTCTGAGGTTTTTTATATGTCTGACTACAGAAACATTCAAGTAACAGATGCTGCACTTTTTTTTTTTTTTTTTTTTAACTTTAGGACATGGAGATAGCTGCAGAAGAACTTCAATATGTTCTCAATGATGTATTAAAAAAAAGTAAGTGCTGATAACCTCTAAGTTAAGGGCTGTAAAGAACTTTATAAAAGCTGCCATTAAATTCACTTACAGATAGAAAAATAAAGGCTGTGTTACAACCCCTGCCTGGTGTCCTCCAGCCAGCTGAGGCAGAGCCAGGAAAACATCTGATCCATGATCTAACCATGGGCTTGCCCTGCCTCCAGCATGATCCATGTTGGCTCAGTGAGGCCAACTCTCCCTTGCACCACTGCACTGCTGTGGAGAGACAGGCACTGGCCTGGGACTGGTAAGACCTGGAGGTCGTCCATGACCCTGCTACAGGTCCCTTGTACAACGGGAAACCTGTCACTCTCTGAACTTCATCTCCTGATTTACAATCCAAGAACAGTATTTTCTGTCATGTCTTCAGTAAATACCTCTTCTGTCTGGACTGTGACTTCTCTATAGCGAGGTCTGTCTTCATCTTCCAGTGCACAGGTCCTCCCACAATGAGGACTAAGAGCCAGCGATCACTGCTTATGAAATCCTATTTTCTATTTTCAGTTTATAAAAGGCAGATTTTCCCAATGACTTCTTTCTTTTCATTGTCCTTTTTCAGCGAAGAACATAAAATTCAAGAACTTAAGTCTCATTTCATGCCGAAATATCATTTCTCTTATGGACGTATCCTTTTGAATAAGTTTTGTGAGGCTAAATGAATACTGAATGTAATTGTCCGTAGCATTACCTGTCATGGTTATCAGAGATGGATGTGGTAATGTCATGGCAGAACACTACGTAAAGAAAAAAATTATGTGAAAGTTGTTTCCTCATTTTTATTTTAGAAATTTAGGGTTAGGAGCTTCAAGACAAACCATTTTCTCCTGCAGACTTAGAGGCAGATGCTTTAATGCTGAGCACTTTTAAAAGTAAATCTCAAATTAATTCTGTATAGAACAGTGCATTTTTCAAGCTTTGGCTTATTTGAAAAAGGCCTAGATGAGATAACTCAAGAAAAGTCTGTTGTCTGGAGGGTTAAATTCACCAGACAGAGTTGTGCGTGCAAGTTATGGGAAAGAAATTAAGGATCAGTGGAGTGTTGAAAATTACTGATATCAAAGCTGTGGGCTTTTTGACAACCAGACTAAAAGCTGGAAAATCTGTTTTTTCATCTAGATCCTGGGACTCCAGGAAGCAGACATGTGGGTGAGAGTTGTCTGTACAAATTTAGGCATTTGTGGTGTAGGTGTCTACATCTAAGCTAGCTTTTTAGACTTCCTTTGTAGACAGTGAAAAGGATGGTGTAATTATGCTTGTTTTGGATATGTCTAACCATGCGGGATGCTAAATGACTGCTCAGACATTAGGTGAGATGAGTCACAACCCTGGTACTCCCCCACCAGATTTGTCCTTTGCAATGTTCTAGTGCCCACTGAGTTTGCTTAGAATAACTTCTCCTCAGGTAGAGCTGTTTTTTGCAGTATGCACTCCTGATAGACAATTTTGTTACATGTGAAACAAAACAGTGCTAACAAGGCAAGTATCTAACATTTGATTTATATCTTGTGTGTTCAGCTGAGAAGTTCTTATCTTTTGCTCCAGTCCATGACAGGGGTAACATCCTTTCAAACATTTCTAACAAGAAACCAAAGCAGACAAAACTTTATCCTCGTAAAGCTATGACCATAAAGTTAAAATTCACTGCAGATCAGCCATCATGCGTATGCAATGAGAAAGAGGGTACTAGTCCTGAATCTCCTCTCTTAAAAACCAAGCTTCAGCGGGAGGCTGGTCCATGTTCACATCTCGTCCTTACATGGTATTGGGACAGAGCCAAGGTCTGCACTTGACCCAGGAGCATGACAGCCATCCTAGGTTTGCTATTTAGGATATAACTAAATAGTTTCCATGATTTGCAATGCTTCCAAGCAAATCTCTGCATAGTTTTGAATAAATGAGTAGACATCTCTTCCTCTGCTTTGGAAGCACAAGGAATGCATACTCAACCATCCCATTCTGGACATGGTATTTGGAACACAATGGAGGAGCAAAATTACATGAATGCAAACCTGAATCAATGCTGGCAGAGTCCCGCTCCGTGTCATATGCCACCAAATTCCCTGGCTACAGCCACTTTGCAATGGCACAGAGCAGGGGCAAAGTTCTACGTGACCCCAGGAAGAAGCACCTGGCTGGGTAAGAAGACAGACTTTCTGCAGGAGTGATAACGTCCCTGGGATCTGAGGGTGCCCTCAATAATGTCACCAGTGTGAGTGCTTAAATAACGGCAGGCATTATATAGACCCCGCTTGGCACGTTTTGACCTTTGTGAATGCTTGCTGAGCTAGTGTCTGTCTGAGCAAGGGCTTTGTCCTGTCAAGTAAGATGGAAAGGGGAAGGGGAATGGGCCCATGTCTCATTTAGCATTTCAAAGCAAGTGTCCCATCCTGCTAGTGAGCTCTGCTAGGGTGACATCAGTAACTCAGGAAAATAAGTATTAAGACCTTCACACTTCAGGCAGAGGGAAGGCCAGGCAGATCTAATCACTGACTCTCATAACTGCTATACAGACAATTTATTCAGACCATAAGGACCAGATTCTGCCATCCTCACCCCTCAACTGCCATTAATTTTTGGTTGAGCCATTGCAACAGAGCACGGTTTCTAGATAAAAATACCAAATAGCACATTGGTTGACTAACTCCTTCGAGTACAGTAGCAATTTCTTTTAATCAAGCAATTTAATTCTCTGAATCATTTATATCCCATTTACACCCAAAGCTGTTCTTGCCTTAGAACAATCTGTCTTTCTTTCTCCTGTGAAGCCTGCATTGCTCAGCTGTGTTTTTATATCACATAATGTTCCCCAAGTATCACAGCCACAGCCATGACTGTAACTGCTCAAGCTGCACCTCATGAGAAATCCCGATATTGGTTTCAGCAGCACCACAGGCTTTTCAGACAACTTAACATTTTCTGCTTAAAGGAACAGTGCTGATAAATTCAGACAGAATTTGGACTTTCATGTAACAAATCCTTTTCCTTAATTCAGATTACCAGACCAGTGGCAATGGGAAACTGGAATTTAGTGAGTTCAAAGTGTTCTGGGAAAAAATGAAGAAATGGATAGTAGGTGACATTATTCATTGTGTTTGTTTCTTCATTTCATTAGCTATTTCCTGCACAGTTTATTATGTATGCACAGACAAAAATGGAGACAAGCGTGTTTACAAGCCACAAATTTTAACTCAAAACAAATGTTTTAAAAGTATGGGGGCTTGTTTTGGATAGTCAAAAACATTCTTCGCTTTCCATGATGCTAAACCATAATGGTTTTCTGGAAATAACAGAGATTTTTGTAAGCAAATCAACTATGTTTGGGCTAAAGAATGCAATGGGCACTAATAAGCAAGCCAATCAAAGTGAAACTTTAGGCATTTCCATTATTGCTGTTGTACAGAAGAAGAAAGTGATGATTCATGAATACTAGGAAACAATCATTTCCTAAGTCACTGCATTTCCATTATTGATCTCTCAGGAGTCAACTGTACTAAAGTCTGGGAAAGTGCTGATTCTAATTTTAAACACATTTCTCTGCCACAGTATATGGCAGTAAGAATGAGCAGGCTTGCAGAATCAGGCCGTGGACTGAATATTAAAATAAAGACATCATAATTGTTTCCTCATGGTCATTAATAGTTTCTTCTGAATTTGTGCTTCACCCAAGCATTCAAAATATGCAGTTCTCTGCTTTTTGTCTAGCCCATCAGAAATGGCAAACACTTTTTCTGGGTATTAATACCACATCTCTTTTAACAAAGGACACATTGTTTTTTTTAACAAGGGGGCTTGGGAAATCCTTGTATCTTGTAGGAAGATTTACACGTATATTTGCTGGAAAAATTTAAGCTGAATGTGACAACAGCTCTAAATAACTCATATTCCAAAGGAGAGTCGTGTTTGTTGTCTCATTAATGGGATGAAATTTAACTCCAGCTTAATAATTACTTATTATTTAGGTCAAAATTCAAACCCTTTGTTCCATTTCTCTTGGTTGTACCATGAATGTGGCTATTTAGATTTTTTCTACTTAAAAGCAAATGAGTAAGTGACAACCTCAAATTCGTGTTACACAGTTTATCTCTAACCTTCAGAATTATAGAGCAAAACATAAAAAGAGATTAAGAGAATGCACCAGTTAAGAGTTAAAAGACAAATAACTATATGTCCTTCCCAGATAAAATAAGTTTTTTCCTTAAAAATTCCATGATTTTTTTAAGATCAACTCATTATTTTTGAATGCTTGGTTTTGGCAGTACTTGTTTAAGTTTCATAGCAACCTATTCATATGACAAAGAGAATTGGGACCCAGATTTGCTCCTCAGTTACAAAATCAGACTGGATCTACACCAAAGTCTTGTCAGCTTTCTTAAGTGCTTATGCTACGCAGTTAGAGATAAACACCTTGCCTTTCTATGTAATATCTGTGTAATATATTTCATATACAAATACAGAAATTTCCATGTGCTCCTTTCATAACAGAACATCTTCCTTCAGTTTGACTTTGATAAATCTGGCTCCATGTCCTCCTATGAGCTTCGTAGTGCTCTTAAAGCTGCAGGTAAGACAAACATTGCATTTTATCTGGGAAACCTGTCAGACGGATTGGCTGTGGGTGAAGAGGCCTGAAACCAATTACGCAGGCTGGGTGCCCCTGAACAGAGAGGAGGTCTAAACCCCAGAGAGGACCTGGGCATCTAGAGAGGACATTGGGTGGACTAATTTCACCCCAGGTATCCCCCAACCCTGCAGGGTAGTCAGAGTAATCTTTACATTTTTATTGAGCTCTGTTAAACTCAGCAGGGCTGCACATGTGCAGAGGTAGACCCTGAAACAAACCACTTCAGAGTCCATCTCCACTCAAGGGTTGGAGGAATAGTGAGCAAGCTGTTTGTTATGAAGAGCAGTCAGTGCATTTGTATTTCATTGCAAATTATTTTTGTTAAAACACCTAGTTTTTCAGAAATCCCTCCAAATTTCAAGAAGACAGAATGGTCCCTCATGCATCGAAAAGTTCATGGACTAGAAACTGCCATGACTGCAAAATTTCTTGTTCAGAGTTTGTCATTCATTGCAAACTTAAAGACCTTTGTGGTCAGATTGCTTTCCAGATGGATGTGTGACACAGAGTATCCTCCAATTAACTGGTTTTCAAGATTAGTTAGTAGAGATCTGCAGATTCCTCCCTAGATTATGAGGTTGCTCACTACTCCTTTGGGTGTGTCTCTTTGGGAAGGATACCAACTCAACAACTACCTGCTGCAACTGATTGTCCTCCGATATTCTGATGAACAGTTCCAGATTGAATTTGATGATTTTCTGAACTGCTTAATTCGCTTAGAGAATGCAAGTCGTGAGTATCATCTTCCTCTGGAATTTCTTCCCCTTTGGAAAAAACATGTTCCACTTTCGGCTGTCATTGAGCATATTGCACAATATCTGAGACCAAGTGTGTACGTGGCTAACAGAAAGGAGCTGTGTTTAGCATTTGCTTTCCGGATGGCTTTTCTCCTGTAAAGTGACAAAAGTTCTGCTGCTAATGGAAAATTTACCCACGTGAATAGAGCCTGCTTCATAAACTCTGCAGCAAAGTAGAAGGCATGTGAAGAATGCTGACAAAGTCTATGTTATTGCCTTTCTTGTGACCTGCCCACAAGCTTAATTTGGGATCACAGAAGTTCATGGTTCAAATATTGCTTGTACTTCATACAAAGAGATACTTGGCATGTGTTTAGGCAGGTATCTCTTCTCTCTTTTACATAACTTGTACACTTTCAGCAGAAGATATGGTTCCCCGTACATTGAGGCACCCTAGGTCTCAGTTTATTCGTATGTAGAGTCGCTCTCATTCCAGAGCAGCAGTAGTAGAAATAGGTAAAATGGTAGATAAATACTGAAGTGATCATTAATGTGGCTCCAAATTCAAATCATGTGCAACTCACTCTATGAGAAGCAAAATCAACTTTCTTGACTTATTGTTTTGTTTTGTTCTCTTTATTTCCTGGTTCAATCTATGCCATTAGAAGTATCAAACTACTCAGAGAGAAAAGTTAAATAAGATATATAGAGAAATGCAAATTGCTTTGCCCCATTTTGGAGGATCATCCAAATTCAACCATTTAGCACATCCAGGACACCCTCTTCCAGTCAAGTTGTGAAGTGAGACTTGCACAAAGGCCTTAAGTCAACAAGACATTTCCACTTACAAGGACTTAGTTTTGTCAGAGCAGCTACCAGCACCAAGCAATCCTAAGCAAACCACTTTTGCACCAGGCCCTCCCTCTCCTTGGCACGGTCACACGTCGCTGTGGGATGGGGTGCTCATGTATGAATATGAATGAGGTATATTTATGGCGACGGTGTCCTGTTTTTCATTTCAGGAGTATTCCAAGCACTGAGTGTGAAAAACAAGGAGTTCATTAACCTGAATATAGGCGAGGTATGAGCACAGCTTCATAAACACTGACAAGATGATGGGGCTTCTCTAGAGCTCTGTCCTCTTGTAAGAAGCAGAGTATTTCTGCATGACACTTCGGGTGACATCTATGTCCGTGAGAGTGCAGGGTGCATGGGCCATAGGTTTCAGCAGGGCTAGGATTTTACAGCACATGCACTGATTACATCTCCTCCGTGCTATTTCCCTCCTTCCTTGCCCTGTGGCATATTGACAGCTTCCCATCCCCCTTTCTAGATTCTCTGCTTTTTTCTTCCTGGAGTGCCAGCTCTTGATGGGGGAAAAGGGAAGCAGCAGATGGGGGTGGGGAAGGTCTTTCACTCTCCTTGAATTCCCCAGGAGTTCAGATCAGCCTCTCCTGTGCATGTCCATCACCTGCTTCTCACACTACTCAGCACAGACTTCTTATTGCCTTGTGCTCTCTTTGTTTCCTCATTGCATGTGTCAGTCGTCTCTCATTTTACACTCACCTGAAGCTTCCTGGGTCAAGGCACAATGAATTTTCTGGCACAACAAACGTGGGAGCTCGTGTGGACTGCTGGCACGCAAACAAAATCACTGCCGTTATCGGCATCTAGTGCCTAGAGGGCTCTGCCTCCTTCCCTCCAAACACAGAAGTAAATGCTGGCTGAGGTCCCTCCTTAGTGACAAGACATAAAAACCTAGTGAGCAAAGGTCCTCTTCCCTGTGTGGGGTCAACTCAGAGCAAGACGCTGCTTTTGAACTTCTTTCTTTCATTTGGGGAAAGGGGGGGGGGGGGGAGAGGGCCCTGAAATAATTAATTGTAAAGTTGATCTTTCTTCCAATATTAGTTTATCAATCTGGCAATGAACATCTGAAGAAACCTGACTTGGATGCCAGGAGTTTCTTGCAACACCGCTGCCAAGACTTCTGCCCCAATAGCTGAGATTGCCTTTGCATGCAAACTTTACTGGGAGATTTTGTGCAGAGGAACATGCATGCTGCCCACCCTTTCTGGTCTCCAGCCCTGTTGATGAGTACAACAGTCACATTGCATTTTGTTTTTATTTTTGGTAAAGCCTGATACTGGATTTGTTACTGTGAGAGACATTTGGATGGGACACACCTGCCTCTCAAACAGACTGAAACTGATGTCCCTGAGTGACCAGAGATGTTTATGAAACAGGATTTTATTTAGTTCTAGCACACCACAGACTACAGTGATTAAAAGTCTTTATTGCTGCTTGGCTACAGATTATTGTAAGGTGCTTTTGAAAATATAAGGTTGTGTAAAACTTCATTTAGTTTGGAATTTATTCCCAGGCATGCTGTATGGCTACATAACAAGCCCCCTATCATAGCCACATGAATTGCAGTCTGGTGGAATGTGAATAAAGGAAGACTAGGGAATGAATGGATGAAAATTTATCCTTGAATATTTATGACAGAAGTTCTTGGTCAAGGCTTTCTTAGAAGGATGCTTAAGCTAAGGTTTGACATTCATCACAGGTTTAATTTAGGGAAAAATAGTTGCATCTCACCTTCCCTTAGTCCTTACTCTGATCCAACAAAGTTCCTCTGCTACATGCTTTGTTCTGTGGCCAGAGCATACCTCACGAGACAATCTGCAGAACTGTATATGACTTTCCTTCATCGTCAGAGAAACACAGGACCCCTCAGACACTGAGCTCTTGCGTGGGGCCATTTTCCTCCAGTCTGAGATTGTGTCCCACACCAACCATGCTCCAGAAGAGCAACTATAATCATTTTAGATTAATTAAATGTACCCATTTGTAAGGCCCTGATCTCAACAGCTATCGCTATTTTGCATCTGTGACTTACATAGTATTATTCATGTGATGTGGGTAGCCAGTGCTGACTTAAAAAATAACAGTAATAGCAGCCAGGGACTTAAGAGGTCTTCATAGGATTTGCTTCCATGATTATCTTCATAACTTATGTCTATCTTATAATGAATCAACTGTCTGGATTTGTTTTCTAAAACCTTTCTTACAGTGAAACAGATGGCCCTAGAATAGCTTTGCATTCCCTACTGTCCCGGATCACTGTGACAGCCAGGGTTTTGTTTTCTCTAGATTTAGACCTAATGAGCAATTCTGGAAGGAAAATCAAGGTGCAGTAAAGGTGAAGTTCAAACAGTGAAAAAAACATAGGGATCATGGTGTTTAAAATACCCACTTTCCATTTTCTTTTTTTTTTTCCTAACAATTACAATCTTGTAACTATGCAGAAAATGGCCTGGACCTAACTGGAAGCAGAGCAAAAGCTAATGGTTGCAGTATTTGATTAACCGAGGCACTCAGCCCCAAGAGGTGTATTGATTTTCAGATATACTGATCGTATGCCCTTTTGACAGCACTTGAGGCAGCTGTCTAAATTTGTGAAAGTTTGGATTAAAATCTAGACTGTCCTATAAACATTTGGCCACATACTTGAAACAAAAAATCACAGATCCTTAATTGGTTCATTGTGCAAGCTCAGATGTGGATACAAGCTTGTTGTAATATAGCATCGTTCACAAGCTACACAGAAGAAATGAGTTGTCTCGATGCCTGGCATTGCCAGTGTAGCTTTTTGTTCGGTTACACAGAGCTGGGAATGTCTTGGCAGGATCAGGATTGATATAAGAAAGTGATAAATACTGAGGTGTGAGCAATGGGGCACAGGCAAAAATCTCCTCTGCATTTAAAAGAAAATTCATGCATTTTAGAAAAAAACACCCTGAGGTGTTTCCTGCCCACTCTGAGCAGTTGCCTGCTGACCATATCACAAGGAATTTGAGAGCTAACATGAGTCCTCTACAAATCAAGCCTCTTTCCTGGCCAGGCAGCTTGCAGCAGAGAGCCAGGTCCCCCTCCTGCCTTGGGGTTTGCACAACAGCCACAGCCGCAGCAGGGGTGCGTGGGGGGGGTCAGCACAAGGAGGCCTGTACACGCGCCCAGGCTGGCCCATGGCCACCCAGAGTCTGTTGCAGCACAGTCCCTACCTCACCGCTTTGGCTATAAGGATATTAAGGCTGCCTGTGCTGAAAGCCTTGCTAAAATCAAGGTGAAGGACAGCAACTGCTCCCCCTTGTCCTATGCGCTAGACCATTTTCTCTCTACAACAGAGTAAGGCCCACCTTAAAAAGGTAGCTTTAGAAGTAAGTGCATGTGAAGATGGAGGATTATATAATCCCTTGTAAGGGTATTTTTCAGCTTGCTGTTATACTGCTCGTGTGAGTGCCTGAGTGGGCGAGTGAAGGACATTTGACTGCACGGCCCCATCAGAATATGATAGTCCCCAGCACTGCACTCGCCTGGGGTTTGAGCAGGATAGCAACTCAGTTCCCAGAAGCAGGGGCTTGGGCTTGCTGGTACTCTTTTCTTTTAATCAAGGATCTTGAATTTAAAGCTAGACTTTGCTGTCTTCTCTGACATGAAATGTAGATATTTTTGGCTCTGTACCATTACAGGAGCTATAGCAAATCACTTATGATGCTTCAAAAGCTGTGTGAGTGGTACATTCCCTAATGTGGTACACACAGACCTTGTTAGTAAGAACTGGCTCATGCTGGGAGCCCTGCCTGTCTGCTAATAGCAGCATTAATGGGGAACATGAGAGGCATTTTTCATAATTACACTACTGGAAAAAACTAAAAATCACTTAGCTACAGGGTTGCAATCTGAGTATGCTCTCCCACTCCCTCACAGAACCAAAAATCTCTCTCTAAAACCTGCTGCTAAAGCCTCACGCCAGATGTTATCAGGGGCTGGCTGCTGCCCTGATGCTGGTTGTCTCTCCTCTGTTCCCCTCTGCCCTCTCAGCAGCCTCAGCTCCCCAAGATGTTGGATAGTGCTCAGAGACACAGCATGTTTCTGAGTTTAAAGGAACAACATCAACTCAAGACCTAAGCCTTTTAGGAGGAGATTCATTTGGAGTTTGTCCTCAGCTCAACCACCTCCACCACCCCAACCATCCTGATGGTAGATTTGGCAATGGCATTTTCCTGTCTTGAAGAAGGTTTCCTACCTAATATGTTGCTGAGGCCAGAAGGGATATAGTTAGTGAAAACTACCATGAACTGCCATAAAAATGCAAAGAAACTGAAGAAGAGTGAAATTGCATTCTGCCATTTCTCCATGCAGAGACAGAAACTGTCAATAAACATTTTGGGCACAAGTATGGGCAGAAGTATCACATGCTTCTTCAAAAAGCTCTGAGGGAGTGGCTCAGCAATGCTGAGTCTGGCAGCAATACTTGCCTCAGAAAATCATAATTTTTTTCACAGGCCTATTTTAATCTCCACTAGTTTTTTTTAGGGGCCCACAAACTCATGTGTCAGCACAGGGCATGAGGCATGTTAAGAGTGAAAGGTGGGGCAAGAGAAAAAAAATGAAGTATAGCCATCCCGCTACTGGCAAAACCTCCGTGTTGTGGTGCTGTGGCATCAGGCAGGAGAGATGCTAGAAGTGATGTGGTGGTACACCCCAACTGTAACAGTTGTGGTTGCTTCAAGTCATGGAAATTAAATATTTGTGAATAGATACCAAGTTATCTAAATAATTTTCATTTCAACTGCATCATCTCCTCACTTCTTTCCCCCCCTCCCACCCCTTCCCTGAAATATCTGTGCTTTTTGACTCGTGGCAGCATAGGTTTTGGAAGCACATCAGAGGGCTAAGGGCAGTTTATAATGTTCCCAGTAAGTCTGGAACTTCAACATTTTTAAAATTAATTACAAATACTTGCTGATTGAGGTAAGCACGCAAGCTGTCAGCAATTGCCAACAACTACCTTTTGCACGTCAGCCACTTATAAGGGCAAGTGTGTTATAAACTGCTTTCCTAAAAACTCCAATTAATTTTCATCCCTTGCCCTTTGCATGGCCCTTCAAGGGAAGTCAGCTCTGCTGAGCAGGGTTTGGGCTCCTGGGTAGCCTGGATACTGCTTTGAGTATTATCTGCAGAGGCAGAGGAGTCAAACAGGGCAAAGAATGCAGCAGGCACTAGTCACATGCCTGTTCCTCTTCTGGCCCAAAGAATATGTAGCCATAGCTCTTCACTGCCATTTTTTATTTGTTTTTGTTTAAAATGCCTTGAACCAAAGTAGTAAGGAAGTCTATTCATCCCTGTCTCCTCCAAATGCACAGTCAGGAATGGTAAATATTTTCATTTTCAGGTACTTCACAAGAATACTCTAAGTGTACTTCTTTTCCTGGTCTTTCAGAGAGGAAAAAGCATTTATCCACTCAAATCCAACAAGGTGTCATTATCAAGAGTGTCCGTGTCTCATCTGCCCCCCGGGGCAGGGGGAGCTGCTGGCATGCCTTGCCTGCAGTGCAGCGTTTGCCATGTGCGAGTGCCAAATTCCCTTGCACCTTTGGGACACCTCGCTGGGGGGGGACAGGGATGAGGGTCCCCCCTGCGAGTGCCACGTGGCCACCTTGCCCTGCAGACAGCCCCCCCCCAGGGACACAACCCTGCCCCTGCCCTGGTAAGGAGGGCACTGCCAGCATTTTGTGACAATTTTATCCAGTTGCTAAGCAGCTGGGTCCCAGGGACAAAAATCCAGGGGAAACAAACTGTCCCGAGGGAAAACGGCTGCGCTGCTTTGGGCGGGCTCTCCTCGCTTTGGACCCCGTGTCCTCCTCTCCCCTCCTCGCTCAGGCGTGCAGGGTTTCGTGGGGCTGTGACAAGGACCTGAGCGAGGGTCCACGCTGAGCTGTCTTCTCTGCTCGAGGGGGTGGCAGCCCACGCCTGCCTGCGGGAGGCTGAGGGCACCGGCCTGGCTCTTCCAGCCCCCCCCCAGCTGTGGCCGTGTCGGCGCAGGGCGGCTTTAAGCACCACTGGGGCCAGAGAGCAAAGCTGTGTCCAACTCTCCAGCCCAGCACTCAGGGCACCACGTAGTTTCTGCTCCTCTCGATGGTTAAGTGTTTTGCGGCAAGTGTTCTCCTTGTCTCACCAGCTGCACCAGCAAATCATGCTCTCAAATGCTTATACACTGCGGCCACCATCCCTGACCTCCCAAAGGACCATTTTGTTTCAGTGCAAAGCAGAGTAGCTCCAGCACAGGGAGCTGAGAAGACCCCTACCACCTCACCACAGTGCCTCATATCCCAGTGGTTAGGGCAGAAACAAGAGATCTGAGCTCAAAAGCCTTGAGTAATTCAAATTACATTTACTTTTCTCCAGTCTCCTCTAGTTGTTAGACATTCGACCTTTCTGCATCAGTTTAATACCCAAAACAAAGGCTGTCAGCCGTCCAGAAATTAAGCTGCAGGACCTTTAGAATGATGCATCCTTTCCATGCAGCCCGTAAGAGTGGGATGTGCCATACCTCAGCAGGGCATTTTAGGACAAAAGACTGTGTGGCAAAACCATTTATTGTACAAGTGGACACCAATACAAGTCTTCAGGGCTGCAATCACATGGCACTATAGCCCTTTTGGTCATCCAGCAGCAAGCTCCCAGGACAGGCATCTCAGCATCTGATCCAGCTTGAAAACAGATTAACTGGTGCCACAGAGAACGGATTTATCATGACTGATCCCATTCATTTTCTAGAGGACATGCCAAGTGACTGAAATAGAAAAAGGGTCAGCAATTAATAGGGTAGCTCCCAGTCACTGTCACTATATGTTGATATGATGATGGCTGGTTTACATATTTACCTGATAAATAGCTTACCAAAAGTTTTAGCAGGACACAGGTCAAAGAGAGTGGAGACAAAACTCAGTGGGCCATTGTACAGAAACCGTCATCCTCACAGATTTCTTCTCCAGTGTGAAAGCATGCATAAATATTTCTCTTATTTTAGGGAGGGTTTCTTGATGTCACTGGGGAAAGGGGAGTGGATGAGTCGCAACCAGCTGCAGCCTCAGCTCAGCTTTCTGTCCCACCAGGCTCAGCTGAAGAGTGTCTGACTTTATTCCTCAGAAGGACATCATACATGCTATATTTTCTTGAACTGGGGTAGGAAAATGTTTGAGCACAAGAAGTAGAGTTTGAGAAGTGTCTTTATGAAGGTGCCACAATGGTAGTGACCCAAGCTGAGTCCTACACTGGAGCCAGGAGCTCTGGGACATCTTGAGTACTGCCACCAAAGGGCTGTTTCAGTTTCTGATCCTTTTAATAAGTCTAACTTTCTCTGCAGTCCATGGGTAATACCTCTCCAACAGAACCCATGGCGGTCTTCTAGAGAGATGTTATTCCTTCCCAAGGCAGGAAATTTCAAGCCTGTCAAAGCACTTTTCTGAGCCAACAAGAGCTGCAGTAGAAAAATTTTGATCAAAACCAGGCGCATGGCTGGCTGGCCAGCTGGAAAAGAGTCACAGTGCAGTTTGCATAACCCCTGGGGGGAAAGACGTGTACTCAGTGTGAGGAAAAGAAAATGAGGGCTGGGTTGAGTGTGACAAGGTGAGCCTGCGAGGAGCTGGGGAGTGATGGCTCCCTCAGCAGCTTGCACTGCAGGCCACAAACATTTCATTGCAAGTCTGGCTTAACTGGGAGTCAATGCAGTTTGCCTAGCTCACTGGGGACCAAATGAGCTGCTTCCTTCTGCCAGTCCAATTAAAGTGTGTGAGTCATCAACAGTCACAGTGGTCACAGGTTTAAGCCTTGGGAACCAGAAGCAAAGGCTCCATCCCTGCCCCAAAATGCCTGAGGAGAAGTTTCCAGGGAGGAACACTTGTTGTCATTACTGTAGCCTATAAAGTAAAGACCTCCAGTAAGATCATTTAACCTGATTAGTCAAACACCTATGGAAGGTGTTGTAAAGAAACTTTCCCACTTGTGTATAGATTTTGCATTCAAACTGACCTCATGCTCTTCCAGGTATGTCCCAGAGGGCAACCATCTACCTTCTGCATCACCTAAAACCAGATCCCTATTTGGGAGTAAAAAAATCTCTTGTGGTGTCAAAGCCCATTTGAAGAGCTGCATACACAGAGCAGCTTTGCTGCCGGGATGCAGCCACGTTGCACCGCAAATGCCCCGATGAGGATGGGGTGAGGGGCTAGGTAGGCAGCGGCTGGACCTCTCTGCTGTGGGTGGGTGCAGGGGTGTACCCACAGCACCCAAGGCACAGGCACAATACGCCTGCACAAGGCAAACATGTTCTTGTCCTTATTTCCCTCCATAGACCACAGCAAATTTCCCCAGCATGGTGCCATTAACCACACAACACCTGGGACCTAAGACAGCCCAGGATGCAACAGGCAAGGTACCTCTGCCCAGGTTATGGTGGAAAGACAGGGCCCGTGATTTGAGCTCACTGAAAAGATGCTCTGTGCCTCATGTGGGGTGGAAACTATTTCACTGCTGCTCAGAATTTCAATCTGCATTAGAAAAGCGCATTCCTTGCTGGCAGCCTTTATGGTTGTGCTGTCAGTGCCACAGAATTTTGTCTTCTCCAGAAGCCTCTGAGAAAGTGAGATTTGCCAGCTTTTATAGAGGAAGATTCAGCTTTTATGATTAGAGAGAATATCTAGAGAATGGCATTTGAGCAGGCCGTAAAGGTTCAGAAACCAGAATACAAATAAAGATCAACCCTAATTTATTATTTTTTGAAGTCTAAACTCTGTTGATAATTTTAGTGGCCCTGACTCATGGCTTATGAATGCTTTGATGTGTTGTTACTGCTCCTGCCATGAAATAACCCTACGCTGGCTTTGTTTACAGGCAGGGATTTCCTTCCCTAATAAATGATTGAAAGTGTTCTGACAATTAAGTCTCCAGAGTTGTTAATTTAGTAGTTTCCCTGATCATTAACAACCAGCTCTTGAAACACATTAACACCAAACTGCCACAACAGTGGGAATTAGTGATTTAAAGACCTCTGAAGACCTAACATTAGTTTTCTAATGCTGCGTTTCTTAACTAAGCATTCATTTTCTCCCCATAATCTCTCTGCTCTTGGGCATCTTTCAGATGCACAAACAAGGGAGGGAGACGTGGAAAACCACTGCTTCAGAGGCATACTAATATATACATTAAGTTAGATGTAGGTACTTTATATAAAATATGTAACATAAATAATTATTTTTTCAATACATACAGGTGTTTTATATACATGCAAGACAGCTTGTGTACAAGGCTTCAGTAACAACCCCCAGTAGTGAGGCAGCTTGTCCCCCTTTTGAATCACCATGCATGGATTACCCAGTTTCACCATTAACTGAGAAAGGGTACTGAAGCCCCAAGCCTGCTCTGCACAGACAATTGCCTGTAGTCACAGACTCACCTCTGTTCAAAGGGGCAAATTCAGTTTCTCCAGTTGCTCAGTTACACATTGGGCTTGAAAAAAACAAAAAAAAAAATATGCCATGGGTTTCATGGACCGCTGTAGGGAAAGTGTGTGTATGCCCACATGGGGAACCTGGATGAGGTGGCTGGAAGGAAGAGCCCACTGTGGCCAGTGCCCACATTGAGTGGGCCAATTAAACTGGCCATTTTGGGTGTGTTCCATCAACAAACCACATCATGTTAAAGGCCATATCAAACTTGCATTAATTCTTTTGTCTCTAAATGGGAGCCAGCCTTAAAAACTCTAAATACTGGCCAAGTGGCTGGGCCAAGCAGGCAATATAGAATGCAGAACTCCCAGCAAAATGCCTTTTTTTTTCCCAGTCAGTCCATTTGCTGTGTAGGTTGATGAAGTCTCTACTGTATGGTTGGTCTTGAAACAAAGAACCAGCTGTCTGGTGTCCAGCCATAGACCTGAAGGATGCTCTGCACGCTGCAGATATTTGCTGCTTATTTGTGTGCTTCTAGCTTTCATCCTGCATATACATTGCACATGTAGGTTTATTCTCAGTCATATTTGCACTAGACAGCAAAACAAAAATATCCCAGGCATTTTTGCCTCTTCTTGGCGTGTCTCTTAACTCCCAGTCCCTGCAAGCCTCAGACACCCTGGGTAACTATGCTGAAGGCAGACTCCTTCAGCTTTGGTCAAAATGATGTTTAAAATTCAGCACTTAGCCTTTCACAACTGAAAGCCAACTTTAGGACAAGCAGCATCAATTTAGATGATTTATCAAGGTATGCTGCAACTCAAAAGGGCTTTCTATGCTCCTGAGGCTAAAATTAGAAGTGCCAGATGCATTTTGGCATTGGCAGTGCACGGTGCCCTCCCCTGCTCCAGCTGGCCACGCTGGCTGTCGCACCCAGGGGAGATGCTTGGCAGTGGGGTGACTTCTGGAGCCCAGTGGTGCCCCCTGACCCAAGGGAGTCTGCCCTGCAGATCACCTGAAAAGCCACAAGGATGACTTTCAGTGAGACATCATCAGCGGAGAGACCTCATGCCGTCTCTGGGCACGATGTAGGATATTTAGCTGTGTTTACAAATGAGTTTAAAAATAAAATAAACAAAAGGCTATAGATCCATGTGTAGAAAGTGTATCCAAAAGCAGCTTTAAGGCTGGCCCCGGGTGCGCAGCATGGCAGGCGTTTCGGAGGTGTTGCCTCTCTTTCTGCCAGCTGTCAGCACAAGCACGGGTGAAATGCCAGGTCTGCCTTCCCTTAGAGGCACAATAAGCCTCTGTTTCCCAAGCACAGGATTTTGGGGTAGCAGCCGCCTGTCAGAAACACGGCACACAGAAATGTCAGGGAGAGAGGCTCCCTGTTACCGCCCTTGCTGAGAACTGGGAAGCCCTCCCCCAGAAAGGGCCACCACGTACACACAGCTGGGATGTGCCCTGTTCCCCATCAATCCTGTCCCCACTATGTGTGAGTGTTCTGAAACACCCGTGAGCTGTAGAAAGCTCCTTTTCAGTCATGTTTGGCAACTGAGAAGGCCTTTTCTGTTCGACAGTGTATTTTGAATTTAAGTTTCTCCATAAACTGTACTGAGAAGGCATTGCTCCGGCAAACACTGGCTTTTATTGCATACCGGTGGGTGCCACCTCTCCAGGACACCTCATGGTGGGAAACGTTTTTGTATTGCTGGTGGTAAGCTGGCCAGCTGCAATTTCATACCGCAGCGGTGTCCCCATGCAGGCCCCAGCACAAAGCCTATCAAAGTGTGGGGACATTTACTCCAGCACTAGCCCATGCCGTCGGCTAGTGTCCACAAAGACAGCTTTGACACCATCTCAAGTGACTTACAAAAGGTGTATTTCTTGCACTTCCCACCATGACTCTGCTTCGAAGTGACTTCAGCTGATGCTTTTTGTAGCTTTTCAGGAGGTTAAATGGTGCTTTGGTCTGCGTGCCGACATTCAGCCTGAGTTGAGTGTTGCCAATCGTTACCAGGATCAGAGCCTCCTGCTTTCACTGGAAGTGTGGCAACAGTAGTCTCGATGTACTTTGCTTTATCAAGATAATATCCAGAGGGTTTCAGTGCAGAAAAGCTCTTTGGAGTAACTTCAACGCTGGAGCAAAATGATGTCTTGTAATAACAAAATTAGCAAGTTCATTCATTGGGCTACAGCTCATGCAGTCAACTGAGAAAGGGGTGTCCTCTTTGGCTCTTCACAAGGAAGAACTGTGAGCAGTGAGTAATTTGGGAAGGGAAACACTGGCATCACTAGTCTCACTGAGGCTCAGATGGGCCACGAAGGGCATGAGCACGTGGTTACTATGTTCTTTTTTATTTTTATATTTGCCATGGTTATTAGCAGTCACTTTTGCCACGAAGTTTTCATATTCTATTTCTATTTTCATTTTATATTTTATATGTAAAAAAACTAATTCATAGGCCCCCAGGGTCTTTATTTAGCTGTTCCTCAAAAGATGACAGCAAATGTCAACGTCACTGTCCTTAGGCTTGTAATGTACTCTACACAGACGTGACCAGCATCCCCGCAGGACAACCTGTAAGGGCATCTCGAGGTGAAGCGAGTGACCTGAGGTTGCACCAAGTTTGAAGGCAAAGCCCTGAGCAGAGACACCCCGCAGCATGGCTCGGCAGCCCACGGCTGCTGCCCCAGGTCACCCTCTCAGCACTGGCGTGGGAGGAGGCGTTTCGGGGTGGAAGCCCAGCCCTGCCACAAAAAGGGACAGCAAAGAGCTGGGCTGTGCCACAATCTGCTCTGGGAACAGCGTGACAGATGGAGCTGGCCCCAACACTCGGAGTTGTGTTGAAAGGGGAAACGCCGGCAGATTTTCAGTGTTTCCATTGACATTATCAAGAGTGAGCATTTCTAAGCCCTGATTTCTTGAATTTAAAAATGTAGGTTTGTACCTGCTTGCATCCTGTTAACACTTGGTGTCCTTCGGGCCCATGAACACCCCTTCCCTACAGTCACCACCGATTCTGAATCCTACTGTCTCCTGCAATGACTGGGCACAGGAAGGAAACACGTCACACAAAAGTGCATCAGCTGTAGGTCAGGACTTTTGAACTGAGCACATTTTGCAGGTAGCTGGTTGCAAACGCTGAGGCTGTTGAACCCAAAAGTGATTTTAAATGTGACAGAAGTAACTTGAAGCCTATGAATTTTGAAACAGAAGAGATCTGGATTAGTTAAAAATCTTTCAGTGCACCTCTCCAATAACAACTTACGTGCCACGTGGTTTTCCTCTCTTTAACTGGGTTATAATCACTCTGTTTACAATGCTATGTGTGGTGCATGCATGTGCACCTCTTGCCCACTCTTCTCGAGTCAATCTGGCAGCTCAGGTCTGGTTCTCCCCCGTCTCAGGCAAGTCGCTGCCCCTCACTGCGGCTGGTTCACAGCGGCTCAGCCCCGCACAGGCGGCTCAGCTGCGTGAGCAGAGCAGGGAATTGAGTCGCATTACCCCTGTGCCAGGAGGATGCTAGAGCTGTTGGGTTCCACCTCGCTTTCACTGCCTTTTTTTTTTTTTTTTTTTTTTTTTAATTTAGACTGTGAAATACCTCAGCCCCATCTTGAGGCAGTGGGAAGCTCTGAAATGATGGGTTTTCCCTTGTTGTGGGGCAGGAACCTGGTTTGCTCCCCCACCGGTCACAGTGCTCAACCCTCCAGGGTGGGTGAGGATGTGGGGTGGGCACGGCGCTGGCCTGGAAGCCAAGACTCCACGGGTGCTGGCAGTCGCCTCTCCCAGCCTCTTGGCAGCCACTGGCAAATGTGGCTCCCCCGGGGCCCATGTGTTTGGGGTGGGTGCTGGCCAGGCCGGGCTGCACGTCCCAGGAGTACCCGGAGAGCCAGCGCTCGGGCCCATGGCGGGAGACCGCTTCTGAAACGCTGGGTGCAATGTGTCCTACACACACAGTTTGGTTTTTTTTTTTTTTATTGGAAGTTTAATAATTTCTTCCCTAACTATTTCTTCTGCCTGGCCAAAAATGGCGTCTAAAATTAGCTTCCCCAGATAAAGACATTTTTGACATATTTGGTACATTCTTATCCAAACACTGAAAGCCAGCTGCTTGGGATGGGTTATGGAGAAAAATCTGTTTGTAACTATACTGATCTGGCATTGTTGGTCCTGGAATTAATAGCTTTTTTATCTGTCTACATCCTATGCTCATTTTTTCCATACTAAGAGAGTGCTAGAGGAAGCATTATAAAGGCTATATAATTAAAACCAGAAGTGCCTCCCAGTGAACTTAACAGTAAATGCTAATGGCATTTCTAGCAAAAATAGTGCCCATGGGGACTCATTGCAAATGAACTAAGAAGGACTCAGCACTGTTGCTTTTATGGATTTTAACTGAAACCATACAGTTGAAAAGAGTCAGGATTTGGATTTTTTTCATGTCAGTTGAAGTCCTCTGTAACTGCAGTCACCAGCTGCTGGGTAAAACCTGTGAGATCAGATTCAGAAGACACCCCTGATTCTGCTGTTTATCATTGTGTTACTTCCCTTACCAGGACATTACCATCACAACCCAGTTTTTCCACCTACTTTCCTGGTTATGCACTGGTGAAAGTCATTTGACTCCAGGGAGCAGTGCTGGAATGAGAAAAGACCTGGGCTTCGGTGTGAAGAAAGGCCAGGGGGAGGCTGGGGACCTCGCAGCCCCCCATGCCCAACTCTGGGCTGATGCCAGCAAAGGGACCGAGGGCCAGCTCTGCACATCTCAGGGCTCTGCACCCTTTAGGGTGTAAAAAAAAAAGATGTTGAGAGAGACAAAAATAACATATTTAAAGAATGCCCACAAAAATGCAGCGGTCTTGTAATGGCCGTGCTTTGCAAATACTTCTGTGCCTGATTTTCCAGGCCTGCATGAGAAGTTTGCACAGGGAGTTTTAAATGGCGTGTTTTAGGCGATTTTGCTCTAACTGGTGAAGCCTTTCTGTGGCCTGGCCACCGAAGTGTTTGCTGCAGGAGTGGGGGATTTGGCAGGAAGGCAGAAAATTGGGGAGCGAATAACAGCTCAAGATTAAATGCGTTTCTGCGCAGATGGTCACACCAGTGGGCTGCAGAGGGGCTCTGGTGCCTGACTTACATGCTACTGACAGCTAAATGCCTCGAGGGGAAAGCGTCCCATCCTGGCACGGGGCCTTTTGCTAAGCTGCTTCTGCAGTAACAAACCCAGCTGCTGGGGAGCGAGCCGGCAGCTCAGGAGGGGAAAACTTCCTTTTAAAGGGCAAACCCAATGCCGGGGCAGGCTGGGCTGGAGGCAGGCAAGCTAGTGTCCACCTTGCCAGCTCCTGGTTCCTGCTCCATCCATCAACACCAAGCCCCACCTAGAACCCTAGAGAACCTGGGTAACCCAAAATGAACAGAAGTCTGCTAGAAGTGATCTAGACCAGTGACTATCTGGGCAGGGAGAGGTCTCAGTCACTGGAGCATGGCTGTAGGCTTGAGGGACCTGGTTTGGTGCTTGGGCAAGTTCCTGACATGCTGGGAATGGGGGGAGCAAATGTTGTTCCTGGCAGAGAGGTTCTGGGCACGTCAGTAATGAGGGACCACACAGGGCTACAGGGCAGAAGTTGATTCATCTAAGTCATAAGCAAGCTTTGCTTGCTCCCAGCCAGCACTGGTCTTGAACCCGCTGGTGGAAAGACCGTACAGGAGCATATGTTGCTCTTTGCTAAGCTTGTTCTTAGTCATCTGTGCTCCTGTAACATTACTGGTGAAATCTTAGTGGCGAGGAGCTTCCCTGGGGCTGTTGCGGGATTTCCACAAAGTCATTTGAGTTGATACCCACAATTAATGGATCGACCTAAAGCTTGGATCAAGGCTGGTGATAGAGATATGGTACAACTTGATTAAAGACTGGGCACTTAAAATGGTTTGATCTGGGACTTTTTCCCTCTTCTTCAACTCATTTTAGTGGTTTCTGGAGGAAATGCAGCCAAGATCTGCATGAAATTTAATGCGCCAGGTGTGTCCCAGAGAAAGCAAGCACCTGACACCTAGCTGTGTTACGAAAATGTCTTGCAAATTTACATTTTCTTGATAATAAGACACTGTATGACTTTCAGTGACAGCAAGACCATTCTCTCGGCAAGAGGAGAGCCAGAGAGGGCAAAACAGAAGACAAGCAATAAGCAGTACTCCTGCGTCTGTGTTGGCAGGGCAGTGGGCCAAGAAACTCTCATCTATTGGCACTTTTGCTGTGACTTTGGCCAGACTCAGTTTCTGGAGCCAGGTCAGTGTGTCTCGGACTGCGGGTCATGGGATTTGCTGAAAGGGCTTAGGGGCGGTGGCGGAGCCCTGGGCAGCAGCTACCGGCAGCTCAGTCCCTCCAGCAGCCGCCGCTCGCTGCCAGCACTGCTGCCAGCCTGGTGGGAGCTCCGAGGTGCCCTGAGTCACCAGCAGCAGCTCGGTTTCTCCAGGATGGAGAAGCGTAAAAAAAAGCTGTAATTACTGACCATGAGCATTTGCAGTGTTCTGTGCTCCAGAGGAACTGAGCTGCAGCCAAGCAGGGGTGGAAGCCAAAGGGTTTGGTACAATTCATGGGCCGGAGCGGGGTTTCTTAAACATAAGCTTATAGGCACACACCAGAAGTTTCCTTCTTGGCAGATGTAAGCTCTGAAAAATGTGGCAAGGAGAGTGGGATGTTCAGTCAGCCCTTTAATAACAAACAGCTGTAATAAAGTCCGTGTTTCCTACAAGTCAAAATAAATGTTGCCACCAAGAGAAGTGGAGCCAGTGCTTCAGCTCACATAGCTGGGAAATGTCAGGGTGGAGGGGACCCACACAGTGAATTTTCTCCTCCCATTTGAACTTTGTTCCTTCTTCCATCACCTTTTTTTCTTCTCCCGTCTCCGTTGCGATGCTGCATGCCACTGCACCTTTCCATATTAGCTGGCATTCTACAGCAATAAAACCAATCCTTGTAATGTACTTTGTATCTAGCTGCGAGTAGGAAATTTTCAAAAGCTGCCTTCACCCCGGTTATTGAACTTCAGAGAACAAGCCCTGGAGATGAGTGGCCAGCTGAACTTCAGGGTCGCCAGCACCCTTGCCACTTCTGTTAAGAAGGGAAGCTAAGGCTGAGGTCAGGCCCTTGTGTGAACCTCTGGTTGGTCACTGAAATCACTGAACCATCCAAAAACCACGGAAGACTCTTTCCCTCCCCCATCGTTTTGGTTGTTTTTTGTTTTTTTTTTCATTCCCTCATTCGTTTTGGAGACAAGCATTATAGGAAAACTGCAGTAAGCTATTTTCAGGGCAGCTACGTGTTTTTTGACTTGTTGACATCCCTGTAAAACCTTGACCTGCCAAGGGCATTTAGCTCTGTATCTTGGTCCTGTACGAGGTCCAAGTTTCACAGCCATTAGGCAGCTAAGCGATAAATGCTGTGGCTTAGAGGTTGCCTAATGGAATCTTTTGCCCCAGAAGACATTCAGAGTAAAATCCATGGTGATGCTTACAGAAAAATGGTAAGCTTTGGAAGTAACATGTTGGGCTGAAGTAGAGACACCGCTGCCTGGCTTCAGCCAAGCCTGGCTCAGGGGAGACGGGCGGTCGTCCACCCCAGCAGTTGCCTTAAGAGAAGGTGAACACGTGAACTTGTCCTGGCAAGAAAATCAGGCTGCTGGTTGAGGAGCAGGATGAGCTGTGGCCTGTCCCTCGGCATCTTCACCTTCAGCAGCAGGCAGGAGAACAGGAAGGAGCGATGCCCCTGGGAAGAGGACCTTAGGGGACAGAGGGTCTGTTGAAGGAGATGGATGAGCTAATTGTGAGATTTCCTTCTTTGCCCCATTAGGATGCAATAAACTTGGTCTCATATCTGCATCACAGGGGAACTGCCGGATTAGGGATGCAAACAAATCTTGTGATCATCTCCCACCTCACATCCATTGACTCTAAAGGGTGCTGTCAAAGCTCCCCAGATGGCTGGAGGTCAGCTGAAGATGTAGATTGTCTTTGTGAACTACTTGGGTTTATTACATGTTGTGGTGTAAAGCCCGCTTGTGAAAAGGGGACAAGAACAGAGATTTTCAATAGAAATGTAGAAAGCGTCCTGTTGAGAAAAATCAGGTGTGCCTGGCTTACCTGCTCTGTAAAGGCTTTCACTGGCATTTACTCATTAACTCAGGAATGCAGGACAACCAAATTACAGGCTTGTCCTCACAGTAACAAGAACACACCGATTCAAGTGGGTCACGGACAGCAAAGCCCGGGGGCCTGTCTGTGAATAATGCCCACAGTCAGGTTTGGGTCTCAGGGATGGGACTCGCGAGCTCTCTGGGGGACGCTGTTGCTGAGTGATCGACAGGACTCTGCCAGCTCCAGCACCCACAGCTGTGACCTCAAAGACAGCTCCACGCTGCCCGAACCTCAGCAGCTGGGACTGCAGTCCCCAGTAAATAAATAGATTGCTAGCCTTCAGCAGGCAGCCGCAGCGTGTTTTCCACTCTGCCTTTACCAGCTGGCCCTCCCTCATGAGACCCGCTGACTCCACATGCTGAGACAGCACCCAGATGCTGTGGATTTGCCTTGCTTAGAGAGGACTTTAAAAAGTTAAGACAGAGCTTAAACAAGACTGAAGCAAACTATGTGTAGACCTGATCCTAAATATAGTTGGAATAGCACCCCTTAATTGGCCGTCGAGTCACTCCAAACCAAGCTCTTCTTCAATGCTTTTTTAGTTGTTGGTAGAAATTCAGCTCAAGTATAAACCATGACATACAGTTTTCAAATTGCTCCTGCAATATTGATCCAGATACTGCTTTGGATTACCTGAAGATATTGGGGTGGGAGTGTGTTAGGTTTAAGACTATTACAGTGAAGTACAAATAGATTTTAGTCTTTATAAAAAGTCCCAAATCTCATCCTGTCCCCAGCTGCCAGAAAAAATGATAAAGCAAAGATACTTCCCCAAACAGCCTCACTTAAAGGCTTGAAAAACAGCTTCAGTGTTTTTTTTTTTTTTTTCCTGATCTGAAAAAATCAGTTTCTAAATTCTAGACCAGATCATTCTTGGCTGCCTCTCAGGCAGATTCAGGATGCCCCAACAACTCCAATGGCACCGAGGAAAGCAGCGTATAAAGGATAATACAAAGAGCAGCACAAAAGCCTTGAATGTTCTATTTAAAGTGACTTTATTAAAACATTGTTAATATAAAATGTGACCAAGTACAATTTTTTTGTAAGAATGTTTAATAAAAACATATTAAAGAAAGAAGGAGCATCAACTCTTGTCAAAGCACAGGAAAAACCTACCAGGATAAGTAAAAAGTTCTGCAGCATGTTCTACCAGCTGGTCCCAATGTGTATTAGGGTTGAGTTAGCCGATGGAAGAGACAGGCAGCCCAGGTTCTTCCCTAAGAAGCTTTAAGGTATTTAGTAGAGGTTTAAAATAACACTCCTCAAGAGTAGGAGCCTTTGCTTTCAGATCTCCCCATATCAAAGTAAGACTAGAATGCACATCTTCACGTTGGATTTATAACTTTTCAACAGCTGAATGTACAGAAAATTAGATTAACTGGTAACTGTAAACCCCTGGGTTAACATTTGTCAGCTTTGAAAAGAAGGTGCAAGTCAAGACTAATTATACATCTAAAGAATTTGTGCTCAAGTTGTTCAAAGCTATATTAATGCTGGAAGCTTGCAGCAAATGCTAAAAAAAGGTCAGCTAAGAAAAAACCAGCAGTAAAGTCCAGGCTGGTAGAAACAACAAGTATTTTCTGAACTGCTGAATGCAGAGACAATATTCATGAATTACAGGAGTTTGTATATCTCAGGAAGCATATAAAGAAGCTTTCAGAAGTCTATAAATAAGGCTACTCAGTCAGTTATACTCTGTGGCAATCCTCCCCTTGAGCTAAGAAACTTTTTGAGAAAACACTAAAACAATTGAGGTTTTGGACTTGGTGGTTCTATTTTTTTTTTTTTTTTGGGGGGGGGGGTGGGCAGGGACAGCAGGAGGGAAGAGGGTAGCTTACAGCATTTCCCCTGATCAACAGTAAGTTTTAATGCTCTATCAGCATCCTCTGCTTGTTCAGAGCAAGCAGCACACCAATTAGAGGCAAGGATTCTCCAGGACATCTCAAACCCTTCCTGTAACAAGCAGAAGAAAATCCTGCAGCATCCAATTCTGCACATTTAACCGCCCCTGGCACTGAACCAAATGTCAAATGCTAATCCATGAGAAGCCTAGCACAATTATGGTCTAGGAGATGGTGACCTTCTTGTAGCCTTGGCTGGGACCCATTAGACCCCTCTGTTTTGCCTTCTACCCCAAACAAATGCTATGGGACTATTGCTGAGGTAAAGGGAAAGGTCAGACCTTTGGCATTGGAGCAGACCAGTCACTGGCTGTGCGCAGGGGGAATTAAGGCTTCAAGGTGAGGTAAACACAGTGAGAGTCAGTGTGTAAATCATGCTGCATTTCAGAGATAACAGATTCAAACAACAGCTAGTCTTGTTCTCTACATTTTAAACACCAAACAAAGATCCTTCGAAAGCAGGACTGGAGGCAAGTCTGCTGAGGGCCACCTTGAGATACCTCTCTGCATCTCGGGAAAAATGTAACTCAGATGCTGAACGCCGAAGAGAATGTACCCAACAAGGAGGAAAAAGCACCAAAGTTGATGAGTCCTTGAGACGATAAGCTGCTTAAAAACCAAAGAAGCCTTACACTGCTATGTCCTCCCATAAACACAGTGGTTTCCTGACACAAAGGTAATCTACACTCCAGCAATTCCCAGTGCTGTACTTTCAGCACTACTATTATGAAGAGTTATGCTCTAGTAAGGAGGCAGTGAAATCATTAGGCTTGTGTTCCCTGAAGACAGTTTCTCCCATTCATTAGGTGTCGCTCCATTCCCCTCCACCCACACCAAGTCTTTAATCCAAAGACCAGAAACACCTGCCATTTCCCCAGGTCATTTTTCTAGCACTCTTATGTTATTCCAGCAGATTTGTAGTGTACAAACACAGTGCTTCTTTGGATTCATCATTCTGGCAATGCCTTTGCCCTCTTCAAAAGAAAAATTTTTTCAAATAAGTGGTACAAAAGTTACTTTCAAACTAAATGAAATATAGAAATCAATGCAATTCTTCTGTGCTTATTTTTCATACTGTTTTTGCTAGTCATCTGAAGTATGGAGTTACTTGCTTATTTGGAACCATTGCATGTGCAGCGCTACTTCTTACAAGCCATGCTAGCAAGGTTTTGATCGAAAACAGCAATCTGGTCCTGTAGGTTCCATTTCTAGGATATGGAGACTCTCATTTGTTTTTCTTTAACAGGTGTATGGTAACTTCTCCCATCCTCTCAATACAGCAGCTACTAAAAATTTTAACAGATATTAAAAAATATCCAAATTAAACCACACTTCTATCACTGTTTAAAAAACAAAAACGCATATGGTATTACAAAAGTTTATACAAAGGCAACATTTAAGAGTTTGAAAGTTACTTCTAGAAAAAGACACAAATGCTAGTAAATTGACACACAAGGAGAAAGATATTCCACTCCTTCTCCCAAATTGGTTTGATCTATTTTGAAGTATCTTTTACCAGTTGTCTAGAAAATCAAAACCAGTCTTCAAGATAATATTGCTTGTACTAGTCTGCAAGGAAAAAAAAAAGAAATAAGATGTGGTTGTTAATTATGGTATTACAATTTCAGTACTTGACTGCCTATCTACAAAAGAAAGTTTACAATGTTGTCTGCCAATATTCAAGTTTTTCACCTTGTTCTAGGATACCTGAGAACCTACGCCAGAAAACACTAGACATGGAAAAATACTCACAGTGACCAAATAGGCAATTCCACATAAAAATAAAATTATTGTAGTGGTCTGCAGGCAAAATGTCATTTTTTTCCCCCATGGAAAAATTCATAAAGGTCAATTTTTAGATTAGAGTGGGAATTTCAGAGAATGAAAAAACCCCAGAATATAGCATCACTAAATCAATAGATTGCCTGTTGTAATGACAGCCAGTTGTTTCCAGAAAACTACACAATTCAAACTTTGTTATCAAGTTATTTACTAGGCTATCAAGAACCTGCTCACTCATGCAGTGCTGCATGTTTAGCCATGACAAATTAAGGTGGTTTTAGTGTTCAGGAAGACTATTCAAGGGACACAGCTGAGTCTCGGGATTTTCTTCCTAGAGCATGGCACTCTTCTCCACCACAGGGAAGATAATCCAGAAAAGAGGAAACAAAGAAAATTCTATCACATTATCTCCTCTGCTACTCTATTCACATTTTGATGTGGTAGGATTGTTTCTCCACAGAGAGAAAAAATAAGGCTTTTCAAACTATTTCAGTGAGCTAGAAAACATTCACAAAGGAAAAAAAAAAAACTGTAACAAACCATTATTCTTTAGGAAAACATGATAAAGTAACTAAAATTAAAGGATTGCTGTGGTCACAATCTGTAGCAAAACAGCTCAAGCAGCATTACATCTTGGCTTCAGAAAAAAAATAACTAAGCGTAGGACTCCAAATACTGAAATGACTTAAGTATTGTTCTCTCCTAAGTGCTGCCACTTACTTCTCTTGCAAGAATTTACCTCATCTTGCATCTTTCTGACCTTTCATCATCTTGTTCAGAATTTAATCAATCATTGTTGGGAAAATACAGTAGAGAAAATGCTATGTGACACTCTTAAGGTATACAATAATATGTCAGGCTTATGCCAGAGTGATGCTACAGATTGCAAACAGAGCCGCACAGCTCTGAAGAACCGCTCCTATTCTCTATTTCACAGTTTTCAGGCTTCAGATCTCTCCCTTTTCCTTCCCTTACCCTCTCATATCCTGTTGTTCCCTTTCTTTTCTCACAGATCAGCATCTGCTTTTTAAATAGCTTCAATTGGCTATTGAGCTGCTTAAGGTTATTTTTTGTTGTTGGGTTGTTTGGGTTTTTTTATTAAAAAAAAAACATTGAGAAAGCTAATTCTGGAAGCTCATTCCATTTCCATTTTGGACATTAAGAGAAAACACATTTGAAAGCAGCCCAGCTGCCTGGGACAAAGCAGTAGGAAGTGACTGTTGAGCTACCACTTAAACCAGTTGAGAAACTAGTTCACCATTCACCACTATGCTGTGTGTACCAGTAAAGTATCCTAGACCCTAGTTTATATACTTTTTCAGTTAAAAAACTTATTTTTTCTATTAAGTGTTTTGCTGTTTCAAGGAAAAAAAAAAAAAAACAACAAAACAAAACTATCAAAAAACCTCTCTTACTTGACATACCAAGCTCTTTACTCCAAAACTGTTAGGTAGCCTGCTGTCAGATAGCCACGGGATGCCATGTCAGTGTTTCTGGCACTATATTTAAACAATGCCTTTATCCTATGCACTTTACTACATTAAAAAATACTCTATTGAAACAAACAATAGTAATTAACATGTTAGTTAAATAGACCTCTTTAAATCTGCAGGATAAAAAGCCAGCAAGCTTAGCTATGGCTTAATGCTTTATGGAGTCCCTAATCTTCCAGAGCGGCTTTGTCGGATTTTAATGTGCTATACAGTTTTAAAATCTAAGTACAGTCAATATAGCAGTCCTCACCTGTCCAGGCATTTGTGGATCTGTGAGTATAGTACCATCAGTATCTTCCTTGTTTGTCCTAGAAGATGCCAGGTCCTGTGGTGGGTCAGGAAGAAAGAAGTCATCTAGAGAACTAGCAGGGAGTTGAGTGGGTCGCGGTTTCTCCCATTCGAGAGATACAGAAGGTAGGCTGGGGGCGACAGACTTCTCTGGTTTAGTTATGCTGGGCTTCTCAGCTTTTGCCATCTCCTTTGGAGCAGACTCCTGTCTGTAAAAAGAGGGAAGGGGTTTCTCTCCTTTCTCCATGGACTTGATCTGGCTAGGGGTCAAGGACTGGAACTCAGACTTGTCTCCTTCAAACTTTGAACGCTCTTCATTTATCTTCCAGAAAGAGGACTCCTCTTCCTTTCTGGATGCTATCAACCCATCGGAGCCAGGGGTCTTATTGGCCTGAGAAGATTTAGGGACTTGGACACCAGGTGCTGCTTTAATGGGCTGCCTCTGCTCATTTTGCAGCTGGGCACCACCTTGTTCTTGTATGGACAGAGATGCAATGCTGAACTCCATCTGGCTCTGTTCAGGGTTAAAGAAAAACAGTATTTCAAAGCCCTTCACAAAGGCACAGTTTTGAACTTCTGATCTTGATGCACATAGATAGCACCTTTGCCCACAGCTAGGCAGCTCCCAGACAGTAGATACCACAGCAAACCTAACTCATTTTCTCCATAAATGTCTATCTTTGTAGCTACATAAAAAAAATATTTTTTTAAAAGTCTGAACTGCAAGCAAACGTGAAAGTCCTAAGCCTGCCACAGAGGAGTCAGAGAAAGTATTTGTGCTACTCAGTGCCATCCAAGATAGAAGTGCACAGCATGCACAGCACTAAACCATTAGCATAGTGGCACTAAAACATCAGAAGAATTGTGGATGCATTTTAAAAGCCATAGATGTTTTACATGAAAATATAAAGCAAAAAAACTTTATAGTGTAGTTTAAAAGGCAATCTTCCATTATAGCCTTTAAAATAGTTGGCAACATGTTACAACTCCACCTTCTTCCAAGATAAAGGATTAGATGTAATGGGTATGCGTAGAGAAGTGCTTTTTACAATTCTAATGACCCTCTGAAGGCAGAGAAACAACTCCAGCAGGACCAGCTCTTCATTTATTCCAGAGCCTTGTTTTGTTTTTACTTGCAGTGCAGATAGCTGTACTCATTTCTGAGAGGTAACACTGGGTCAAGGAAGCAAGTGACAACACTTAAAGCATCACACAGGTCTTGCAAAAGCCACCCAAAAGCAAACACTACTTCAGAATGTCCATTTTACTTACCACCACTTCAGTAATCTCGATTGTCAACTAGCTGGACACTCTTTAAGCTAATAAAACTTAAGCCTTATTTCACTCTGAGGAACATATGATTGTTACTGTAGTTAGGAGCACAGCACCACAGCAAATGCCAAAAAAGAACAATCTAATGTCTAACTTTTGTTTGTAAAATGGAGCAAACGAGGTGGGGGGGGAGGGGGGGAAGAGGGGGCAGAAATTACATTTACTGTTAAAGCTATGCTGTTGTCATTAGGGGCCTGATTAGTTTTGAGAAAATTCAGAGGCCATTTCAAAAACTAGCTTTCGCTACAAGCCATTAATAGATACTTTTGAAGTTCATTACTGATCTACAATGTTTTCCCCATCTTCATTACCTGGCTTTTCCTGAATAAAACCGCAATAGCATCTATGGGCCTGAATCTAAAACAAGTCCTAGTTGCATATCATTTTCACTAGAAGTGTTTGATCACGAGTCCTAAATTACTGTACATGTTACGTTCAAAGGGACTCTAGATCTTAGCAGGTCTCACACGCCTAGTATTTAATATTCAGACACTTCTCATCAAAGTGCAAATGTTAACTCAGCAACTGATTATTTATAAAACATTTTTTTTTAAAACAGTCAGCAGCTGACTACACATAATTTGATTCATGGACTAACATCTGATTTTTCTAAATAATTAGACGCATTAGCTATTTTTCCAAGGTTATAGGCAAGAAAGCACCAAGTTCGTGTTTTCATTAAGAATATACTGTGTTATCAAAAGGCGCAGAACATAAGCTGTAAGTAGTTACAGCTCAGCTAGAATAAGGCGAGTCCAAGGATATATGCAACTCTTACCAAACAGCTCAACACCACACCCCGCCTGCAAGGGGAAAAACCTTAGTGCTTCAGTTTTATTGTTTTTTAAAAACAAAAGTCATAACATAAAGTTAAGAGCAGGAGATTTTTCCTTAGATGAATTCTGTATAAACAAACAATGGATGCAATAGTGTTGAGGATTATTTACAGTGACTGCCATTCCCTATATTAAAACATAGGGATTTATTTTCCTAAACTCATTTATCAATACTACCAAATAGAGATTTACCACTCTGAAGTTAAGATGTTTTAAGACTTCAGAACTGATAAAATCCCAGCTTAAAAAACCCACATATAAAATAGATGTCCAGTTCCCCAATATCCAAGAGGAAAAAAAAAAAAAAAAAAAAAAAAATTTCCATCTTGGAAGACTTAAGCACCAACTTAAGTACCTTGTCACGTAGGAATTAACACAGTGCTACTTTCTATCCTCCAACAGTCTTCCTTCTTCTGAGTAGCCTGTCCCAGGGCTCACACTAGAGGTGACAGTAGCTAAAGGCCACCACAGCAGCAGTCAGTTTCAGTAAAATGATTCCTTCAGCCCTCCAGCCCAAGAGAGAGGGAAGGTCAGTGCCCAGAGGGGCCCTCACAGCCCCAGATCTGTCAGAATAGTGTTGGAAACAAAATCCAGGACAGACACTGATGGAAGGGAAGCAGGAGTCTGTTAGGACAAAAATTAGAAAAAGGAAAACCAACATGATGGTTTTGCCTTGCAATGGCAGCAAGATAGACAAGCAAAGCCAGGCCTCCTGGGAAGTTCTTATGCTGTGGAGCAAAAGCCACTGCCCGTGGTCATGTTTTACGTTCTTTTGTATGGATCCAAACATCAGCTTAGAGGTCTGGTTTGGAAGCGGCAGACTGCTTCTCACTAGTGTAGAGAAGAGTGTGGCACTGCAGCACAACTTCAGGCAGTTGTACCCTTTCCAACCCGCTCGTGGGTGCATGATCCGTAGAGGATGCCCTCTCTGCCCTTTTAGGACGGAGACCCTGGGGTGTACCTTTCCATTTCAGAAGACAGGGCCACCCAACATTTAAGATTGCATACTGGTGTCACAGAATGAGTTGGAGGTCAAACAGTTCATAACCTGACATGGAATAATCTGAGTGAAAATACTTCTTCAGGAGTTTGCTTTCTACCCCACAGAAGGCAAAGAAGACCAGACTACCCCGACAGGTTCTGAAAGCACCGTGTCAGCATGATGTAAATACAGCCCTGAGAGGTCAGATGTATAATTCTGCTTCTAGCATTCAGCTCAAGAAGCCAAGAACTTCTGTGGAGCAGTCACAAGTTATTCTATTTTCCTTTAAATATATAAAGCTTCTATTTGACTTTCAAGGTTACTAAAGACATCTGAACCCCTAAGAATTGCAGCTGATGAAAGAAAACTATTAATATGCAATATCTTTCAAGTCTGAAAATTGGCAGTAAAATACTATAAACACCGCGTGTTCCCCCCACCCCAAGAAAAGAAAATCCCAACAGAGCAACAGGAAATGTGAGTTTAATTAGCGTTCTCCTCTCAGTTTCTTACATCCGATGGCAAATCGGCAATTGATTGAGTCAACAGGAGGGGGAGGGAAAAGACATTTAAAAAAAAAAAAGTTTCCTTTTCCTCTAGGTTTACCAGCCACGAGAATACCTTGATGCACACCTCCCCGGGGGTAGCAGCTCGCCTGTAAAGGGCCACACGGCGCGTTCGCTTTCCTTGGGCTGAGGCAGAGCTGCTGCGAGCTGCACACGTGCGCTCGAGCATTCAGCAGCAGAACAGCACGTGTGGCACTCCACCAGCTGCCACCTTGGGGAAGCAAACACTGAATATTGTGGTAAGATTTGACAGTCAAAAGGGAATTGTCATTTAGGCACAGTTTGGGATTCTAAAAATATGGTTTTGGTCCCCAGCTGCTTTCACAGATTTTGTATGGGTTTGAATGAGTTGCAGTTTCTGTACTTTAATTCCCCATCTAAGGAATAAAATAAAAATACTTTATTTTTCCTACCATTTGCCCAAATTGTATTTCTTGGAACTGTTTAGCCCAGAAAATCTTGAGAGTTTACAGACAGGCTAGTACAGTCCCAACTGCAATTTCTAGAAGTTATCAGAATTCAAATAAAAGCTATTAACAGTAGTAGAATTCTCAAGATATAGCAAGAGCAAGTCATTCTCAACACATTGAGAGAGGGGGAATGGGAGTGCATGTGAAAGGATGCATGAAGTAGTATTTTGAGTCAGAGCAAACCTGTAAGTCTGTGTTCTTTTCAGCCTTATTCCTCTGGTCCCAAACCACTGCAAGGGTTAAAATAAAGGATGTCTAGGTCTTGGATCATCTTTCTGTCTAATAAATATTAGTAATATTTAAAATAGCAGTTTTAGGAAGTTGTGTGTCCATCTTTCCTTAAAAAGACTGTACTAAGGTATTTAGGAATTTTATTTATTAGATTAAAAAATTTAGACCTAACTTCAGTCTCAAGGCAGGGATAATCCACCAAATTGTAGTATTGGCTACATATATTCATGGGAAACAATGTATACTAAAAGAGAGGCACCACACACTAAGAACATAGTCATTTAATAATACTGTATAAAATCAGATCTCAGTTCATAAGTCTATGTTAAAAACAAGATGACCACAAAGAACCCATGAGCTTTTTTTTTCTTTTTAAGCATCTTATTCACTCATCAGGAATGTGTAGTATTTTACTAAACAGTCAAGCAAACACAGCCAAAACAAATTGTTGTGCTTGGCACCCTGAAAAATCCAAATTGTTGAGATGAAAACTGCAGAAACACTGTCAGAAGCAACTTGTTTTAAGCACAGCCTGATATATGCAGAGTTAAGAAAGCCAAGTTTAAAATTATTTAGAAGATGACTTTGCTTTGCTGAATGGACAAAACCAAAATAAATATGGGACCCAAAGTAGTTGCAGTTTTTGTTTTGTTTCCTGTGCACACCGTGGGTGTTTTCAGGATCTTTTCAGAGTCAGAAAGAAATCTTTAGGTCAGCAGAGATCAATTGCAAGGGCAAAAATAGAGCAAAGCACTCAAAAGCAATCTGTCATTTTAGTCCATACAGAAAGGCATGGCCAAAGATACAGTGTGGAGCTCTGCAGGAAATTTCATGATCTACTCTTTGGTGATATGAACAGCATTCAAGTCTGTCATGGTTACTGGCTAGCCTGAGCAAACCCATACTGACAGTATCTGGTATGTGCATGGTTTTATGCTCAAAAACAACTGTCTAAAGATTGATACAGGTAATTTAATAATTAGCCAAGAACATCTAGTCATGAACATTAAAATAAACCTTGAACACCACTACTATTATCACAAGTTGGAGGGTTTTTGCTCAAGATATAATAGTCAAGAGTAGTCTTACAGCAGAGTGTTTTAAACATCTGTAGTCTAGTTTCAAAAAGGGAAGGGAAAACTCAAAACCTCTGGCATCACTCTTCTTTCCTTCCAGGAAAGCATTGCCATTTATGCCAGCTTGACAAAAATAATCACACCAAAGTATAGCTTGTAGCAAACAATTCTAATACCAGGCTGCCAAGGAAGGAGGGGAAAATAAACTATTTTCTGACACTTTCTTTCTACTTAACAAAAAAAAAAAAAAAAAAACCAAAAAAAAACCCACAAACAAACAAACAAACAAAAAAAAAACCAAAAAACAAAACCAAAACCAAAGCAGGACTTGCAAAAAGAAGGATATTGAAGACTGTCTTTTAGTTTTAGATAAAGGAAATAGTTTGCAAACCACGTTTTTCATATATGCAACATAATTTTTTTCTTTCCAAATCATCGCTGGGATTATCTGTAGCAATACAATTAGGGAATTCAGACAGGGAGGCAGCAACCAGGTTGAAGGGACTGAAGCTTAACACTTTCTCTTTTTGCTTTTTTTTGGTATGTTTGTTTTTAAACACACACTGAGGGCTTCTCTTTTCGACAAATATCTGCGGGCCTGTTGAAAGTAGAAGAGAGCAAAAAGAGGAAAAAGCCAGGCGTTAAAAAGAAATAAGTACAGAAAGGACTCTCTAAAGCTACCTTCGCAACTCTCCTCTGTATCAAGACCAAGAAATTTTTAGATATGCATGTGTCAATTTTAAGCATTTCAAATGAAACCTGGTTTAGTTAACAGCATGAATTAGAAACAGATTCCAACTTATTCCCATGATGTTCTGTGTATTCAGTGGGTTAGCTGAGGTGGCAGACTGAAATTACATTTTCTGCCCACTACTAAATTAATTAAAAAAAAAAAAAGTGAAACCACACCAAAACCAGAAAGTTCTGAGTTCAGGAAGAGTTGCAGAGAAATTTTATTTCCAAACCCAGGCGTGATTCTTGTTTTCCATTTATATCTTGGGGTCCGTGCTGAGTTTCACTGAATTTTTACTTCAAACAAACCAAGAAACCTCAAAGGCTAAACTCAGCCAAAATGTCAGCTTTGATCTCACTTAAACCTGAAGCCATAAATAGAATGCCCTAAATTCATAAACCTGGCTTTAGCTCCAGTTAAAAATGTAACCCACATTTCAAGACGTGTTATGTTCATGAGGGCTCCACCCATGAACCAAAACACTCCCTCCAATTTAATCTCTACTTTTAAAATATCAACTTATTTGTAGTGCCATGAAAACTCATTGCTTCCCAAGTAGTTTTCCCTCTGAGAAGTGGTACAGTTTTTTACTAAGAATATCAGTATTTTAAATGCTGTCTAACAGCTAACCTGGCAATTTACATTGTATTTCTGGTTTGTTTTCTTTGTTTGAGGGTTTAAAAATGAAGAGGTAAGACAAAAACTTTAGATACACATCAAACAGACAAAAATGGTGGAGATATTCATGCAAGTGTTTGCTGTGGTAAGAACGATTTAAGCCATATCTCACATTTGTGTTTAAAATGAGAACACAGAAAGTTTACTTTTGACAGAAGTGAATTTATCAAGCCCTGCAACAATGTTCTGCCCAAAATGACAGCAATTTACTACACTGTTCTCTGTGTAAGTGTGAGAGCCATGGAATTAGAAATTCATTGCACTAGCTACCGTGAGAAAAATCTATCCATACCTAACCAACTGGAATCACCACTGCCATCACTGTAACAGCTGAGAGAGGCTTCAGCTTGCAGAAAACATGCCCTCCCCTCTTCTCACTACCCTCTCAGTTTCCCTGAAGTTAGTTACAGACAAATACTGATTTTGTTGCTTTGTCTTAGTCTCAATGTTTTTAAAAAAAAAAAAAAAAAAGCCTATTGGTTTTACTGATTGACATCCCTACTTTCTCCTTCCCTGCAAAAGTAGAAAGTGAACACCACATTCCTGTCCTTGGGTAAGCCAGAGCACACATGAAAAGCTGCAAAAGAATGAATGAATTCCATTATCACAGCAATAACATGCAAAAAACCAAACCAAATCAAAAACTCTGCATTAAAGGAATATCAGGGAAAATAATATGGAAGGAATAACCCATGATGGGGTAGAACTCATGGAATAGAAAGAGCCTGACAGCCTGAAGTAACAGTGAGAACAGATCTGGCTCACAAGACACTGACTGCATTATGACATGTCAACAGCTCATTCAGGTTTCTCCACTGTTTCCCCACGCTGGACCAACTGGGCAAGGATACTTTTTCCTCAGCCAGTACCTCATGGAGAAATTGCCTTCCAATATTATCATATTAAAGTACTGGTTAGGGAAGAGATCAAAGAGTAAGCATGAAGCAAGATCTCCACCTTTCGAAATGGAAGACTCAGCTGTTGTGTCAGGCTGAAGGACTGACACAATATGAGGCACTGGGGAAAAAACAAAAGGAAGAATCCACACAAATCAACCAACCAATACCTTGTAAAGCTGGACAAAAGGAATTCTCCAGAGTTTTGCTAAAGCAAAAGGTCATGCAACTTTTCAGCCTACAGCTGACATACAGCTTTAATCTCTGGTCAGCAAGAAGGGAGGGGAGGAAAGAGAGAAGCAAGGCTGATTAGCTGAGACAATTATTCTAAAGCAACCTCCTCCGCACCTCACTTTCTTCAGCAGTCACACAAGTGTTTCCATATCATTCTGCAATCCTCGATTCATTACAGAAAAGCATGAAACTAGAGCATCTATCCACTGCAGTCCCTCACTTTGAAACACCAGGAGAATAGTAAGAACAATCTTAATCAGCAAGGGATAAACCACAGGCTGGGTTGCAAAACACCCCACTAGACATACAAGCATTCAAAAGAAAAGACAACTACCACTAAAGAGAAAATCCATTTGAGTGCAGATGCATCTCATCATGGATCACTAGTCAGTGCATTACACAAGCACTATCTCCAGGAAGTTCAAGTATTCAGAACTTAAAAAATCCTATCAATATGGATCTTAGAAATACAATTACAGCTGCCACGTTTCCAAAACTGAGTTTTAGGATTTGCACCGAAGTAGGGGAGAGACAACACTGCTGTCTCCAACACAGGATTTATTTCACCTTATTGTCAATGAGGTCCACACTCTTCTCACTACTTTTCTGTTCTAGACAGCATCACCCAAGTATACCCACACTAAAAGCCTCTTCAGTATTATACTAAAAGCCAGTGGCTGCTTCTTCTAAGGGTCCTGTGAGACAGGGCAGCTTGCCTGAGCTACCAGGCTCCCACTTCAGGAGTTCCTCCACTGGCTCCTATGGCACCACCACAGCTTATTAGGGAGTTTTAAGGCAAGTGAAGACTGGCAATGGTTTCTCTTAAACTGCCACACCATAGGGCTGCAGGGACCCAGGAGTCACATCAAGTTACAGGCTAATCAACATCTGCAAAGCACAGGTGGGGTGTTAGCTACAGACAATGACCTTGGGCAGGGAAGGTTGACAAGTCTAGGGTCAACTGAAATAATTTAGTATGCGCTGGCATTTCCAAATAATTACTCTGCATTAGGCTAAGATTATATTCATACTCTCATCCATGATTATCTACATAGTTCAAGGGCAAAAAATGGAAGAAACAGGGGAGAAGCAGCTTTCTCTGGCAGGTGAAGCCAGAAGACACCAAGTCTGAAAGGTGTGATTAAATTAATGGGCCCACCATACCCAGTTAAAAAAGGCAATGAGATTGTTTTTGCTCCCAGATTTTCTTCAACAAGAAGAATTAAACTTGATTTCTCATGACAAATATGGTGCAAATATATTTCCTCACACTGCAGGTTCAGAAAGATGGTGAACTCTGGCTCTGTGTTAGCCTTATGAGAATCCCATCATAAATAATGCTTTAACAAAATACCAGAGGTAAAGTGAGGGGGGAAAAAAAAAAAAATCCCAAACCAACCCACCACAGAAAAATACATTATTTTTTGAAGGACTTGCCTTTTGGATAGAAAATAACACAGTGTTTCTAGTATAGCCCCAGGTTAACAAGTTTCATTACATTCTAGTACATAACAAAAAGATGAAGCAGAAGACAGGCTTTAAGAAAGAATCCAAATAAGTTATTAGATACCTGGACCTTTCTCACCCCATTTCCTAGCTACTTTACTCCTGACTTCAAAAGTGAAATGCAGGTATGTTTATACAATATCTGAGACATTTAGCCTTGCTAAACATGGAAAGCTGTTTAAAAAGTTTACAATGAAAAATCAAATAATTTGTAATGAATCAGTTTTACACCTGCACTTGAAACCAGAACATTAGTTCATGAAGTACATTTTGGGTTTCTGTTGATGTAGATCAAAGCACACCGGTCCTGTTTCATTTATGGGACAGTCACTTTGCACAGCTCTCAGAGAATAAAGGTGATGTTAGTCTATCAAGTCTCAAAATGAAGACAATATAAATGCACAAGGAACAGTATAAAATGACAAACCAACATTAAAAATAAAATTCTTGTATATTTACCTTTGTTTCCCAGGAGAACGGAGCCGAGTGTTCATCTTGCCAAGTTATATCCTAGAATAAAATTCAAGAATGAGTAGAAGTCAGAGGAGCAACTTTACCTGCTCAGGAGTATCATACAGATGACATTACATTGCACTGCTGGAAGCATAAAAACCACTATCACAGAACTTGCTAAGAAGCAATACCACTACTTAGAAATGGCACAGATTACATTTTAAGACTGACTGAAAGCAAGTTCTCTGAGGGTCTGTTACCCATTAGTATATCAATTTAACCTACAAAATATACAAAGACTTACCTGGTCTAAACCTCTTAAAATGCTTTCTGTACAAATAGATTTAAAATGTATTATATTTCCAGTTTTCTACTAGGCATTTCCTTTGGTAGCCACTAGCAACACACAGGAACTGAAATAAGAAAAGGAGCAGGGGCCTTAGGGAAATCAAGTCCCATTTTGTCCCCTCCACAGACCGAAAAGCACGTGTGCAACCAGGCTGCCATATGGCAGTGAAACAGCTGTGTGTCCATCAGGCCAAGCCACAGCTGGATCCAGCCCTGACAAGACACATCTTTACATCACTTCAATGATGATCAGTCTGAAGTAAGTATTCAGTGCTGTTGAAAGAAACACACTATGTTCAGAGTAAAATCCCAATCTGAAACAGCTTCTTTTAAGATATTTTTCTGAAAATAATCCCAATTTGAGAAATTTAAATAATCTCTTCATACACGGCATGCCCTCCGGAAATACATGCACCCCACATCAAAAATAGAAGGGGTGGAAAATAAATAAATAAATAATTGTTCACAACTTGCAACAAAATGATCACACGTCTATTCCTAGCCATGGATGAGACTCATTTGTACGTTGAATGTTCGCACTGGTAGAGGGAATGAGTTCCACCCTCCACTCTGAGTATACCACTGCCTGCCCCCCTGGCACATCAAGGGAGGACCAGGAGTGGGAACAGTGGATGAAAGGAGAAAGGCCAGGAGTAACCGTGCACAGGGAAGGAGAGGACAGGACGAGACCTGGACTGCTTGTTTCACTCTCCTGCTGTTCAAAAATAACAGAAGTAGATCATGTGCCAAGCTAACACAGGAACACCACATCTTACCGTGACTGCCCTTTTCTTCTTATTTCTGACCCCTGCCTTTATAGAAATACATTTCTCAGACATCTGATAGCATTCTCCTAATCTGCCATCTCTTATTTCACCTAGGCAGATTTTGCTGACCAAGTGCTATGAAATCACAATTAGAAGTGTCTGAAACCATCTCCTAAACATGAAAACGTGCCATTCTCCAACTATTTCTCATCTGTGAAACACAGGGTTTCTAGTAGCAAAGTATTTGTGGTGATCCCATCATTTGAGGGTGATCCCATACTATTAACAAGAGCTGGGCTGAGAGAAACCATCTAAAAGGAAAGGTCTGGGCTCTACTGGACCACACATTCTGGTCAAAATGTAAATGTGGTACAGGAAATTTTTGCCATGAACATGAGTGTAATATCAGGTCCTCTCATTCCAGGAAATAGATACGCATATTTATTAACATTTTAGGGAAACAAAGGGAGTAAAAGTCTGCTTAGTATCTGTTCTAACTTGTATCAGTATTTGCACTGTGGAGTGCTGCTGACCACATGGGAACACCACACCGCTTAGGTGAGATGCCTTGCAGCAGGTGAGTGTCAAATTATTTCAAAATAATTTTAGGACTGTATCCTTTGTCTCTGAAACTGGTGGAGTTGGTATTTCATTTCTGAAGCACCCATGAAACGTCAAGGAATCACAGTCCAGGAGGGAAGAGAGACAGGAGAACCCAGGCACTGGACTGAGTCCCACACACCAGAAGACCATAATCCTTCTCTCCACATGGGGTCTGGACAAATCAGTACTTGACTTCAACCCCTGCAGTAAAGGACAGAAATTAAGTCCAGCAAACAGTATAACACCCCTACACGTGCTGTCACAGCACCTTAAAGCTCCAGACATGCAGGCATAGCTGTCAGTGGGTTTTATCTTGGGAGTTTAAAGGAAGCTCTGACTTCTTGCCATTTACAGGATGTGCAAACCAGCTGTGGACCAGTTTAAAATTTGGGAGCAAGCCAAGACCGCTCTCATCCTAGGTCTGAGACAGCCAGTTCTTTACTTTCCTGTATTTGAGGCAAGCGTGAACAGCACTGGGAGGGACATCTCTTCAACCAGCGCTCCCTGCAGCTCCTCAACCGAGCGACAACACGCTGCTGCAATCAAGCCCTGCTGACAAAAGGCTGACTGCTGAGGGATAGAACAGCAGCAGGGGGAAGGCAAAGTGAAGGAATGAGGTTGTTGTGCAGTGGGATGCGTTACTCCCCAGAGCAAGTCAGCTTCCCACTTCATAGAATCTGACGTCTTCTCAACCACTGCACTTGTTGGCACCTCAACTTGGAACCTCAACCTCCAGTTTAGGCAGACAAAAACCACTGAAATGAATTAACAATATTTCAGTACTAGTTGTTAAAAAGTTCTTGTCAGAGACAAAAATCTAAGACTTTCAGAGATTATTTCAAAAGATGGAGGTAGTAGACAATTGTTAGGCAGGAGCAGTTCCCTGAAAGAAAAAGACCATAGATTTTTTCTTCTTAAAGGGATGTCTCATTGTGTCTCATGCTGCACAGCCCAGCACAGCTCAGAGCCAGTAAGTCTGAGGAGCTTTGCCCACATTCAAGAGATCTTCCATGGAATCTAGCAGAGGATAAAATAGGATAAGACATGATTTAAGGATAAAGCTTTAAGGAGTGTCTGTGGTTATTTGAAGTGTACTTGAAGTTAGGATGAAGACGACAGCTGTCAGGCTCTGCCCTTTGTCAGGGAAAGGGAAGGAAGTTTGTGGCCTCCGCCTCTTGTGCCCTCACAGAGGACCAAGTGAGAAGCAGAACACCACAGCTCAACAGTTTCCTGTCTGATGCCCCTGATTCATGCTTATCACCAATAAAATCTGAGAAATAACTCTGTTTTCTGTAGAATAAACAATTTCTCACACGCTTGAAGAAAATGTGAGCAAAAGCATCAACAATTTAAATATTCACAATAGTAAATTGCAAGTGGAAATTCTAGAGAAAAAGGCTTCAAAGTTATTTATCATCAACACAGATTAGAAGAGATCTATATCTGATCAGCTTTTGTTTTCAGCACACAACAAAGCCTTCTTCCAGCAACAAGGCAAACAAATGAACTTTTGTTCACCAGCATTAAAGAACCTATTTGGAAGAAACTGGGCCTCATGCAACATATTTCATAGCTAAAAAAGGAAAAGAGAGAAAGAGAGGCAAAAATCTGGTCACACACTTGATTTCAGCAACCAGCTGCAGAATATTGAAAAAAGAATCACAAACTACTTCTGATATATGTAGGCAGCTTGTTGCAAAACAGCATCTAAATTTCAAAATGGAAGACAGTGGTAGAAACGTGCCAGCGTATCTGACATGAGCATTGCTCAGAGCAGCTGACAGTAACCAGGCAGTCACAAACTCACCAACAAATGCATCTTAAAAGTGTTATCAGAACAGGGCTTGCTGGTTATTGGGGCTTAACTGCACTCAAAAGCTGCCCTGCATTTTTTGGGTTGGTTTGTTTGTTTGTTTGTTTGTTTAAAGCACAAATCTGTAACAGGCCCAACATAAAAGTTATTGCTATGTTGAATATTTGTTGCTTTAAAGCATTTTTAAGTAGGAGATCAAAGGGTGAATCCTTTGACTTGGTGCCAAAGTTCTTAAGGCTAAGCAGAACAAACACTCTATCTGTCTTCAGGTAGGTAAGTCAAGTTCCCTTATTAAAAGATGATGAATGAAGCTAACCAAACTCTCTTACCTGTCTTTCATCCACATAAAATGTTTACACTTATTAAAGCACATGGCATTTTCTTCAATTAAAAGTTCAGTTATTTCAAGTCCATTTTTTTGAGCTGCTGAGTACTGCTCAAGTACTCACCTTAAATCCATGTGTATGTCACACACTTGGGGATGAAGAGGAACAGTATTAAGAGAAGACTGAGAACTTTTAAACTGAGTATCTCAACTATCTTTCACTGAACTAAATGGAGAGGGATCCAGTGGCATCAACTAACATCAAATCAGATGCTTAACGCAAGCTGACCACTACAGCAGTCAAAGCGTGGAAGTGCCTCACACACTGCTGTTTTTCCATCTATTCCCCTCATGATGTCTCATAATTTATGGCTTATTTCAAAAACAGCCCATTTATATTACATTTATATTTGATCCTGGATTCTATTTCCAGTTTTTCCTTTGCTCAGTTAACCTTATTTTCTACCACTATGAGCATTAGACAGAAATGGAGAAAATGCCAGCAACTGGAGGCTTGTTGTGCTTGAAGGTTGCAGCCTCCAAAACCTCTCAGCTGTCTATATGCAGAAAATGATGGTGAAACAACAGTCTCCCAGTGCTTGGCCCATGTGCGATGTTAGCAAGTCAACCTTCAGCAAATAGAACAAAACTTCTTTTATGGGGGTGTTAATTGACCCTATTAGCCTGGAAGAAATGAAGAATACACTCATGACCTAGACCACGTGAGTTTAGAAAACAAAACAAGACAGAGAGGCAAGAGATGTTAGGTTTTGCTAGGAGGAGGTGTTGCAAAACAGCAAGGCCTGCACCTCAATCAAGGTTATTGAGCTGGTATATTCTGGGGTCTGTTTCAACTAGGAAGTCTTAACTTGGCACCGTGAAGCTGACGGTGGATACGTGTGTCAGCACCCGTGTGCATCCTCACCATGACAGTGTGGTGCACACCAGTAGATGCCAAGTGAATTGGGTGCCACCCGACCCCACGCTGTGCTTGAGAGTCAAACATTGTGGAATCAGGGAGACCGATTCCCGTACTTCCGTTTCTTTCATCAAGCTTTTTGAGAATTTTTAAAATACCTTCAGTTCTTTGACAGCAAGATGAGAGATTAAAAAAGCATCTCTGGTGTCCTGGCACTGATCCTCTTTAAGAACTGCATTCACAATGCATATACAGTTTCAGTTATTAACTCCATGACTGGCAATGCTGCAATGAGGATAAGATAATGGAAGAGAAGGAGCAGTGGCACTCAGCTGACTCTAGGCATTTGCTTAGAGTCACACATGGTGCTGCAGTTCTCTAGCACTAGGAAATGACTGCATCACAGCTACAGGATGCCATGGTCCTGTTACTGCACATCTACTTTCTGACACAGCCTTCCCACATCACCACTATACTGAAAGGTGTTTTGAAAATGTAAGAGATGCTTGTACTTTGAGAACTTACAGTCCTGAGCTACAAGTTCAGAAGATGAGTTTGGCATTAGAAAAGATATATGAGAAACGGTGGGGGTGAGAAAGAGGGAGATCAGAGTCCAGAGATACTAGACCACTACGTAGATCCTCTGGATCACCTTATCAAAGTGGTCACATGCGCTAAAGCAGGACTGAAATGGTGAGAGTCCTGGATGGGTAAATCAGTATCTTCAGCATTCATCCTTGTTTTGCTTTCTGCCAAGTCTTCCAAAGAACACGAGGTGAAAGAGATCAACTTTCCATGCTTAAGCAAGCACAGGTAGATCACTACAGATTTCAACATCAGTTAACAGGAAAGAAGAGCTGTGGCTGGAAACCTGAAGCTTTTGGAGCAGGTGTCAGCAAGAACACCATCAGACCAAAACACTCACACTGAAAGCGCTGCAAGATCAAAAAGCCATCCTGAGCTATGCAGGCTGCTCTCTGTTTCCTTGCCTCAGGATACCACACACCATGAGACAGGGACAGCAGCCAGGACCAGTCTAATTTCCCTGAGCCAGGGGGCTGGGTGACCATGAGATGTGCAGCACTTCTATCTTGCAGAAACGGTGGTAGTACAGCTCAGTAAACTGTCAGACCAGAAAAGAGCAAGATAATAAAGCTCTGTAGGCAAAGCATTTGCAAGACTGGAAAGTTGAACCAAAATGGCAAGAGACTGGCCACAGTGGCTCTGTAACAGCAGGACAAGGAGGAACAATTAGTGAGCCAGGGCAAATGTCCAAAAATCAGGTCGAATGCCAGCAAGGGAGCAGGGGGAGAAGAAGCTATCAGATGAGCCAGGAAAGGCTCCAAGGCTCAATAGCGCAGCTGGAAGAACTAAAATGGAAATGGAGGATGCCAAAACGAGTAAAATCTCTTTTCTTGAGAAATACAACTTACATTAACTTCAGCTTGGAAGTCAAGGAGGAAGTCAGTTGAGGCAAATGCTTCCAAAATTAAACATTCTGCCTTAAGTATTTTGATAAACTATGCTTTCTTTGGTTAATGGCTACACAAACACTAACAATAACGCTATTTGTATCATAGCTGTATTTTGGGGGAAGAGGGGAAATAAAATAACTTGCAAAATTTCAGTTGGGCTCCCTCGCTGTTTTGTGAAGCAGGAAATGAGTATTTTCATACAGTGCAGCACAGCAACCTACAACATGCTTGTTTTCCTTCCGGATCCATATAATTTGAAGCAGAAAGCACAGCAGAGCTGTCTGAGACTGGGAAAGCTGAACATATTTACTTTCCACAGCCATTAACCTAAATCCTTTCACAACTAACTTCAGGTTTATGGTTCCTGTCAAAGACTGCCTGCACAACCAAGTTTGCTGTCTTCTGTCCTTCTATACCTCTTTTTTTGCCAGGAGTTATGGTCTATGGTCTACTAGCAAGTATTTACCCAGAGCTTCTGGTACCACGGGCTAAGCAAAACTGAGCTTGACTATATTCTCCAACTCCAGATACGATGCAGGTGCGGCACACCGTCACACCTTCCTGACAGGTGAGACACAGGCAGCAGTCTTCCAGCACAAAGGTGGTCGGGAACCATGATGCTGAGTATCTACGTGCTTCAAACACTTCTTACAAATCCCATTGCAAGGGACATTGGTGAGGAGGCTAAAAGCATCACTGTTCTCTTTCAATTGGATTGATGATTACAAATGCAGCAGCAGATTAAATTTTTTCTCAGAGAAGCCACCTAAGTTAATTAACAATAGATCACTTTAAGATATTATGTGAACACAGTGAAAGATATCGGCTCTGTAATCATACCAAGATGTAAAAGAAAACAAAACAAAGGAAATCTAATATGCAGAATAAGAGAGATACAGTATCTGAAGAGCACCATCAGGCAAGCATTGTTAGACCTCCGGTAACATGACCCACTGCTCCAGACCAGGTACCCTTATACCTATGGATTTCTGGAAGGGCTGCCACGCTTCGCCATTAGACAGATGAATTTCAGAAGCTTCAAAATCCATACTTTTTGCCATCTATCTCTCCACACCCTTGTTTTTCCTGGCACATGACATGGAACAGGCTGCATTTTTTTTAAGGTGTCAAAAATACCAAGGACCGGAATGTTTTCTTCCTTGTATTTTTAACTGTGTCTAAAATTAGAGACAAAAAGGAAGATATTTAATTCAGTGTAAACATTCCCTAGAGCCCATTTTCAGCAAGGGACTATTTCCAGAGCTAGCCACGGCCATGCTCCGCTTTTGAAGGGGGAGCCGGTACCGGCCTCTTCGGTTAAGTCTCCGTTTCGCAAAACCCGCTTCTGTTACTCCTGCTCTTCTCGGACAAACTCCGATTTGGTGCCTTTCCTGCTCTGACCGCCTGACCGAGTCCCGTCCCGTCCCGTCCCGTCCCCCCCGCCGCTCACAGCGCAACATCCCACTCCCCGCCCCGCACACCCGGGGGCGTGGGGCGGGTAAAGAAAGAAATCTCATCACCAGGGCGACTCCCCCCCGCCCGCCAACGACTCGCAGCCGAGGGCCGGCGCGGCGGCGGCACACACCGGCACAAGCAGCCGCGAAGCCGGGGGTTGCGGGGGGGGGGGGGGAAAGCCACGGCCCCGCTTCCCCCCGCCCCGCCCCGCCCCGCGCCGCCGGGTACCTCGTCGCCGAAGCGCACCACCTTCTGCCCGGTGTTGAGGCGGAGGCTGGGGTAGGAGGCGGGCGGCGCGGCGGGCCGGGCGGCGCCGCGGTGCGCGGCGTAGCGGGCCTGGACGTGCGGCTCCACCAGGCACTTGTCGATGATCTCGTCCTGCTGGCGGGGCGGCAGCCGCTCCCACTCGGGCCCGTAGCGCTCGCGGATCCGCTCCTTCTCCGCCATGATCTTGCGCGCCATGGGGCTCAGCGAGGAGAAGTAGCTGAACCGCTTGCGCTCCCGCTCGTCCAGCGGCCGGTTGCCGTTCATCACCGCCGTGCGGGAGGCGGCGATCGCCGCCGCCATGGAGGCCATGGCCGCCCCGCCGCCGCCAGCCCCGCACGTACCGAGCCGGGCGCACTCGCACGGCGGGAATGGGAACGGGAACCGCCTCCTCCTCCTCCTCCTCCTGCTCCGCTCCCCTCCTACAAACACCGCCTCCCCTCGCTCCCTATAAAAGCCGGCCGCCGCCCCGCACACCCCGCCTCCCGCACGCCCAGCGCCCGCCTCTCTGCCTCAGCCTGGCAGCTGGCGGGGGTTTGGGGGTTTGGGGGGAGGCCGGCCGGCCGCCCCCCGAGCTTGCGGCGGTAGCGCTACCGTCGGTGGCGTGGGGCTGGCCGGATGGGAGCCGAGCCCCGGGGCTGCGGCCCTCAGCGCCCCGGCCCTTCCCCTCCTTTCCCGAGGCGGCGAGCGGCCGCGCTCCCACGCTGCCGGGACCGGGGGCACCAGGAAAGGACTTGCCTCAGCTGGCAGAGATCCTGCCTTTCCCAGCTCCTAAATGAGGCTTGTTTCTTAACGTGGTCCAGCAGCTCCTGGCAGAAGAGCCATCATGTCTGGGATGGGCTATTTTGTCCAACTCCACAGCAGTAAGGTGGTCCAAAGCCTGTCAGTTCAGTACAATAAAAATGTTGTAGCCCAAGTGTATCGAGTCCAAGCAGCAGGCATTACGTATATCGGTAAAACAGATTTCCTAGAGGCTGAAATAACTAGGTTTTGTGGTCTTAGGTGTGCTGGAGGAAGAATGCTTTCTTTCAAATGTTCAACAACTTAATGAGAGATAGAAAATAGCTGGTGAAGAACAATTGCAGCACACCACCAATGTTGTAAAAGAATGTTTCATTGACAAGCTGTTACAACTTGCTGAAATAGAGCTGTCAGTTTTTTCTGCAGCTACTTTTCTGGCTAATGTACTTACAGGGAGATCCTGTGTTAAGTCAGCCCTTGCCCCAGCTCCCTGCTCCTTCCATTGCCCCTTTTCCGTACTTGGTGCTGCCTGAAGTCATCTTCACTCGCCACGGGTGGCCGGAGTTGTCCACCGGGACTCCCCACCACACCAGTATTGCAGAGGGCAGCCCAGCAGTGCTGTGTAACATCTTTAAAAAAATTCTTAACTGTCTTTCCTGGCATAGGCAAGGGTTTCTATATGCCTTTTCCACAGCCACCTGATTGTAGCAAATTTTATTAGTTGCAATCAACTAGTATTACCCAGTATTTAGAAATTACAAAGTACTTGGGGTGAAATTGTATTCAATGAAATAATTTCAGGTACTTTCAAATGTTGAGTTCTTGTTACTCGCTATTCTGTGCCTCATTTTATTAACATACCCAAACCTTCCAGAACCTGCAAATTTAATTGGCAAACTATGCTACTAACCTCAGCTTGCCTGGCAGCCCACCACCTTGTTTCTCTCTTTCAGATAGCTCTTCATTCACTGTACAAACACTCTCTTTTCCTGTAGCAAGTCCTAACTTCCTGTGTGGTACCTCAGCAAATGCTTTGCCAAACTCCCAAAAGACCCCCCCCCAAGTCTCCTGGGGGGGGAAGCATAGTTCCTTTCCACAAAACAAAAGGAAGCTTACCAAAAGACAGGTAAATATGTTAGATTTATCTGAGACTAAATCTGTTTTGCCTTTTGTCCTAGGGTAGCTGCATGGGAATTTTTATTATCTTCAAAACATCACAAAGTCACAAAAACACTGAGGTTCAAGATTAATAGGTTTTCATTGCTTAGCCTATTTTTTTTTTTTTTAATCTCATTCTGCTTTCCTGAAGATTATTCTTAATAGATTAATGGCTGGGGCTGAAATACATTAATGTTCCCATTTAAGAGTTCAAATTATATTGCTAGACCAGCTATCTAAGATGACACAGAAGAGGATGGAAAATGATAATTAGATTTCTCCACATATCTGGTTCTCAGGAGGTAATTACAGTTCTCCAAGTCATCACATACCAGCCCAGTTATATAATCCTGTTTTGTTTGTTTAACTTGTTTGAGAGCATTTAACTTGAGCTCGCTTTCTTTCTTAGTCATCTGCATCACGCCCAGAGAAACACGCCTTTGAAACACATACATACAAACTCATAGGTGTAATACACGTTACACCTACACTCCCTTGATCTCCCATTAATATCATCTCTTGGTCTGTCAGCCGGGGGATGGGTATGAAGTCAGTCACAGGAGTAAGAGAAAAGAGAAAGGGAACCTCGACAACTTTCATCCAGGGAATTTTCTTCTTCCCCACCATACCTTCTCCACTCCTGCTGGTCTAATCCCTAAAATAAGAAATCTCTTGTTTTATAGTTCCAAGAACTGTCTGGTCAGTGCCAACATAGATTTCCCCTTTCCCAGTGAATAACACAAGGTATAAGAAAGCTTACAGGCTTAAATGAAAGATCATACTATTAAAATACAATCAAAGCATAAAAGTTAGGCAGACTTGGAAAGAAATACCTACTTTCATCCTTTATATAAATTCTGATCAAGAAAGTTTAAAATGCATGTTCATTAGTATCAGCCAGAACTTGCCAGAATTTGCTTTTAGTATGGTTTGGTTAAAGAACCCTAGGTCTCCATGTGAAATTTTGCCCCTTTTTTTTTTTTCCCTGATGAGTTTACTTACTCAAAATGATACCTATCCTTCCAAATGCTTAGCAACATTATGAAGTACATTAGTGCTCACTAATGGCTAACAACTTGGATTCCAAACAGGTGGTTCCCCAGTTTTCTAGATTTCCTTGCCTTTTGAGCACACATCTGTTTACATTCCCTGATTAGCTATATGGATCTGAACTTGCTTAATAATTTTCCCTGCAAACAAGCAGAAGAGAAAAATAGACCTTAGGAAAAATCAGCTTAAACATGGGCACACCATTTGCTTTCTGGTATTTGCAAAACGAATGTTGATTTCTGCAGTTCAAGATATTGCACACATAAGATCATTCTTCCCTCAGCTAGGAACTGGGTCACTATTTTTTAATCAAATCTAACCACATTATCACTGTAGCTCCAGTACAGTCCAAACAAATTTCAAAATAGATTCTAGACCTACTCTCAGACATACCAGAATCAGAAGTAAATACATCTGACAAAAAAATCTGCTTACTATTCCTTCCCCTGCCTTCCTATAACATTGCTTCTGTTGTGCTTCCAAGTCCGGTAACAATAGGATAAGTTAGCATGGCAGGAAGTTAATACTGTAACAGTGCTTGTTCTTAGGGAGCAAGAGTTACTACACAGACAGCAACATTTGTTTCAGCAGTAGATGGTAAAAGGCATCAAGCATAAGGAAAGCACATTCTTTCCCTACCCTTGTGTTTTCAACATACAATCCTAGAATATAAGAGTTAATGAAAAAAAGTTCCCACTGTTATATATGCACCGTTTAATTTGAATCAGGAGCACACTTCTGAAGCGAGTCTCCTCATTTTCTCCACTTACCACATTTTTGATCACAGTGCAAAAAGGTTTCCGAATGCATGTTGTTTCATACAAAAGATGTCCAAACTGCATTGCTAACATGCACTCCAAATGCAGTGAGCAGCCAGTTCACAAACTACACAAGCAGACAAGAGTAAAACCTCTGAAATGCACGTAACATGGGAACTAAGCTACTCCTACTGAGTGGGATGCACCGCTTGCTAACTGTAGACATAATATGCATCTACTTTCTGGGATTCGTTTGCTCTCTCTGAAAGTCCTTCATACATGCACACACTCAGGTCTCCAGCTACCCATAGCTGTCCTAGTCTTTCAGTGATCAAGGTAACAAATAGTGAAATCTGACTTTAAATCAACAGGGCTTTTCTTATAACCGATGTCAGTATTCAAAGCTGCTTATAACTTACATTGTGGCACTTCTCCACAACCCCAAACTTAAACACACACACAGAATCGACTTTGAAACTGATAAATAATTGTGTGGAATAGTCCAGAAAAGATGTTCCATTCAATAAATCCACCCTGTTTTCAGTCCCACTATTAAAGTAGGTCGCCTGTATCAACATTCTTGATGCTTTGCTGCATTTCTTTCTTCATTAAAGAGGGGATTGAGACTGCCCTGTGAGCCAGGCAAAAGCAACCACACCACTGCTATTGGTATGCTTGGGGTACACAGGATGTTTTTCCCTCTCCCTTGGTAAATAACTTATTCTTTATGATATCTCATATTACATGGTTAGGACAGATATTTGCAATTGCCCCAAGCCATAACCTCTGGAAAACTGGAAGCAAGAAAAATAAAGAATAAAGTATTTGTATGAAACACGACAGCAACAGAATCACAGTTTAGACAATCAATATTAAACAAGTTGAAAGTTATAGCTAAAACAGAACAGTTATGTAGATTTTCTGAAATGCTGAATATTCAGACAGGAAAAAAAGTGTTGATCAAAGTCACTGAGGAAACCAGACATTTGCCCCCGCCACTGCTTGGTGTTTCTGAAATCACTTATAACCTAATAGAGCTCTAAAGTCACAGAGCTCAACCTAAAATTACTATCATTCAGTTAGGACTCACCAGAAAAAATATCATTACTATTAGAGTCAGAAATTCGTTCACGGTACACTGTCCGTGTTGTTTGAACTGAATTAGCCCTGCCCTACAGGAAGCCTGTCTTTCCAGAGCACTGCCAGGCCCTTCCACAAAAACAACTCAAGGAGCCCTAGCTAGCTCTCCCAATAAATATACTGTCAATCCGTTGATATCTTTTGCCAACCACCACCACCAAAGCGTACTTGGAAAGGGAGACATATACAGTTGCTGGGTTTCTGACATTGACTCACCAAGAGCCCAACTCCATATATGTCATTTGTTTGTTTTTGTTTCCAAATGATGTTTTCCTGAAACCCATTCTTTTAAGCTGACATCTGTTCCTCCACTGGATTGCACTACATGAAATGTCTGTGTATTTACCAATTACTCACACACGTACAGCTCATTAAGTTTTCCATGCAGAAGACAGAGGCTTTGGGAAAAAAAAACAACCAACCAAACAAAACACCAAATGGGAAACGGTATAGTTGTATTTCCAAAGCAGATTACTTTTTTTTTTTTTTTTTTAAATAATTTTTCACCTACAGTATGTTCAGATCATAACTGTGATCAAGTTTCTTACTGCTCTTCAGTTTGACCCCTGAACAACTATATTTCCTGTTAAAGTCTGCCTCAATACAAGAAATCAGTTGTTCTACTTTTTTCCTTTTTAATACTATTGGTCATGGAAAGACTCATTTTATTCTAGTTATAACTAGTCAAGTAAGTTTACGCTATTAATAAAAACCAAACCATTTTGACCACAGTTTCCCCTTCAAAATAATTTATGAAGCCGTACCTCTTGGCCTTTTATTTATATAAATTATACAACAACTATAGTTTTTTTTAGACAATGAGAAGAGTCTGTATTTAGTACTTCAATCATCGTTCTCAGGGTTGGAAAAGTCTCTGATACTGACGGTAGGCTCTTGTAAGAAGGTGAAATACTGAAAGAGGAAAAAAAGATAAAATTATTTATCTTTTGCTGAGATTTATGATTTACCTGGAAGTTCACACATTAGCTTATACTTCTCTTCATCCCCTTGTCCAACAAATTTGGGACCTGAAGTCAAGAATCTGTTGCTCACAACCAGCTCTTGCTTCTCATGACTCCTCACTTACTGTACAGAATGAAAATAAGAACTACATAAAAGAGCCTTTAGAAGTGGTAGAAGTTAAAGCAAAATTTTATCGCTTTAAGTCTTCAAGCTTTACTTACCTTACCCACTAGTATTCTTCTACAACAGACAAATTAGCCACTAAGGTTAATTACCTTCATATAATTGCTTCAAGTCATTTGGACTGTGGTTCTACAGATATTTTTCTCAGCATCAAGGACAACTTTAGCCTCTTCTCCATTTTGGCTCCTTCCTTGCCCATTACACATCTCTCATTTGAGCCAGCAATACTGTTGGTAGGACTATGCTACAAAATGGTCTTGGTTAAAAATAAATTTGGGTTTTGGCAAATTTATTTTTAACACAAATCAGTTCTTTGATATGGTTTGCTATAGATTCCCACAAACTTTAACAGTACAACTGAGACTGTCAGAAACACATAGGTAGGGTTGAAATGGCTTAAGCTGACTTTGTTCCCAAGAGAAGTTCCTTTTCAGTAAAGATGTCTTGAGGAAAAAAAAAAAAGACAGACAGACGTGGACAGAGGATTAAGAAAGGAGTTGACTAAATAATTTGGGAGATTTACAGTAAAAAAAATAGTGGGAACCATAAATATTTTATATTTCCAAGACAACCAAGTCATAATATTTGTGCAGACTACTTTTAATAAAAACCATAACTTGCTGTGCTGTAGTTTAAAAATGTCACTCCTTAGTAAATGCTGAATTTGACTGCATTTACATGTAGGCTTTTGGCCTGAGTCTGACAAAGATGTCCTTGAGTCTTCTTAATAGCCTTCTTCATTTAGGAAGAGATTTTATAGTTTAGTGAAATTCACCAGGCTGAGAACCACTAATAATGAAGTTCAACCACACTAATCAGTAGGAGTTACTCTGCACTAACAGCAGCTGCAGAGTTCCTCAGGCTCTCAGAATAACTCAGGTTGGACCAAACCTCAGGAGGTCTGTGATCTAACATCCTGCTCAAAGCAAGGTCAGCTGCAAAGTCAGACCAGGGTGTCAGGTCTTTACCCTGTTAGGTCTTGAAAATCTCTAGGAATGGAGATGACACAGCCTCTCTGGGCAGCCTCCTCTGCCGCCTGACTATCCTCAGAGTTAAGACTATGCTCAGTCTGAACTTCATTTCAAGTCACACGTGTCGCTTCTAGTCCTCCCACCAAGCACAACCCGGATCCATCTTCTCAATACTCACAGGTACTGCAAAGCTGCTGTTAGGTCAAAGCCTTCTCTTCTCCAGGCTGAACAAGCACAATTCACCCCTGTTGAGGCACATGCTCCAGCCCCCTGACCATCTAGGGGGGCTGTCTACTGACTTTTCTCCAGCTTATCATAGTCCTTACTACAGCTGCCCCTAAACTGGATGTAGTATTCTAGATGCTCTCTAAAGAGCTGAGTACCCCCTAAATCTGATTATCCAAACAGCTTTTTACCCATCTAGCTATCCATTTGTCCAGATCATAATGTGCTGTCTTGATACGAGAGTGTTGTGGGAGTCCTTGCTGAAGGAAAAATAAGCAACATCAATTGCTCTCCTCTCAACCCCAAATCTAGTCGTTTTATCACAGAAAGAAATCATATTGGGTCACACAACATTTGTTAAACCCATGTTGACTGTCCCCAGTCACCTTCATATACCCTGAAATGGTTTCCTTGAGAACTTCATGACTTTCCCAGGGACCAAAGTGACCAGCCTGTAGTTTCCCTGGGTCATCCTTCTGGCCACCTTGAAGAGGGATGCAAGATTTCTTTTCCTGCAGTCACCAAGGATGTTTATTGATGGCCACAACCTTTCAGAGATTACAGGTGGTCTCCTAAGGACCTCAGCCAGTTCTTTCAGCACCCTGTAAGTGTTTTGACCTCGATTTGGAGGATACTAAAATTGGTTTTGTCTCTGGCCTGATTTTTAGATTTTGTATGGGAAATAACCACTACGGAACAAATCAAATGCAACAGATTCATCATATTGACAAGAAATGAATGTGTTCAGTATTCAAAAATCAACTAATGTGAAAATAAAAATTTTAAAGCACTATACACAAGTCATGCAGTTATACTAAGTAACATAATTCTGTATATTCAAAAAATCCATCTACTCTGAAAATACTTATTCTCCCAATTAAAACAGCACTAGAGGATAAGTATATGACTTTTGATACATAGTTTGAAGAGATCCATAAGAATGGAAAAAATCCAACAAGTTAAAATTTTCCCTTCCTTTCTTCACTCAATTGCTAGACTTATTAATGGTAAAAAATTAATAATAAAAGGGCAAATGTGATCACTGGACAAAAAGAAAATATTAACCCAAATAATTTTCTCAAAGGATAACACATAACAATGTTTAGATTACTAACTATTTTGTTGGACTAGAAATAAACTACTGTGTTTGTAAATTCAAATCTTATGTTATCAATTCCTAAACAGCATTAAAAATTATGTGTAATCATTTAGTAAACTCATAATTTCTAAGTAACATTTTTTAGTATAGGTTTAAATTTTACACATGAAGTCTTTCGTATTTTATTTCCCCATTCCCAATCTGAACGAAAAAATTTACCTTTTTAGATTCATCCAGCTCCTTGCTATCTTGCTAAAAGCTTCAGATCCTGGTGCTGTCATTGCTTCAAAATCAACCAGCTGGAAATAAAACAAAATAAAAAAGATCTTAAGAAATTAGAGAAATTTTAAGTTCTCTAATTTCAGGAGGTTAATTCTCAAGAACTCTTAACATATAAATTCAACTTTAAAAGCACATCCTTCCTTTTGTGACAAAATCCAGGTTTTTTTTATCTCTTAATAAGGTGTTCATACTAATAAGTCAGTACCAGAAAATATTGACTGTCTTCAGCCCTTTATTACTATGTCCAAATAAAATGGAGAGATTTCTCATTTCCACATACTGTATTCTGCAAAATATTGTATCACATGACTGGTAGATTTATATTGGACTTTCTAGACATTCTGTATTACTTCATTCCACAAGGGGTTTTCAGGCACATTTGACTACAGATAGCTAAGAACTCTGTGCAACCTCGTATCTACAGCTGAAAATAAGTTTTCAGAAAAACAATGATCAGTTAAAACCATTGGCTCACTAGTATCAAAACATTTAAGCTGACATATCTGTGGTTCAGCAAACATCAGCTGAATTCAAGGAAGGGTTCTGAGAGCATGCCACCTATATTCTTGGTAAGATGGGAGTAAGCTTACTAACTGGTCTGTGGCCAGACTACTTTGACTCTGATCACCAGTTAGGAAGTCAGCATGCATGCCAGGCACTAAAACTCTGTGGGTTTGCACACCCCACCACAACCAACACTGGAAGCTACACTGGCCATGGCTGCTGACTAACCTGCCAGGCAACAACAGGACTCTTGACTGGGCACCTTTGTCTTCAGGGCAGCCTGACAATGCACAGCGTCATAAACTTGGGACCAGAAACACCCTTCTAAGGAATCTCAGGTGAAAAAAAAAAAAGTTAATCCCAATTTTGTTCAACTGGGGAAAACAATCCCTTCCAGCTGGTAAAAACTTTTTTAGAAAACAGTTCTGTTCCAATTCAGGTACTCTGTTTCAGGAAAAAACCTCAAATGTAAAAATGTCGCCAAAGCTTCCTGTAAGTCAGAAATCCTGCTTTTTAGTAATTCTGAAACTCTGCTTCCTTGCATAAAATCAGTCAGCAAAATGCACTACCCTATTAAGTCCTAAGAAGATGCATAAGAGAACCTGCATAGGTCTTTTACCTTAGCTTGAACTCCCACAGAACAGTGAAGATACCAGCTTAATGGCATACTGAAAAGGAAGTTTTCTTGCTACTAAGCAAGTGCAGTTTGCTCTTAAACACTAACTAGGAGTTTATTGTACTGAAATGATTAACTCAATTGTTTTCAGGGCTTTCTAGAACAAAAGGGAAAGGTTTTCTTTCTTCAGTTATCCGTGCAGGATATTTTCTCCAACAACTCCGCTTTTCACTGGAATTTCAGGGATTGTTTTGACAATACATTAAAGAGACAGAGGTGCTCTCACTCCCTGCATGCTGGAAAGGTAACACCGCTAACAGACCAACAGTTGAATAAAGAAAGGGAAACCCTTAATTTAACAAGGTGGTATAATATTCAAATGTAGTCACTTAAAAACTAGGACTTATTTTAAATTAAGCAGAATACAGAGGGGAAGGACAAATCAAGAGAAGTTGCAAATACATTTCTACTTAACAAGCCCTAAATGCTCTGGAATACACTGAGAGCAAAGACAGAAAATTTCGGCTGTGTGCCAGAAGAGTCACTAATTCTGTCCAAGTACTCTCCCAACCTTTCTCAAAGAAAGCTGGAAAGAGCAGCTTGGCACATCAGAAATACTTCAGTTACAAACTTGTAATTACCATGGAACACAAACTGCTAAAATTTGACTAACCAGAATTATTGCACATAATATCTCTAAATCTCACCTGCTGTCAGAACAGCAATGAAATTTTCAAAACTCTTTCAGACTGCAAGACACCACAGTATGCAGCTAACCCAACTCCAGTAAACAAGTTCGCAACTTCTGTTCATTCTTACAGCTCCTTCCTCACGTTTTTAAGTATTACTCACTCCATCAAGGCTGAACCAGTGTACTTTGATACTTGCCTTTCCTTTAGGGATTTTTCCTGATACTTCTTTTCCACTTGCCATTAGAGCTCCCATGATCACTGAATAAGCTATCACACTAAAAAAATATAAAAATCAAAACCAACAAATGAAGTACAGTAAAAGTCTTTCCATAATGCTATTTTAGACCACAAAACAAATAGAATATAGTACTGTTTCATAAAAGGCTAGTGAAAATTACTGTGCTAGTTTATTTTAGCAGTAAAAACAAGCATGAAACACTTAAAGTGAAATCAATGTTACTTTCCAACACCACTGGAATGAAGTTATGATCCTATGGAGTTTTACTACTGAAGAGCACTGTTTCTACAGTAGTCAGAATCATAATTTCAGAACTACAAGTTCTTAAGACTCCATAGAGCTGAAAACAAATCAAACTCCTGTTCTCAAGAAGCTTAGCTGTAGCCCAGAAGAGTTTATGAACTCTACTGCAACAGAGCTAGAGACACTGTAAAGCTTTTCAGTTACTTTTCTTTTTAATTTAACTTTTTTTAATTGTGAAATTCAGAATTTCTGTTAATTTTTACATTCTGTAAGATAAAGTCAAAGTCTGATTATAAAAATGAAGTCCTAGGACTTTTTAAATTTTATTTTCTACTGAACTGCATTTAATAATAAGCTTAAAGATCTTAAGTGCTTTGTGGAACAGAGATTCATAATAGTCTTAGATGTAGCCAGGTTTGAATTAAACTAGACTTTCAGTTGAGACATATGGGACTTTATTCTAGGGTTTCATTTGGTGACCCTAACAGTTGCAATAAATTACTAAAATAATATTGTAGTGTATTTTATCTAAAAAGTTATGAAGTATATTTTGAGATCTTAAATACATGTTTCAGTAAAGCTTCTTGAGTGAAATTACAGTAGTGTAACATAGTATGGATTAGGAACTCAAGCATTACAATTTCAAAATGACACTTTTCAATGTGTGAGCTGAAGTCTATAAATACAGACTACTCATCATTTTAAATATACATGCAGCTATGAATATTTACCATCAGCAATTACAAACTAGCTTTTAAACCAGTACTAAGTCAGTACCCATCGTCATGGCAGCACAAAATGAGAGACTCTGTAGGACACACAGCTCAACCCAGAGCTTCTTTAGCTCTTTTTTTTATTATTAAAAAAATATTAAGATACTGTAACAATGGACATTTTACAGCGTGCATCCAAGATAATAAACATGATAAAGACAACCACTAACCTAGATCCTCTTGAAAGTGGCATTAAATTATAGAAGTAATAAACTAATGATAGGATCAAGTTGCAAACAGCATCTACTTCCTAAGAAAGAGAAAAAAATAAGGAATTAAATTTAATTTACTAGCCAAGTAATACCATATAAAGAAACACATATATTAAAAGTATTGTGATTTTTTTTTTAAGAACAATTTCAAATGTGAAAAATGTCAAGCTGCAAAATTGAAGTCTGATTAACAGATGTTTAAGCAAATTATTTTGTTATATCTTTAAAATTTTGGTAAGTAGTTCATCTACACCTTGTTAAAGGATGAAAAAAGGAAAGCACAAGTTCAAATGTAGTCCGATTCTCACTGAAATACAAATCAATACAAACACAATTGTAGTGCTTCTCATGAATTCCTGTTACTTCCCATCTTATATGTAGTCACCATGAGCCAAATCATAAGCAGGGCTTATAAGGATGATGAAACAGTGAACACAGGCCCATGAGAAAAATGAAGAAAATAAAAAAATTGAGACCTTGTCTGGACTCTTTCTATTACTGCAACAAAGCATAGCAAATTTTCAAGTAACAGATAGGATTATGTCAACTTCTTATAGTACTCATCATAATTGGGTTTAAGCAAGCAGTCAATTTTAATATCTCTTTTTAATATCTCTTTTGAGATCTCTGTCAAAACTTATTAGAACAAGACTGTTAAAAAGAAGGTGTAAAAACATAATGGAATTTTATCACGGAATTCATAATTTCCATTAAAACAGCCTTACCCCCAGCTCTGCAGACAGAATAAGAATTTTTCCTTTAGCTGTTAGGTCCTTATATAAGGCATCTATTTCTGCATGATACAGCTGTGTTCTCTCTTCTGTTGTCTGAGTTTCTACCGAAAATAGTATGTTCCCCACTCTATCAAGTAGAAGAAACAAAAAAAGGAGGTAAGAAACTTTAACAGAACTTGATGCATAATCTAATATCCAGGGTAACTTACAAATGTACTACAGTTAAATGCCACATCATAACCTTTTTTGTATAATTTTTTCTTAATCAGGAGAGTATGTGCATTGCCATTCTTTTAGTAAAAAAAAAATAAATTACTGAATTAAAAGTATTTTTTCACATTGCAAGTTCATCGAAAAGAATACATAAAGATTGCTGTCTAATCACAGATGAAGTATTTCCACTGAAGAATACCTGATAAGCTTTAGTATTTCACTTAAAGTATAGGCAAAAAATAAGGAATATGAAATTTTAAAGTATCTTCATGGGCTTGAGATTTTTGTATACAGTAAATGTAGTTTTGTTAACTTTTAAACTACCAAAATGGAATTGGTTTTGGTATAAAAGCATAGTTACAAACTATGGATCAAACAAGACTGAGTGATACAGAAGAAAGTTGGACCATTTTACTAATACCAAAATACTTTCCTCAAAACAGTGAGGCCATACATTTAATGCCATTTCACTACATATATGCATATGATTTAGAATGCAAAATTAAAAACCAAGAGATGTGTTAACATTTTAGAAGTCTGTCTTCTACTCCACTCACTGGAAGTACACAGGTTCTGGGAAAAATTTCAGTGCATAGTTTTAAATGCCATAAGTCAAAGTTTTTAGTTAGCAGAGGGACAGAGAGCTTCTGAGCTTCAGATTAATGCTCATTCTTCAGAAAGACAAGGAGCCAGTACCCATAAAGTGAGCAATTTACTTTCTCACCCAAAGAGTGGCCCAAAGCCTTGCAACTGTATCCTCATACATTCAGGTACTATCTAAATTAGCATTTGCAGACAGATGGTTGGCAAACATATCAAAAATAAACATTAAAAAGGCCAAAAATCCAAACAGAATAGACTCCTCCATTCTTAGATCACAGAAATTTCCATTCCATTCAGGGCTTTTCAGTTACTATAACAGACAAGGTCTCACAACAAGTGTATTTTGATATGGATAAAGGCTGAGATTTTTGAGTTTTTTTTCCCCCTTAGGCATCTTATAGTCTAAGATGAATAACAAGGTCTCTCTTCACTTTTGTGCTATGTGTTAGAGAATCATCTCAACTGGGCCTACTCCATCAATTTACCCACATTCCCTCTTTGTTAAGGAACACAACAGGAATCAGAAGTCCTCAAATGAACAAATTTTTTAGTTACTTACAAAACTGCCACTAGTGAAAAACAAAATCTACTTCAGGCAAGTGGAAATGGCACTTGAGAAAATTAATTGTTAATACCTCATCATTACCTCATGTACCTGAACCGCTGAAAATAGCAAACATACTTATCTCCTGTTATTGTAATTGTGAACCCATCATATTCTTTCCCTTGATCCTTGAGGCTGGGGACTTTTGTGTTCACAGTAAATCCATCTCTTGTTTTACTGTTAAACTGCTTTCAAAAGAAAAAAAAAAAGTATAATATTACAGAGACAGACTGCCTATCTATTGTTTTGAAGCACCTAAAATACATGGAGCAGAAACAAAAATGGACAAACTGAGGGAACATGACAAAGATTTACTGTCAACTATATTATTTATTTTATACTTTATTTCCTACTGAATGGAATTCATAAATATTGAATGAGGCATATTGACATTCAACTTCAGAACTACACAGGGAATATAAAGTGGCACTGTTTATGTAAAGCAACTGTACAAAGCAGTTTGAGTGGTACAGATTTCTCCCCAGGTTGCATGTTGATAGTAACCTTCTGGTGTAACAATGTAAATGCAAAAGCAAGATTTTGAAAGCCTGTTTTATGTTTAGACTCAGACATAGCAGCATTAATCCAAGGGTGGATTCCAGAATACAGCTAACGGCAACAATTGCTTAACTGTGATACAGTTTCAATTAATGTTTATCCTCATCAGAAGGAAAAATATCAAAGTTTAAGAATTTTACAAAGCTACATTAACGAAGTGTAATACTGTAGCCAAAGAGTTGTATAAACCAGGAAAAACTGTATTTAAGTAAAGCCAAAAGCCCAGCTTTTGGCATACAACATTCCTCAGCTACCTGAATAACCAAGCTACATCAATATCAGCAGACATTCATTTTATACAAGAACTTTTAATTACTACTGAGCAACAGTGTTGAATTACCCAGGCAATTATTTATTTTAAGATAGAACTCGTGATCCAGGATGTTTTGCTTAAAAAGAATCTGCATGTATTTTAAAGAAACAAATCTAAAAGGCTCTAATAAGACAGCATTCCACTTCGACACAATTCAGAATGGGATATCGAAGATTCAAACCAGAGCAAAATGTACAGGCTTTGAAAACCAGGAAGAATATTTGCTGCCATTTGAGACATTTAATTTGAAATAAGTCATATATAGTCTACTATGTTTATATATTTTCATCATCCTCTTAGAGTAACCTATATTTTTAACTCCACAAGCAGCACTTTCCTGGCCTACAATTCCACACTAGTCATATTAGGTGCTCTACAGGGCCCTATTGGCACATTCGTGTGTCAGTAGGGAACACTTAATTGTCTATCCACTCCAACATCTACTACCTCTTCATCACAAGTTTTTGTTTAGGTTCAGTTAGTATCCACTTGACTTAATTTTTCAAGGCCAAGAACAAGACAGTAATATTAAAAGGACCTCCCAAATTATGGTATGTTCTTTCAAGACACTTATATTAGTAATACATATTTAAAAAAAAAAAAAAGAAAAATCTAGTGCTTGAGCCATATAGCTTCTGTGAAGTTATCTGTAATGCACAAGTGAGTGAGCACTAGTACCATGAACAAATCCAAACCCAGTCTATCGGTAGTAGCAGCAATATACTGTTAGAGAGCTCTGTTCTATGGCAATTTGACAGCTTTCTTAGCTATGAAACTGCAATGTGGACACACCCAATAAGAAAGCAATGAGTTTGTCTCTATTGAGAGTGACTTTCTTCCCAAATTTTATTCTATTCTAAATAAAATCCTGTCCAATCCTTTAAAAAGAAATACTTGGTAAATGTTTCCCCAAACCCAAATACTTACACACTGCTTATCCTAGATTATTTTGAAGGAGTGGGGGGAGATGGGGAAGACCTTTTACTTACAGACAGCTCAAGCCTTATTACTTAAGTTAAAACATTCTGCACATCATATATCCAAAGCCCTTCTACAAAGGCCACCATCAGCAAGAAGAAAACCTGCAGGTTTCTCCACTCCTCTTCTGACAGTCTTCCAAAGCACAAGAACATAAACCAAGATTTTGTTTCAGATTAGCTATCAGTCACTAAGGGCAGCTATTCCCATTTCCTCCTGTTAGCCCAAACCCACCATGTACTGACCTACACCAATGAAGCTATTGTAAAAAGAGCTTCTGTGTTCCTAATCTTTCAGACACACATCTTCAATTTTTTCCTGCATGTTGTGAGCCCATTATGGTGGATCTGACCACAAACCCTCCCGGTTGATAAGGCTGACTTTAAAGAATTACATTCAACATTTTGCTTTCCCATCATTTCTTTACCAATTCTCTGTTAGACCAAGCCTTTCAAGTATCTATCACACATCTGCATATATCAAAGGGAAGGTCATACCCCACATGTGCAAATTTGAAATAGCCTCAGTTGGCGTTTCCAGTTATTTATTTTAAGCCTACTCAGTTCCTCAGAATATAACCATTGTCTGTATCCCCCAGAATACATTTTATTATTTTTATCATATTTTGAAGTTTTTCTTTAATTTACCTTCATTATGGGAAGAAGATCTTCTACTTTATGTACCTTTTCCAAAGCTTCTCGAACCTCTAATAGTCCTTTTGGATTATTAGCACTGGAAAAAAATTAAATATAGAATTGCAATGGTTGAATACATATAACATTTCTGGAAATCCATTTAGCTTTAACCTAATTAGCCACAGTGGAGTAAGTTCTTTCTTTCTTTCCTGAAAATTAGTTGCTTCATACTTGGCCACATGTTCTTCTATTCTTCAAAAAGTAATTTCCTCCTATATCAGCTCAGCTTATTTTTTTTCAGCTTCAAACCTTAACTTCAAACTTAAGGTTTATCTTACTCATTTGGTGTTGGTCACTCTAAAGCATTAAAGAGTTTTTGAATTCGTGCGTGTGGGCGGGGGGTTGCTGATGAGGAAAGATGGAAGAACAGAGGTAACGTTAAAAATATTCTTCTCAAAATCTATGCATCTGTGTAGCCTCAAAGGTATGTAAATACTACAGATGCAAGCACAACTGGACCATGAAGAAACCTACTGAACTAGTGTTCTAATATTTATTAACTACTGTACCCAGATTGTAAGAACAGAATTATTTTAAAACTCACTGCGCAAATTGTTCTGATTTAAGGCCAAATGCTGCTGATTTACTCTGAACAAACTTTCTCCTAGTAGAGGATAGACTCCCCGGTTACTACAGTGCTTAAGTATCTTCAGCAACTATCACAAATTTTCTGAAACTGAAATGTTTTCAACTGTCGTAAGGATTTTCTGCACTTAAATTTTTTGATATTTAAGTAGCATCATGAGACTGAAAAACAGAACTCAGTGTTTAATAAAAGTTACCACACCAAAGAAAAATTAGGGAGTTTAGAGTTCCTTAATTTTTAATGCTATCAGAACACTGTTGCCACATATAAGCTACAGCTGGGGAAGACATTTTACTCCTAAAAAAATTGATCAAAGTTTGAAATAGATGTCAACATCAATTTTCAGATTATTTTTAGTTACATTCTTTCATTCAAGATTCTACAACTGGCTTTTGTTTCAGGACAAAATCTACTAACCCATCTATGTCACAGGTAGTAAAGATTCTCTGTTCCTTTAAAATTATTTGTCAAACACCAGTTTAAATTAAAATTACCTTCTGTATCTTTCTTCCTCTTTTTTTTCTTACTCCTACTATTTAATAAATTAATCTCAATATTCAGAGAAACTCTGTTCTACCAGGAAGAAACCCAACATCTTTAACAAATCATATTTTTAGAAAGAGTTGAGACCCACTCATGCCAAAACCGTGGGTACAAATTCAAAACTGTTATCATTTTCTAGGTACACTGTAAATCACAGTGGTTCTTCCTTTAAGTTTCTTTACATGGCAATGCACAGGATTTTGCATTTCCAGTAGGAAGACAATTACAGACTAAGAAAACTAGAACTTGTTAAAATTAAGAAAATATCCCTCAGATTTTCTGAAATTAATATTACGTACACTTCAAATCAGTACTACCAGGGGAGTGAAGCAGGGACAAAAACATATCAGTAATTTACCCATGATAAACAAGGATCCTATCTTTGATAAAATGAAGAATTTTCTCAAAATATTCCAGGTACCGCATGTTAATGACCTGTCCCCTACAAAGAAAAGAAAAGGCTTTTAAAAGTCTTGTTTTTCAGCCCAACACTCCAGGGCTAAGACACAAATATTATTCATCAATATTTGACAGAATTTTATCCACAGATGCTTTGTAAATTAGAGGAAAGAACTAGAGGTTTGTCTGGAGTGCTGAATTGCCCATTCCCCATTTTGAATACAGATTCCACAGGGGACTTTCAAAAGCTCACGTATCATTAGTAGCGTTATTCTCTGATAAACTACATTTTGTGCACGTTTCCCCATTTTCAGTGTGCCCATGTCCAGTAAATCTTATCTACGTGATAATTATCAATTTGTACAAGGACAAAATCTTTCTTAGACAGTTATTTTCACCCATAGATACTGCAGAACTAGGAGAGAATTCTCAATCCTGCCCATTGATTTACTCTGAGAACCAACACTCTCCAGTTTACATATTTGCCAATATATCTGCTGATCTGCTCTGACAGCCCACATATATTTGTCTTTATTCACCTACGTCCCTCTATCTTGAAGTAATTTTGCTTTGACTTCTAACAGTTACCAGTAGTAACTGTTAAACAAAAACATCAAAAAGGTAAAAAAGGTATTGTTTTTTCCCCTTGGTCTACTAAGGAAAAAAAAATATACATTAAAAAATTGGTAGAAACCTCCTAGGATCATAACCACTGTGAGAGGAAAAATTACATACCATTATTGCATTTGTAGGAGTCCTTCCTCTTCTCCCAGTCTACAAAACAAGATTTTATAAAGCAAACGTTATCGCTCTCTGAGTAAGCAAAACCACTGTCAATCACAGGAAGGTGTACATCTAGCTTGTACATCTAGCTTTTTTTCCCCACTCTAACTGATTTTTGACAGCCTAAGTCGCTGTCTAATGTCTCACATCAGTCTCAAACTTTAGTAGGCCTCGTCTTAGAACAATGGCAGAATCAGTCTTTAAAAACTGAACAGAATTAGAACACATACACATATCTGCACATAGGAAAGGGAGGTAGGGAAAGCAGAAGGATGAAGACAAATCTATATATATAATATGCCCTTGTTGTACGTCCCATCGTTTTCCATCTGTATTGAAAAAATATCTGTACAACAGGCAGAAGCGTGTCAGTATAAGGAACTGGATTTTCCTTTAGTGGCATGTTGGAAAATAAATCCAAACCAGACTCATCGTTCTGTAAGGCCATCTAGAAGCAACAGTAGCAAGAAAAGACTTTTGGTGGGTGGTCAGAAGTGATTTGTGTTTATTCCTGCTCTTTCTCCTTGTTCAATAAACACTACCACCAAGAATTCAAAAGTAGCAGTGTTCCAGAGAGTGTCTTCACTTTTTTATAAGAATACGGAGCATATTATTAATGTTTATCTGATCTCAAATCCTGGTTTTGCCTATGAAAGTAACTTAAGCTTTCAAAAACATTTTCTCTACTTTAAATGAAACTTGGTAGCTTTGATCATTTAAGCCAGAAAGGAGATAAGCCAGTCACACTTGTCTATAGACCCATGAAGAAGTAGTGACAGCCAATATACTTGCATGTTGAGAATGTTATCATCTGGAAGTCTATCAAACATTGTGAAGTGCAAGATGTTTCTTATACACCTTTAACAAGAGGTCCCCAAATTAACTCAAAACAAACAAAAAAAGTTTTTGTTTTCTGACACTCAAAATTCTTTTCCAGAGTGGCAAAACGTTTGGAGAATTTAGCAGTCACTGAATGCTAGTGCCTCTGTGCCAAGACTCATTTGACAGGAATCACTGAACAATAATCGATTTCAAATGCAAAGAATTCTCAGCAAAGATAAAGGTTATGTTAACAGATATCTAATCCAAATATTTTTGCACACAGAAATTACTGCTGTACAATTTAGACCAAACAAAACCTAAGGATAGCTTCAGCTCAGTATGACTATATCTGTTACAAATATTAAAAGAACACTCAACTGCTGTTGTTATACTTCTTATTTGATTGAACATCTTATATCTTTGTATATTTAATAACCACGAAGGCTGCCATTTGTTAACCTAAGTAATCTACTGTAACACCTGGTCTTCAGGTAGCAATGCTATAGAAAGAATTCAGCCATAATCACACATTATGAGAATAACTTTCAAATCATAAGCCAAATATAAAGCAATGTATGTCTTCCTGAAAAAGTCAAAAGACCAGGAAGTGATCTCAGTTGTCAACAGAAAGTTGTTAGCTCTGCAGTCTATTAAGATTTTCAATCAATAGCTATTTTACAGTTGAGTAATGCAAGGAGATTATACAGAACTGTATAATCCATTAAGAGTAAATTGTCATTTAGAAATCATAATGACTAGAACATGCTTCAAAACTAAAATAAAATTAATTTAAAAAAAAACTATTACTACTTAATCTATTAATTTCTTTTATCCCTCCCCTCACGTGAAATCATCAGGAGGGAATCCAAAATTAGAAACAAATCACTACAGAAAGCTGACCAACGAAAGCAGCTATTACTTGGGATGAAGTATGATCAAACAAGTACAGGTTTCCAGAATCAAAAAGGATGCAGTCACCATCCGGTACTAAAGAATAATCAACACCTAAGGCAGCAGTATTTGCCCCTTCCAAAAAAGTGCCAAATCAGTAATTTTCAGAGAACTACCACCTAGCTATCAAAAAAGTATGACCAAAATGCTGACAAGATCCCCAAAAGTCAAGGCTGAGCCAAAAACAAAACGTCAGAATGAGATTCACTGTGGGCCTACCACTGAATGCTCATAAAGCTTATTTCAGATTTCTATGAAACCACCAGAAGAGCTGGAACAGTAAATCATGAGTTTTGCTAGTATGCTCTGATGAGGGGAAAACAAGTAAGGTACTCTGGTCAAGTGAAAAACAGAGTTGCTGACACCAAAATCCTGTACAGTGACACATTTCCCCAGATTAAATGCTCAGTGTTAATTTCAGCATGGTAATCAAATGTTATTACATGAATGCTCTTCTGCCAGCACTGATCACCAAGAAATTAAGCTTTTCTATCCCATTTAAAATAAAACCAGTAAGGAACGGATGAAGTATGGAACACATCCTTGTCTCAAAGTAACGATGTTTGTGGGTTTTGCTGCATCGTACATGTGAGAAGAAATGCACCAACAGCAAAGATGGACAGAGCTTGGAGCCCAAACATAACACTCAGCTTGAGGGAATACAGAAGCCTGTGTAAGACCATTCAAGAAGCAGCAGATCCTACAAGGCAACTACTGATCTGCAATGGAGTTTACCACTATGCTGTAACCACTCCCTAAAGTGCAGCAGAAGCTGCTAGGGTCCGTGCTGCAGAGTGGAAAGAAGTGCGCAGGCAGATTCTCATCAGCCTCCCTATGTGAACACTAGAACGTTAGAACATCGCTGTTTTTCTCTGACTGAAATACTTATTGAGAAGGCTTTGCTTCCCTTATCCTCCTTTTTGACACCGGGCTGCTCAAAAAAGAAAGAAACAGATATAAAAGCAGAGTGACAGATCAAAGGCTCAATACTTCGCATGGTGGGGGGCAGGGAAATAGGATGAAACCTGGCTACATATTTACTTACACAAACACTCTGCTCCTGTGATTGACAGTGATGTTGCCACACTGAGTCTCTCACACTTCTACCACTTCATGGGAGGTAGCACTGCTGTGACTACAGTACCGAGTCTTGCAGCATGGGAGAAGATGGAACGTACAACAGCGGTTGAATCTTTTAAATTTTACATTTGTTTGAAAATGCAACTGTTACCTTTCACAGGTTACTTATTTGGTCGTTTTTACTTTACTTTGTCCTGCTTTGAAAAAAACTAAAAGAACTGTGTTTTTCCTCTCTAATTGACCAATTGGTATCAAAGCTAAGAGAACAGCATTGTTTCGTTACTGTTGCCACTATCTTTGAGAAGCAGCATTTGCAAAAATTGCACCTGTGATAAACTTAATCCAGTTTTTACATTTAAGGTAATTTGGGAATTAAAAACAGCATGTAAAAATAAGCATCTTCAGGATTGTAGTTAGATCTTGCCACAACTCAGTTGTACAACTGAAATTCATGAAAAAGAGGAAATGTCATGAATGAAAATTTGAGATGCACAAAACCCAAACGGTGCATTAGAAAATATAAAATAAATATTAAAGCAAAACAATAAGCACATATACATTCAATACTGTATTATGCTGTTTCATGAACAACAAGTAAGTTGTGGTACAATCCCTTAGTGTGTGAGGGAAGTCTGTTTGGGTAATCTCTCATACCTGATTAAGTTAATGTGGTTATTGAAACCTCTGCTAAGGCTTCGGGCAGGCATTTGGTCCAACCAAAGCACAGGCTGGTCAGGGTCAGCTATCCTACAAAGACAAAGGACATGAATATCAGCACACATTTCACTCCGGGTAATATTTTTAATTGAGCTTTTTTCACATGCAGAATAATATTAGGCAAAAGCTAGAATTCAGAGATCACAGAAAAGAACTTTATTGAAATGCACGCACGATTTTCATAATGAAAAAAAACCTTATAAGCATTTTATGTTGCTGGAGTTTGAGACTGTTAGCTTTTGTTAGCCTAAGCTGCAATGTATCCTATGATTTTTCACAGCCAGAAAATGCTATTCTCAGGTCTTTCTATCTTTTAAAAAAGAAGAAAAATGGAGTGTTTTCAGGAGCGCACCCCTTGTACCTAAACCATCCTTGTCTGCAAGTAGAAAGTGTTCTGATAAAAAGAGTGGTAGCAAGTGTTCATTTTCTCCTCTGTAACTTCAGCTCTTTGGTTAACTGAAGCATGCATCATTATTACAACCAATGTAAGTTTTGTCCTCTCTCTCTTCTTTTACCATTACCTTCGCCACTTCACAGCAATATCAAACATATCTCTCCACTGCATCAGTCTGGTTTTCCCATTCATCCGAACTTTTGAGTTTGCCCAAGTCCGCTGCACAGCTTGCATTACTTCTAGAGTGGCCAACCCCATTGCTGGGGGTGGGGGAGGAGAGAGGAACAAGTGACAACAGAAACAGAAAAACAGTTAGCACCAAACACTTGTTTTTGTATAGGCAGGAAAACTGAAGTAGGAATGCAATGTATTTACAGGAAAAGAATTGCCAACACCAATAAAATCTGGGAGATCGTGATTCCAGTCCCCAATTAGGTCAAGAAACTGTTGACATGATGATTATTTTAATTTTAAACTTTTTATCTGATTTGAAATGAACAGAGCATAAAACTAATTTGCAGATAGCAAAGGTAGAGCATTAAATTATCACCACATTGTTGTTTTTTTTTCCTCCACTCAAATTTACAGAGCATTTTCAGTATACCTCTATGTATTCTTTTATTTGGAAGAAATCCTGGTGTCTCATACTGCATCATGGAACCCAGATGATCAGCTACACATATGAGTTCTTGCACATCAGGCTTATAGCTTTCAAAGTTCTGAAATAACACATCTCTTAGAGAGGAAAAAAACATGCATCAGACATAACTTGTCAACAGAAGTCCTGAAAGTTTTAAAACATCATTTGTTTCTCTGATAATCAATACCACTTGTGTGAGAAATACTTAAAAGCAGAATAAAGAACACTCATTCCTCCTCCCGCACTGCTAAACATACACAGTACATGGCAGTTACACTCAAAATCTCAAATAAAATCCTGGTCTTAATGAATTCAATGTCAGATCTTATTACTGTCACAACCAGTATTTCACCTTCAGACTCACACATAGTAAGTGATACTAAATAAAGTTCACAAATAATACATTATCCTTCAATGTTACACCCATCTTGAGGAACTTTAACACTAAGAAAATAGTATGTATAGAAACCAGAAGCCTTATTCTGTAACTTCTCTCATAATTCTGTAAAAGCTTCTTGTGCTAAAAAGGTGGAATCTATTCCATATACACAAAAGCCACAGATTTTTAACTCAGCGATTTTTTACACACAAAGTGAATACATAAAAATATATCTAGAAACTAGTTTACAGCAGGAGAAATTGAGATCTTTTCTTTAGCTACATATTTTTGAAGCTTATTGTAATAAATCCCCTGCTTTGTCAACAAAAATCATCCTCCTCCTAAAATACTGGTTATCTAAATTACTCCAGAGAATGTTTTTTCCCCACTGAAACCCAGCTGCCATTAAAAATCTATTAAGTATCTAGGATATTACATCTATAATAAAAATGCCCCCCCCCAAAAAACAAACAACACACAGCAGGAAACTGGAATAATGGTGCTACATAATGATACATTGAACATCTCAAACTGATCAACTCCTTAACATTAATTACAAGAAAAAAAGAAATAGAATAGTTAATCAGCAAGACTATAGAGTATGAAACATTGTGTGAGTATTGATTATGTGAAGACAGAAGTGAAGAAAATCATGCTAAGCTTCATTCTTCCTCTTTTATGAGCTAAACCGACTCCAATCCCCATAATTTTGAAAAGGATTTACACACTCAGTGGAATTCCACTTTCATATAGTACTAAACATTTATGCTGTTCCAGTGCCGCAGAATAACACTTTAAAAAAAACATCTGGAGTAGGACGTAGAAAAAAAAAAATTTACTCACTTTATATGTGGCTGTAACCCTGGCTGCTCTTCATAGTTTTCTATAAGAAAAGGAAGATTTTTGGCCCAGTGGTCCTTGAAATTTCCAGGAAGATCTATATCAATACTATACTCTGTAAGAGGGGTATCCAAATGCGCATGCAAGTATCTAGAATACTCTGGAGGAAAGAAATAAAATTAAATACTGTTTGTATAATCAGCCTACTTATGTAATTACATAAAAACAAACCCCAGATTTTATGTTTGTCAGTTATCCAACAAGACTTTAATAAGTCATTACGCTTAAATTCTTGGAAATTAGCTATTAGCAAAATTAAAGTCAGAAATAAGTCTATTTCAACTAAATCATTATACAGAAATGTGTATTTTATTTGTGGCCCTAGTTTTTAACTGTATGAATGAGTAAAAATTGGTGTACTTTTTTTTTTTAAACAGACATACTCAACAGTGCTTATGAGAATGTAAGATCATTTCTTTAAAATGTCCTTAACTACAAGTATGCTTGCACTTTTAGAGCTCTCAAAGGATTTAAGAAAACAAAAAAAAATAAAAAAAAATAAAAAAAAGAAAGAAAAACTATTTCAACTTACCTCGGAGGTATTTCACTTTCAGATATTCCGGGCTGGCCTTCTGACCCGGTAGTGGATCGTTTAACATAACTTTAGTCTGAGCTTTTATGCCTTCATAAAACTGTCCCATTGCAACATGGCTGAGACCTTTCATGTACTGGCATACTTCATTGTATGGTTCTAGCTGTAGACATCTCTAGGAAATTAAAGAAACAAAATACCCATAAATCAAGAGAAAGAATTACTGTCTTCAAGTAAACTAAACCTGTTTGGTCAGAAGATCCGCATGAAAAGATTTACTGATTAAGATCCACTTCTGTTGCAATTCTCTTTCAAATGATGCCGAGCACTTAAACTGATAGCAAACATAAGAAAAAAAATATTTTCAGCTTCATTAAAGGAAAAGAAACAAAGGAACTGCCAGTGCAAATATGCTTTTGATCACACTTTAATTGTTATGAAAACAGATCATGTTTGCTCTAACGATATTAGCACTACAGAAGTTTCAATGTTAGTTGAATAAAATCAGACAAAACATACTCCTGACAATATTAGTAACAAGTAATTTTTGGCTAGTTCAACATACCTACCATGCCATTTCTTTCATCCGTATCTTCGGATGAAATACGGATGAAATACTAATGCATTGTTCATGCATTAGTACACTTCATTATGTTAGTCAACTATTTATGTCAAACACATAGTAAATTCTTACTTATCATTCAAAAATTAACGCTCTGAGTCTTCTAGCAATTACATGGCTTTAGAAGAGCATCTCCATCTTACAGGTTCAAATATCTTTTCAATTACACCAGCATCTACAGCTTGTGTTACAGAAGGTGAATACATAATAATCCCCATAAAGTGTTTTCCTTGGGATAAGCACACACTCCTGCAGAATGGGATGTAATCATTTCCACATCACTTTCCGCTCCTTGTTTTAAGGATACGGACATATGATTAACATATGCCTTTACTGTTCTGTCTACAAAGTGAGGCAGTTATTTAATTCCAATGGAGAGAGGCAAGATTTTGTTTACCTACAGAAACACACACATTTTTACAAGCTCAATGAATTTCAACATATTCTGAGTTTTCCAAAACAAAGAAAATACCTCAGAAAAATTAGGTAAATATTGGAACTTTGTATGCTTATTTTAAGCTTAAAATTACACAAGAGACTACATTTCTTCTTCTTTCAGATATGAAAAAAACTTTAAGTTTCAATCCAAACTAAAATATTAGCAAGAACACCATTACTGGTTTAAAAAAACAAACCAAAAACAGGTAAAACCTTTCTCTGAGAGCTCAGTTTTAGAAATTCATAAAACAGTTAGAGGAAGTATCTTAGTTTTAGCAAAATTCAATTTTTAATTAAAAACTATAAAGTTTTATACATCTTTTAAGACAGCCTTCACCAAAAAACAATTCTGGTTTAAATGCACATACACATTCAGAATTAAAAACTTTGACATTTGTCCATTTTATTGCTCTTGTTGAATACTATTCCTTGTTAAAACATTTTAATTTTGCATTTACTTAGGACCTGCTTACCTTAAAGTTCTTTAGTGCTTCATCTAAGCTACCATGATGATAAAGCATCATTCCTTTGAGCTGTAATGTCTGAACATGATTTTGATTTAGCAGCAAAGCCTTCTGGAAGCTCTCTGTAGCAGCATTGAAATTGCCAAGTTCCCTAGGTGATTCCATAAAGTGGAAATTGAAGAATATAGAAGGCAAAAGTGACAATGAAATTACTTGTTAAAAGTTGTTTTAACATGTCCAAAGGGGATATCATTAAAAAGGAACACAGTACTAATGGAAAATTTTTTAGACAAAAGCAGTAATTCTGCAACTGTTCTTCAGTGGTAATAACAGAACAGCTGCACAGTTTTTCACTCCCAGAAACGTGTACTCTGAAATACAACCCCACAAGACCACAAGTCTTCATAATCCTCTGTGGACATAAACCATAAAACCCACACACCTATGGTATTTCTTCAGAAACTAAAAGAAACAAAACTTCCATGGAAAGTATTCTTGGAAAACACTGTCTATGACAAGTCTTTTTAACTTCTAAATATAAACATGTTTTTAAAAACTATACTAACTACTTAAACACCAAATACAAAGAAAGCGTATGGTGTTTGAAAGCTGAAGCTAACTAAAAACGTATTGACTGGAACTATTTCACACGTAAGACAGCTTTTAGTAAAAATAGCCATGGGGAAGCTATAATGAAAAAAAATAAAATAGAAATAGTGCACAACTTAATATTTCTTCAGTTTTTTTTATCCAGTACATTATTTTTTTAAGAACACAAAATTCTTTCTACATCAAATTATATTAGATGAAATTAATCCAAACAAGAGCAGCGCCAGAAAAAACAAACAAGATTTACTAGTTTTAAATACATTTGCCAAAAAGAATTTTTAGACAGAATTATTGATTAACCACAGCTCTTCAGTTTCAAATAAATGCACAAAGTCATTAGATTTGAAGCAGGAATTAAAAGGTAAAATGCTACACCTCATGCTGTACAGAAGGACAAACCAGACTGAGAACTGTCTACTTCCACTGTAAAAAGAATTCTTTAAAAGGTATTTTTAAGCATTGTGTTTGAAACTTATTTGATGCAGAATGCAGCAAGCATGAACTTAAAATACAAGATTTTAGAAAGAAAGAAATAAGAATTTGACAGCCGAAGTTAACACTGCCCTGGAGAAATGTGATTACCATTTCTGCCTGTTTTAAGACCCAAGTGTTCGTGGGAAAGTAATTCAGACTTATCATAGTCAGTCACTAGTTACAGTGTCCTCAGTAATTAAACAATACTTGATTCAGCTTCTGGCCTTCTCTAACTGCTGAGCATTTAGAACAGTCAACAGTAACTGTGCTTTGTACATTAAGTTCTTTAAATAAATAAATAAAGAGGTAGATTTCTTTACATTCTTCCCCTATTGTTTCCTGAGGGACAGAGAACTTTTGGAGGAGGGGACAGTGAGAGAGAATAAAAGCAACAAATTTAAGCTGCTTGGGAACACTTTTTGCTTTGTAAAACAACAATGCAGTGCAAAATGAGACAATTTAAGGCTTGCTTGCTTCTCTCCTTCAAAATAAAACCTCTTCAGATTAAGGTTTCTTGGGCACAGAACAGCTGATCAACTAGAGGTAGTCCCAATCCAAATACAAAACAAAAAAGGTTAAAGCATTTATTGGAAACAGAAGGCAGCAACTTCCCATCTTCCAGGCTAAATTACTGACTACTATTTAGCACCTTGAAAGTACTTACACACCACAAAAACAAGTGCCACAGAAAAAAATCATGAAGAAATTAGTGATTCTACATTGAGTTCATTATTTAGATACTGTGGTAACTACCCAACTTAACTCCTGCTACACAAAAGCAGCATCAATGCTGTAGATCACTGCTTTCCAAAAATTAAAACGTAAAACAGGAAATAAAAAGCTGATAAGATACAGCAGGTTGGGAAAAGAACTACAGTGAGCAGATATTCAGTTGCTGACTATGTTATGTTCTTGTCTTCTAATATACAAGCTATACATACTTTTCTCCTTAATAATTATCTGCAGATCACCTTTAAAAGTAATACATTTTATTCAACTACAAAATAATTTCTTTAATGTCAATTTAAAAAAAGAAAAAAGTGACTAGTTATTAGAGATTTCCTTTTTTTTTAATTATTTGATTAATAGGTAAGAAACTAGACATCTGTATAAAAGAACTCTAACCAGGAAATTAGCTAGCTTCTCAAAACTGTAAGTCTCTTTGGTGAGAGACTAATTGATATAGGATCTAGCAGTTCTATAAAATGATACACACTGTGCATTGAGTTTTTAATAAATTTAAGTAGCACAGTAATCTCAGATGGCAAGTAATGAGCGTATTAATCAACAGTTTGTATAAAACATTTCCTAATTTAAGAATCATTTAGTAAACTTAAAACACATCTTACTGAAAACTACCATTTAGCTCAATTTTGAGTCTGGGAGACTCAAAGAATACTGCAGACTGAATTAAAAATACAAAGCGAACCTAATAATTATTTATATTGAACATATCCTACCATAGCCATACTGGCTGTAGGAGCTACCAAATACATATATGATGATTCTGCACAGTTTTGTGACAGACATGTAAAACTTAAGGGTACATTTAAAAGAATAAAATCAGAGAGAAACTGACTTTATAACTATTTCTGAATGCAATTACCTGTAGGCTTGTCCCAGACTTTTATATGCATCTATGAAGTCTGCTTTCTGTTTCAGAGCTTCTTTGAATGATTCAATGGCTTCCTACAGAAAGCCACCAACAAAAAAATTTGTCACTTACTGCATTATTTTTAACATCCTCAGTAGTTACTACCCATAGATTTACAGTTATTCATCAAAACTTCTGGAACTGACAAAGAAGGCATGAATTTATTACACAATCTATAGGGCAATAATCATCATATAACAAATGAAATATTGCAACATTCTTTATAATCATGACAGATTTAGCTGGAATTCCTTTGTTTAATATGGTATGGGAATGAGTGATTCTTTTACCATTTTAATAGAATTCAGAGATTAAATCCCTTCAGAGCTTGCTTTCAAAGCTCAGTCTGGTTCCTAAGGCAAAACAGTCTCTCCCTACAGTCTTCCTTCTTCATAATACACCTCAACTTCTGCAGTCCAAAAGACTCATTCAAATCTCTATTCTGCCTTCCATTGTTTTATTGCATTCTGTGTTAGTTGCACAGTTAGCAAATACTCTCTTGAAGGATTACGGATTAAGTGATCATATTCACACAATAAAATGTACTGCTGCTGTGAATATTACAATGTAACAAAAATAAAATAGCTAAAAATAATTATATGCATACATCCAAACAAATCTTCCTCTTCAGAGAATTTGTTTAAGAACTCAGGTTTTTACACCGGACTGGCTATATAAATTGGCAAATGCAGTACTGAGATTTAGAATTAAGGACAGAATAATCAACTACTTTATATTATGAAGGAATACCTGAAAAGTATATTGAAGTCTATACTGCAAGAAATTAAATACTGTAAGGAAAGAATCATTAGTATCTTCAGTCTATTTATTCTTATTCAGAAAAACTATCAAATATATTCTGAGCACTACAGCATGTACAAAACAAAAAAAAAAAAAATCTATTGAACAAAAATGTAATCACCTACCATAACGGATAAGCTAATGTCCTCTAGGTAAGTTTAAAAACCAAGATAATTCCCAAAAGCAACAATCTCTTTTCACTCAGAAATGAACACTCTGTCACCCTCACCCAAAATCTCAGGTTTTACTAGGCTTGCTGAAAACAGATGACATGTATAGCCTTCCTTTAAGAGACAGTCTGAACCTGACTGGAAACTAAGGGACACCTGGGGATGAAAAGCCCCTCAGTCACCGTCTCTCAGAATCTGAGTATTAGAGAGGGAAGACACTTCCTCTGAGAAAATAAATCTAGGGGAAGGAGGAGGTGGTGCAGAAAAGTGTTGATCTGCACATCAGAAAGAAGAAAACATCGCTTCTGGTTTGCAAATTGAGACATTATTTAACCTTGTCATTTATATTTCCACAATCACTTTCTGGGCTCTATGCTGCCTACACCAAAAAACAGATATTCAATCAGACTATTATTTGCAACTCACTCATTTGACTGCAGTAAGATACAGTCAGTAATTTCAATGACAGTCTGAAGTTCTCACAGCATACACTGAGGGTGTGGAAGAAAAATAACAGTTTGGGTACCAAGAAAACAGTGAAGTAGCCTGTTTGCTTAAAACAAAAAAACAACAACAAAAAAAAAACCCGACAGTGACTGCTTATAAAATATACTGGGCTGAAACTCAGGAGTCCTGGATTGTCTCCAGGTTCTGTCAGAATTTCTTCATGCAACCCTTAATGAATCCCAAGCTGTCAGCAGAGGTTAAAACAAAACAAAACACTTCCACTCTGTTGGAATTTAGGAATCACACAGTCACATCCTCACATTTCAAACTGAGTATTTCAGACAACTTGTCTAATTACTCTCCCCTCAAACAAACTGCAGCAGTATCTCTAAATACTTTACAGACAAGAAACTGGTGCAATATTACTACACCTAAAACACAAAGAAGTGTTGAGTCAGAAGATGGTGAAACATTAAAAAAGCACTGTAAGAACTTATTTCTCTGCTGGTTTTAGAATCCAAGGGAGCAACTGTTTTCCTTCAGTTGAGTTACAAGCATTTCAGAATCAACATATAACTGAAATACACGTGTACAGATGCAGGGCTTTATCAGCAGTTTGCTTGATTACCTTCTAGTTCATTCAATGAAGAATCTAAAACTATCTTCCTCTTTGTCCCTTTCCCCTTTATAAGACCTAGGGAGTCTCCACTTCATGGAAAAAAATTTTGAATATAACCATACATATATTAGCAGAGGTGCCAAATACAAACATCTTTCGAAGCATTCCATAAGCACAGCAGTTATCACTGATCTATCAAGATCCAGCAAGACCAGCAGTATTTACATGTCATACCATGAAGTACTACAGTCAGCAATGGCACCTTTTCATTTTGCTTGCACTCTTTTGTGTTAAAAAGTCTTCCTTACGTGAGAGAAAATGTGTATCAACACGTATGATATTTCTTCTATTTTACATAAGTAATTTCAAATAGAGGGTATTGTTCTACACGAACTATTATTTAACATAACTTTACCTTCAAAAGTCCTCTGTGGAAAAAGGTTAAGCCTTTATAAAGCATAGCTATTGGCTGATTTTTGTTCAGTTCCAATGAGTGCTGAAAATCTTCATGGGCTGTTGCATAATCCTATGATAAAGTAGATTTTAGACGACAAAGGGAACACCATGCAAATAAATACAAATACATACTTTTACTTTCAGAAAAGTAAACTACAGAATTTTGTTTAATATATGAAAACAGTCTCAGGGCTAAGCAGCAACAATTGTCAACTGTCAATCAATACCAAAGAATAAAGAACGCACAATACACTTCCAACTTTTACAGTAAGTGCTATATAAAACGTAGTAAAATAAGTGAAAAAAATATCTGAAAACACACAGTGAAATCAGAAGAATAAAGCAGGAAATCAGCTATTTAGTATTCACACAATCTTTGGAGATAAAGTTACTTGTTTTACATTACAACATATGAACAACACACACTGATTACACAGCAAATAGGATGTTAGCATTTTTGCAGGGTTTTTTTGTTTGCTTACTGTGTGGTGTGGGTTTTTTTAAGTACATAAGGCCATAACTGTTTCCTTTTTAGACTGGCATTTAACAATACTACTTAAATGCAGGTGTAGGTGATAAGTCAAATTCTTTACGCATATCCTACTCCTCAAACACACAAAACAATCTATATGCATGCAAGGTACTTGCCCCCTGATTCTCTGCATTAAATAGATATGCAGATGAAATACTTGAAGAATACCTCTGAACATTCAGAAAGTCAACTACAGGAAAATCAGGGATTTTGTTGTTATTTTGGGGATTTATTTAAAGAGGAAAGAAGCTCTTCAAAGTAACAATGGGAACAAACAGCAACAAAATAATCAACAATATCCACACAACCAAAAATAAACACAACCCCCAAAATCCACTAACCTCAGATATGAAGTAAAGGGTACCTCTGTGCCTGTAGAGACGTGCTGATGGTTGTAGCTGAATAGCTTTGGTGAGATCAGATAATGCTTCACTGATTCGTCCCAGTGGGGACAATATCTAAGAGCATAAAACAAAAACATGGTTTAGAGCAAACAGGCTGAATAGATTTGTTTTAGAAATATGAAGATTATCCTTTTTCATGTTTAGCTGTAACAGTGTAACTGTACTTGCTAGTACTGGCTAGAAAGTTCTACCATAAATTTCAGTACTTATTTCTTTTAAACCCCTATAAAAGAGAAAATCTGAGAGCATTTTTCTCCAAAAAAATATCAGTGTACAAGAATATCACCAACAACATCTTCAGAAACCTAGTATTCCAAATAAAAACAAGTCAGCCAAAGCAGAATACTCTATTTCAAGTTATTTCACCATTGTCAACTGAAAAGGTAATTGAAGTACTCTCATAAACCTTTTTATTTTGGAAAAAAAAAATAAAATTCCTGCCAATGGAAAACGGTCTATTTTCCAATTATTTGAATGCCTTTCACATTTTTAGATCAAGATTATTAACAAATGTATTAACAAATCATTAAAAATATTAAAACTGTGAATTACAGTTTCATCATGGCAGGTATCATTATATAGTATGCTATCTTTAATAAATACTTATGCTTTTGATTTGTCTATAAAGCTGCTCCTGGAAAACCATTTTCTGTAATTTAACTGGCAAAATAAAATACAATTTTCAAAATGAAAAATATCTGTGTCTCAATATTTATCTCATATGCATAGATACAAACCCAAAACATTTGATTCTTCATTCTTTACAAGTTTGGCATTTTACCAATTAGTCTTAACAATAAATTAACTAAGGTGACACTGTTCATACAATAAGGTTCAAGTGATATTTAGATTCAGTGTATTTAAAAAAACAAAAACCCAAACAAACAAACATGGTGTTTTAAAACAACTTCAACATAATACATGCTATTCTATTGGCTACAGTTATTCCATATGGTAAATGTTTCATTCTAAAATTAAACATTCCACAAATTACACTGAGAGCAAATATGGATATTTTAAAAGAAAGGAAGAATGTTCACAGAAAACACACAGATTAAGAGCTTTAGCCATTAAATCAGTGAAGAAATACTTGAAATAACTGTATAATTGCAACTTCTCCAAAAATCTGAAAAGAGACAAAAAATGCTCACTTCTGCTCGCTGTTCATATACTTCAGGATGATCTGGTTCTAGACTAATTACCCTACTGAGCTCAAACAGAGCAAGTTCAGCATTTTTCATATCCTGAAAAGGAGAAAAACAAACAAGGTAAACAACTGTGCACACTTAAAGTAATAAGACTGAAGTATGACAAGACTGTTGAAGTTCCTGAAACTGTATCAGTTTACATTAAAAGCTCTTCACACCTCACGTAATAACATTAAGATGTTGATACTGTATTCTACAAATAGCTGAAAAAACCCCCATCTACCTGCTATAAACAAGAAAAATAAACTTTGCTTGTACACATCATCTTTGAGTTGTACATTTAATCATTTATTAATATAACTGTGTGAATAAGCATTAGGCTTACAGCTCCATAGGTACCCTTCTTGGCAGCGAAGCTGGCTCAAGCTCTCACATGAACTCCAACACACACGCACACACACCCATTAATCCAAGTAGTACTGGTGAATTGGTCGATGCCATCAGCATCATGCCTATCTAAAATTTTATAGTGTCCTCAATGAATTGTAGGATGGAAGCAGTTACCAAACGGAAAGAAAAAATCCGAACTGGTTGTATAGCAAGTTCCATATTAGATTTCACTGATCTCTTCCTCCTTTTTCAAGGCAAAGAAATTTTGCATGTGCTTAACATCAGCTTTGTGTCTTGAAAGCATCACGCACAGAAACTTTTATGAAGTGAAACTGTCTCAACATCTAGCCAAACCAAGAAAAACTCATGCTAGTGTTAAAAACAGGCAAATGTGAGGGCCTTCAAGCTCCTGCTAGCACCACTAAAAAATTAAATATTCTGCACAAAGGAAATTCTCAAGGAGTTAACTCAACTATTATTTCTTCTAGAATTCCAGCAACCACTCAATCATCATTCAATAGGCCACAAACTCAAACTACAAGGATCATAGTCTACTTTTAAACTTATTTTTGCTCAGGAAATTGTTTGAGCAGTCAGCTGTAACTATAAGTAATTAAACTTTGTATTTTTTTTAACAAATTCAAGGTGGTATACATATTAAGAGGCATGGGCAATCAAAAAGCAATACAAAGCCCACTGGATTGCCAGAGTTGACGATGTTTCCAAGTTGTGATAAAAGAATTTTTCGTTTCCAAATATAGACTAGATGTGGAGACAAATTCAGTGGGACTTCATAAACCTGCCCCTCAGAGGCAAGATACTGCCTGTTATCTTATTAGATAACTCTTTCAAGTGGCTGTGGCTCCCAGTCTTACTATCCATCACTCACACTTGTGCCTATATTCGCCTCTGGCACCCTACTTCACGCTGCTCTATTTCCATGGTCCCACTAAGCAAAGGTACCCACGGCTTGAGCAGCATGATTCACTAGATACCTCTGTGTTATGGAGTACCTGTCAAGGGATGGACACATCATTATAGGAAGACACCACAAAGACTTTGGAATATATCTATCAAGCTCTAATCTGTCTAGGTCCTCCTGTTACCAGTCGTCTTATAATTTGGATTCAAATAATGGAGTCAGATATTAATTTAAATAATTATCTACTCACATGTAGTCCTTTTTTTCCATATGCTATCCCTCGTCCATAAATTGCACTAACCAGCTCTGGTTCTTCCTGTTAAGATTAAAAATTAACACAATAATCAGTTGTGGTTTATTTGGTTTTGGTTTGTTTGTTTGTTTGTTTTTTTTTTTTAATGTATCTATCTTCAAGATGTATTTAATTCTTGCTGATTTTAAGTAGTAAGCAATGAACAATCACAGTTGTCAGGCAAAGAAACTGACTGTATTACAGTCCATACTTTCATATGCTCACAACTTCCAATTCAAGTTACTGGAATTGTTCTCAAGTATGCATCTGGAAAATGAGCTAAAGAAAGTGCAGTTACAGGGTCAGTGACTACCTATCAGAAACTATGTACACATTAGCATAGTCTGTTGTCCAAACTTTGTTACTTGTAACTTTATCGGCAATTATACAACTTCTTTTGTCTAATGTCACTGAAGTGATAATAAACAAATACCATTCCGCATTTCAAAGCTTATTTTGTTTGTAATTTAAATTTGAGATTTAAAATTAGGAAGCAGGAAACTGTGACATCCTGATGAAATTTGTATTCAGGCAGCAACTAAAACTAGAGGTACTCTGCCAAAATAGTTCTGCAAAATTCAAACAGACCTTCCTTGGGTTAGATTTAAGTCTATGGCTTTCCAACTTGGGCATCTAAAGGGATGCATCTTACGTAGTGAATCTACTTCTTGTTCAATGTTATTTACTCCAGTCATGGTTCCCCATCCAAATTTGAAGAACTGCAACAGCAAAACTGGTTTTCTTGGCACAATAATGCTGATGCTGTCAGTTTCCCTGAAAACCAGTCAGGCATCAGGCCATCTTCACACCTGCAACCAACACAGTTGTGCCACAAACTTCTGTAGCACAGGCCTGGTCTCATTTAAATGGGACAACTGCCAAGAAACAAACTATTTCATTGATAAAACAACAGATACATGGCACACCAATGCTGGTAGCTGATTCCAAGTGTACACTTGCCCAAGTCAACTTCAGGTAACTTCCTTACTTTTAATACAGTGGTTAATCAAGGTTGTTTTGTTCTGTTAAACGTTATAATATGCACTTTTTAATGTATTATAATTGCCTTATGGAAGACAGAGTGAATAATCATAACCACTTTACAGCCTTTCAGGCATACAATAAGCATGATATATTCATTTCAACTGAGATGTGTGCATTGTAAAAGTTTTTATATACACACTTCTCACAATATCCTTCTACAGTTGTTGTATCTTGCTTATTTTCATTTACATTGTTTCCTTCTTAATAAAGAGAAGGCAGGAAACATTATATAAGTCCAGTCATTTTTGAAGCAGGACTTCTCATTAGGTTAAAAAAAAAAAAAGTCCTCACATTAAAAACAAATCAAAGAGAGATCCCTAAACACCTAAACCAAACCAACACTCAACAAAAAACATTCTGGTCCTTTGATAAATTCCCTGGAATAATTCCATTAAATTGCCACACTTTCACTCAATTTAAGTATGAGCCATATGACATTTGAGTTAAAAAAAAAAACAAAGCATGCTAGTATTTGAAGTATTACTTTCAGCTTGCATTTATGTACTACAACCAGTTTAGATGAAAAAGCGTGTCCTTGCCTCTGGTAGTCCCAGGTTCTCAGCCATAAAAACACAGTATTTTGAATTCAGCTTTAGTTGAAGCTTTTAAACTGCTGGAGAGGGTTTTATTTTACAAGTGGCTACATTACATTGCACAGAATAAGATTCTGAATTCTTTATCTTGGTCAGAATTAAAAATAGATGTTGAAATATTAGTTACGTTTTACTTGTAAACTCATTAAATGCTCACCACTGAAGGAGGATAAACCCTGCATACAATATCATTTATCATTGTGAAAGCGATGCCGTACTTGCCACTAGCAATAAGTGATCTCTGTCATGGTTTCTTCTGATGTTACTGGCAACATGCTGTCACCCAGAAAAACAACACATTAGAATATCTCAGCCTACAGATTAAGAGGGCAACTGAAGAAACTTCAGTTTTGCACAGGTCAGGTTTCTGAAGGTGGTATTTTTTTTTTTTGGTCAGAGTGCCATAAAAAGTTTATTCCTACAGTTAAAAAAAAAAAAGACTCACCAAATAACCAAAATACTGAATCACCTGATTTTAAGAATATGCTTACATTTTGATGGAAAAAAAAAATAGAATAATTACTCTCAGAATAATTATGCTCATTTTAAATCCTTAATTGAATCTTTATTTTAGTAAAAGTCATATGTCATAATGGATAAATTGATGAAGTTATTTTTCAGTAGTCCAAACAGAAAACTCACCTGCAGCATCGTTGAAAAATGTCGTATGGCTTCATCATACAAGCCGTTGCCAATCAACACATACGCAATTGCTAACAAAAGATTACAAATGTAAATAAAATGGCAAAAAAAAATATCTGCTTTTTTAAAATACATCTTACAATTTTGTTGTATTTAATGTAAGTTCCTATACTGCACTGCAGATTTAAGTAGTCAAATGATTTCTGACCTGCCAGTGAAATTACTTCCCTCAACCATTACCTAGCATTCATTAATTATTCAATTCATACTGTGCTCAGAGCTGGTTTTACGTTTTGTAGTTTGTTTGGGTTTTTTTCTCTCCTTTTTACAAGTTGTTCAGGAAAGGGTCCATGTTTACTTCTAAAGAACTTAGGAACAGGAAAGGTACCATGATCTCATTTAGTAGCCCTAGATGCTTTCTTAAGCTCACAAAAAGTTTTTCCTTCATTTGAATTACCTAGAAAAACCTCAACTAAAGCGATTTCATTGTTTATAACAACGAGATTGAAAAAACTACAGAATCTTTACCCGTGTTAAAATTACAAAAAGCTTTAAAGTTCCTGGATATCCCCCTGCTTTGGAGTAGAAGCCAAGTGTTTGAAGAAGATGACCACTGTTTTAGAAACATGTTCCTGTAATCTCCACGAGATATAAAAATACAGTTCAGTCACAAGACTGGAAAGCTGTGGTTCTACTTGCATGACTGAAGTTCAGTTCTGACAGCTATCTCAAGATTGTTTTATTTCACATGTTTTAACCTCTCACAGTTCTTAACTCTGGTCTAAGCTCTGTCTACACTGCCCACAAAACCCAAGTATCTTGCAGACAAGAGCTATGAAAGTTAAAGTACAACTTTTCCCTAGGCAGTTTGCACGAACAGCTGACCCTGGAACTAAAAGCAGGAATTCACCTTTCCTCACACTTCTAATGAGTTTTAGCAGTCATCCAAACAGAATGAAAGAGGTGCCTATCAGCTTAATTATTTACTCAAATGTGAAAATAGACAAATAGATCAGTTAGAACAGAAGTATCTTTAATAGGACACAGACACTTATCTTTCATGCATGCAGAGTCACTGTTTTGACAATGTCACTAAGCACTGTTCATTAAAGGAGGAAAAAAGTTAATGAAAGAGAAATAAGAAATTTATTTAATCCAGAGCTTGCCTCATTATTGGAGCATTCCCATTATGCAGAAGGAAGTGTCTGTGTGCAATATAAGCTTTTTCCTCAATGCATACAAAGCTTCACTTGGTACAGATACAGAGCATTGACAAAAAAGTAAACTGGCAGAGTGAGAGACAGGTTGAAGAGCTCTTAAATTTTCCTCATTTCATTCTCCTCCAAGACTACACAGTTCTTACTATCATCTTTATGGTTGCAATCCCAGAACACAGAACAGTTGGCACGTAAAATATAATCAACTCAACCACATCATTATCAAGGAAAAAAGTGGAGGAAGGAAGATAATGAAGAGTCATTGTCTTACTGATAGAGTTTATTTTGTTTATTCAAGACTCTTGGCAAAATGCAGGAGGTCATAGGCTATGTCTGTAAAATCATGGCAAGTGATTGGCAGCTAGTAGCTGACATAGTATCAGTTTCTTTATACATTTTTAATTAAAGATTAATCAGACATAATACGACAAAAATACAAGAACTTCATTATGAAAAAAATCTGAGGGTTGACAACTGTTCATTAGCCCAAGTATTTGGGAACCAACATTGCTTCAGAATCCCCCATGTGTTTCACACTACTTTTCCTCAGAACAGTTAAAAGTAATACACACAAACATGAAGGACCCAGCTCCTCACACTATGACATACTTGAAATAAAATGGGTAGGTAGGTGTCAGCCTACAGGCCAAACATGAGGATAGAGGCCTTACGGCATAGTCTTCCAAGTCTAAAAGCATCAAATATTTTCTGCTGGATGAAGTTCAGTATTCCCTGCAGGATTCTATGAACATATCTAGGTATGCTAGGAATATGCAAAAAGATTAAGACCCCAAATTTTCCTGGATAAATCTGTGAAGGCAGCAATTATGTCAACTCAACGAAAAACCTGTTCAACTGTTTTAATTTTGTTAGACAATTTATGAGTAAAGTCTCCCTTTGCTATTATATAAAAGACAGCCTGCTGCTTTCCTTGACATACATCCTCAACAATCTCTACTGCCTCATAATATCTGCTTTCTATAGAGGATACCAGTTTGGAGAAGCAGTGCAAGTAACCCCTTCCTCAAATCCTTTGAGGAAAGTATTTCCTGTTGCTTTATTTGAAATGTCTCCATTTTCTGTGTTGAGTAGGCTTTGAAAAAACATCGAGTAGCAGCCTGTATAAAGACATAATTCAGAAAGCCTTCCAGCTACCTATAAGCATTGATGGGAAGAACATGTGGAGAGGGGAAGACAGATCCAAGATCCATGCTTGATAGGAAGCATATTTCATTGGTAAAATTTTCTGGATGTTTGAATAGTGTTAGTCATCAATAATGACAGAAAAAGGGAAGCAGGAAGTAGCTGAGACTGTCTAACAGCATTTAATCAAAATGCTTTTTGAACACCTGCTTAAGCAGACATCGCGAAGATTTCTAGTAAGCAAAGCAGAAAAAAAATTTTAGGAAGAGATTCATATTTTCTTTGTATGACCAGAAAACCCACTGTATTTTCAGGCTTATTAGAGCACTTTAAAATTAATGCATCACTGAGGAATCATCAGTTTAGTTTCAAAACATTCAGTGCTAATAATTAGCACATAATTCACCTGCACAAACCTTATATAAGGCATCTTACCCAATTCTTCATTTGTGTTGTCATTATCAGTAGCAAATGGAAATCGTTTTTGCTCTGCAAGCAACTTCGCTTGACTCTGTAAAACATCATGTTTTTTAAGTGTTCAGCAAACAACAGTAATGAATTTATTAGAAAACTCGTGTCTTAAATCCTTAAGACAATGCCTTAAATCAGAAAGTTAGGGCTGGTGTGATTGCTTTAAGATAACTGAAAACAAATTCATTCCTGGTCTTCCACAGGGAGAAAAACTGCTCTTCAGTTAGGTGCAGCTGTTATCCTCTCTAACGTAAGGCTAATAAAGCCTTTCAGATGAAAGTACACTGTCAACATTTTACCGGTGGCTGATGTTTCTGTATTATATCTGCTTAACATGATGTTTTGGAAGTCTAAGACACATGCTACTTCATATGAAAGTTTATACTCCACTAATTATTTCTTTATCTCCTGCAAAGGGAAGGGTACTGCAGAAGAGTAAAACACTGAAGATGAAACATTGAAAAGAATATTGCTCCATATTTTTTTACTAAAGTAAAAATGCTGTCCTTTTAACAATAACTTCTATCAGATATAGACTCTGTTCAGCCAGTTGTAGACTCATCTAAGATTTCTGTTCTCCACATAATGTGCCTACAGAAACAAATACAGCCAAAGACAACCCCTCCAAAATATAAAAATACTCTGTTCATTTTCAGGAGTATTTTCCATAGACAGCTGTAAGCTTACCAAAGTAGTTTATGTTAGAAAAACACAAAATGCTCATTTCATATGCCTTCTAAGCTGTTTTAGAAAGCAAGAAGGGGAAAAAATAACTACTCTCACTGCTCAATTCTCTTATTTTGCTTCTGCTAAACAGCACCCATGTACATCTCCGACTTCAGAAAAGACAGTTAAACACCTTAAACTATGGAGAACATATTTAACTCACCATTTCCTCTACTGAAAAGACTGTACTTTGTTGTCCTCCTCCTTTCCACTTTTTTTTGGCTTGTTCAATCAAAAGTAGCCTTATTACTTGTTTCCATGACACAGACTATTCAATGATCTACAAAGTGCTAAAGTAACTGACCAAATCCCATTGCAGTTTCTGCCCTGTTCATCTAAATCTTAGGAATGAGAAGAAAGTTTTGTCTGCTCTGAAAACTTGGGTATTTTGGAGGGTGTGAACAACTAGCAAATCAGATTTTACAAACCTTGTTTTTACTGCAATTAGTATGCAATCATGCATGAGCTCTACATTACACTATAACATTCTAAGAATTATTACTCTACCTACTGTTGAACCAACAGTAACAGAATGGAAAAGTTATTTTCCTCATAGAAAAAAGTAAAAAACAGCACAAGAATGATCAGGGTTCAACAGGCATACCAATTAGAAAACTAAATCTACACTGCAGACCAAATATATTTACAAATCACACACCTCCAAACACAATCTTTTTATATCATCAATGACCTTCAGGTGATTTCCAGAAAATCTACTTCAGAATGTCATCTTCAATATTTAACTCTGCAAGACGTTTTTCTATAATTGTCTTCACACTAGAAAAAAATAATTTTTACTAAAGTACAACCTCCTCCCCTCGGTAGATTTACAAAGAAGGCCAATAATTCTTTGACTGTGGACAATAGATAACATATAGCAAGATTCCATGCTGAGTATTGGAAAATAGGCTACAACCAGAAGATTCTAGCATTACATTAATATCTGATGAATTACAGATCTGCATGTCACACTCAGCAAGAGAAGTACCACACAGTTTCCCCCACTCTCATCTACCTTGTCTATTTTGTTATTATAGAGTAACAGAATAATGTTTGGTTCTTGGGGTGGCAGAATAAGGGTATTCACACTTCAACAAATTCTGAATGCAGTTATACGTTAGACACCCTCCAGCTCCACATGGAAAAACTGTGAGTCATTCTGCCTTCAAGAAATGAGAATAATTTTCAACAGGGCACCAGCTCCCAATAGGTTGAATTGTTGCTCTCTTCAAAACAACTTTTTTTTCTGACACAGGGAAATTTCCTACAAAATAATACACATTTCACTACCTTAGAAAGAATTGCTGGTATTGCTAGACTAGACTAGATAGAAGATCTGACCAATATTTGATGAAGCAATGTCTAAGGAGAATATTCAAGTTAAATAATTGGCTTAGTGGATTTGCAGTAGAGTAGTTTTATTTCCAAATGCCACCTTTGGAGAAGTTGCTTCACATCAGAATACTGTTTCCATTCTCCCATATAGCCAATAATTCCTACAAATTTGCCAAGGCTTCTTTGTATACTCACATGGAAATTATTTGAAGATTTTCAGTATCTGTGACTCTACTGGACTGAAAAAGTAACATCAAACCTGTGTTCTGATGTAGAATGAAGATTGTATTTGTTCAAGATCAACAAGTTAATGGTGGTGTTGCAAGAAAACCCAAATTTCAAAATAATCCTCTAGAAATCTCTCTACTAAGAGATACTCTTCTTTTGTTAGAATATTCTCCACATACCACATCTGTATTACACTTAGTGAAATACAGTCTAAAGCCTCTATCATCTATGCACAATGTTATTTCTGTAGTGATTGTAAGTTATCACTCCTACTCTTACACGCATTTTGTGGTAAACTTCCTCAGGCAGTTAATGTGAGTAAAAACTAATGCACCTTTCCCTTTTTCAGCCATAGCCCCTGCAATCCTAAAAATAAGCAATTAATTAATTGGGAGACTAATCCAGGGGAAGGCTAGCCTTCAGTGGAAACATCAGTTTCAATTAGTTGAAACTGCTAACAGCCCTAGAGACTCATGATGGAGTACCATGAAATCATACTTTCATGAGCAACTCGAGTTCATTCACACTTAAGCCTTTTGGGGACCCATGCCTACCGATTAATAGATTCTATTTGTAGTTATTTGCCTGAAGTTCATTCTAACCAGTTATGCAGCCAAAGTGATCCGCAACTTCAACAAGCTTTTAAAAAAATTGGTTTGTACATTACATTCTTGATAGCATACCAAAATTTTTTCTGTGTTGAGAGAAAGCACAGATTCACAAGATGAAGACCCTCCTATGTCACAATCCGATTCATGGAAGTGCAAAAAGGATGAATCTGGGGGGAAAAAAAAAAAAAAAAAAAAAAAAAAAAAGAGAGAGAGAGAAAATATCTTTAGGAACTCAAAGAGTTACATGTACATTCTATTATCACATTTCCTCATGTTCATGTGAGCAGCTTCCCCATTGGGCACTCCACAGGGCAGAACTTTCATGAAGTGCTTTCTCCCCACAGCACTACATCCACTCAGCCAAGGAAGCAATAACTGGCATGACTGTTTTATATACTTAGTTTTATCACTACTTCTGCTTCTGGTTAAAAATACATGAAAAAAAAAAAATGAAGGTGCTTAAAAAAGTGGGGGAGAGGGGGCAATAAAAAGGGAGGAAGCTGAAATCAAATAAGAAAAGTTTGGAGTAGGCATGTCCCCATTTTGCATGGTTCTTCAGCCGAATGAATTCAAGACAAAAGTATTATTCCAATCCCAGAGAGGAAAATAAATGGAATGGAGCATACAGAGGTAGGGAAAGAGCTGCTGCTGGAAGTCCAGGAAAGAGAGACATAAAGACTGTAAAAAGCAGACAGAATAGTAAAATCATAATTGACTGAACATATACAAAGGTGCTCACAGGTTTATTTCTAAGGCAGCCATTACAAAAAGTATAAGATTGATTCAAATCTATTGAAAGTCAAACACAGCCTGTTGGCATAGCAGAAAAAAAGTTTAACAAAGGAAACAAGTAAACAAATAACAACAGTAGTCAACAACCCCCGCCCCATTTGACAGACTATAGCAGTCACTACTTCACCTACATGGTATTTTAACTGCTATCCCAACAGAATTGTTAGCTTTTAAGTCTTCAGACCTTAAAGCTTCTATTAACTTGAAATATTTCAAGAGTAATCAAGAAAAAGCAAATAAACAGTATTATCTCTGATTCCATGTCATAAATACCAAATTTTATCATCTCCCCTAATGTTTGAAAATACAAGCTTGACACTAAGTTTGAAAGGCCAGGGGGGGCAGGCAGTGTGTGTTTCTAATTCACTTTTACAGGCAGTGCTATTCTTATATTTTGATTATGTAGGGGTTGCAGTTAGTTAACTCCTCACTTCTCATGAGTACAGGGCTAAAAAAGAAACAGTGTTTTTACAAAGAGAAGTCAAAATAGCATCTAAAATCATTCCCTGTAAATAGAAACTTGGAACTAAGTTGAGCCATAAATGGCAGGAGAACTTTTACAACAGAAGTGAGAGTGGTGAAAAGCAGAAGGTCAAAGTTTAAAGTCAGAAAGTCCTGTAAGAACAGTGGCTCACCACCCATAGTTTCCAGAAAACCAGTTCCCAGTACGAGATTTCAACACTGCCCTTTGTTCTTCACATTGATCAAACCCTCCTGTGCTATGGCAGCATCAATACCACATTAATTGTTCTCTGTTGGTGCTCCTAAATCAGTGACAGTTAAGAGCCATCCCTGTGACTCACTGAACAATTTTTGCTTCACAAACCAAAACAAAGAGGTGTGGGCACAACTTACCTCCAGAATAATTTTCTGCATAACATCATGAATTTATTTAAGGAATTTTTTAATAAGGTGGCAAGAAATAAGAATGGCCTATCTGCTACAAGCTATAGGGAGAAAAAGGCCCTTCAAATCTTGCAATTTTGAGGGCAACAAACTGCTTTAATTATAGGGAAGAATGGATCTGCCTTTGTCCACTAGTTAGATAGCCAAACCTGTACCACACTGCCCCGTTAACAACTTTATGAAAAAGTAGAAACACCAGATAAATTACCCTGGGCCTTGTAGTAAGCTACAAGAGAAACTATTAGAGATAAAAAGATTCTCAGCTTCTGGGAAAGTTGGCCTAAAACAAAAGACTGAGAACTTAAGGGAATTTTTCAACTGGCAATTTATTTAGCCACAGGATTTAAATAGCAAGTAAGGAACTGGTATACAGCTATTTCAGGGTTAAGTATGCTGTTCTGTCACTAAGGGCTCTCTTATTATCAGTGTATCCAAAGTGCCTGAGGTACCTGATGACTTAAGCAGAATTCCTTGTATCAATCCCAGTTACACTGGTCTCTTTAAAACAACATTCACCATTAAATCAAAATCTAATTGTCCAAATACACCTCTGAAGGAGTATCCTGAGTCAATCATTCACGTCCCAGTAACAGAAGAGATGTAATCAAATGCTTTGCCATTTATTAACTTGTATGGCATACAGATTTTATCTCAACACTGGGTGAAGGTCCTCTTGGTTTTATGCTCAAGCTTGAATAATTTGGACCAACAGTTGCCTGAGATAACTTCCACAATCTGATTTAGTGTTTACATAGTACTGCTCTTAGCCATTAGCCACTACAGCCACCCCACCCAAAAAAAAAAAAAAGGCAGCTGATGTAAAATACCTACTTAACACAGCTGATACAGATTAAAAACTAACCAAAGAACTTTAAACTGTGATGATAAAAGCACGCATACAGAGGAAAAAAAAAAAAAAAGAAAAAAAAAACCAAACAGCTGATGTAGGAAACTCATAACAAGGTATTTCTAGAAAGTTTGTAATTTTTTGAGTGGATTACACTCACTGCATATTGTCCTCAGGGACCACAACAATTGTTGATATGAGCACAGACTTTATGAAATAAAGGGAGAAAAATTTAAAACCCTGAAGATAGCTAAGCAGGCATGACACATTACTGGTTATTCTCACATACATAATTATCTATACTGTACTGAATTGATAAAAACTTTTTCTTCATCTTTATTACATACACATTGTGCTTCAGACTGGTATTCTTGTATAACATATTCACACCATGCTCATGATCAAAGATCGTAACAGCTTAAGTCATATGATCCTGATGCAACACACGTTTAAGCACATAAAAATAGTTTTCACTGTGCTTGTATTGCAACCCATCAATTAACCTGAAAAAGACCAGCTCTGGTGCCTGAACTTGGCGCTCATAAAGAAAAGCATCCAGTTAACCAGCAAAACATATATAACTGTAACTGAAAACGAATCAAGCCACATTCAACTCAGTAAGCCGAGCAGGTGTTGGCATGTCTGCGTACTATGGAGCGCAGGGATTAAAAAGCACGCAGAGTCCAGCCGCTCAACTTGGCAGGTCGGCGAGTGGGACAGCAGGAATCCTCCTGCGTGACCCCACGGTTTCCCCGCTGAACGGGCGCGAGATTTTTCCCCGCTCGGTGCCACGGCGGCAGTCCCTGGCTCCTTGCCGCCCCAGGGCACACCGCTACCCGGGGGCGCAGCTCAACACCGGCAACAACCACGCGTCCAGCCGAGCCGCCAGGACCCCGCGCCGCCAGCCCCTGGGACACCGGCGGCGCCTCAGGGGGAGGCGAGGCCCGGCCGCGCCTTCCTCCTCCGCTCCCGCCGCCGGAGCGAGGGGAGGGGGCGCCCCCCCACACACCCCCTTCCCGGCCTCAGAGCTCCGCAGGGCCGCTGAGCTGGCGGCCTCCTCCCCGCCGCCCCGGGACTGGGGACGGCCACCATGGCAACGTATTGTCGTCGTCCCGCGACTCACCGCACTCGGCCGAGTACTGCTCTGCCCACTCCCCCGCCGAGGCGCAGCCCCCCACCGGGCCCTGGCGGCGCAGCTCCTGCTTTAGCAGGGACAAGGCCGGGTACTGCTCGGTGAAAGCCAGCGCGGCGCGGGCCAGGGCCAGCAGGGCCAGTGACCCCCACAGCCCCCTCAGCGCCCCGCAGCCGCCGGCAGGTGCCATCTTCCCAGGACGCATGCGCAAGGCTCCCGCCTCAGCCGGGCACGGCGGGCAGCCCCGCCGCCCCTCCCACGGGACCGGCGGGGAGGAGGGCGCCGCCGCGCTGCCCCCTGGGACATGGAGTCCTGCGTCCGCGTCGCCGGGCCGACAGCGGCGGGAGCACCAAACCACAACTCCCGGAATGCACCGCTGCGCGGGTCCGGCCCGGCTCCGCCCCCCGAAGGCGCAAGCGAAGCGGTGCGAAGCGCTGGCGGGCCATGGCGGCGCTGGGCGTTTACCGCTGCATCGAGTGCAGCGAGGAGGCGGCGGAGCTGTACAGGGACTACCGGCGCGGGGTGCTCCGTATCTCCATCTGCGTGAGTCGGGGCGGCTAGAGGGGTGCGGGTGTTAGGGGAGCTCCCCCGGCGCTCGGCCCTGGCCCGCGGGGCGCCGTTCCTCGCGGCTCTGCGGCCCGGCCATTTTCCGTGGGCCGGGGCGCGGGGTTGCCGCCTGCCGCGCTCCCCGCCCCTTCCCCTGGCTCCCCGCGGGCAGCTTTACTCGCCGAAAGGCGGAGCTGAGCGCGGCTGGGGAACCGCTAGATGGAAATGCCAGGTTTTGGCTGGTGATGGTTCCCGGTGCGTGTGAGGGCTTCTGTGTCACCCAGCCACAGAGGTTGTACTTTCCAAACTGGTACCAGGATGTTCCAGGCTGTTTACTGCTCTCCTTTCCCACTCTGTCTCTCGCAGAGTTCATCTTTTTCCTCATGCTGTTTTCATGTCAACTTTAATTTAGTAGCTCCTGCTTTTTCTGAGATATTTCATACCTGCAGCAAAAAACAAAAGAAAGCTTTTTAAGCCGTGTTTTCAACTATTTCTAAATTACCTTTTTCAATTTTTGATAAGGTTTATGTGGACTTGTCTTCAGTGCTGAGTTTTGACTTTTTTTTTTTTTTTGTAGTGTGTAAAAAATTGGATCACTTAGCATCCTATATGTCACTATGGGAAGAGAAAATTTGGAATGCAAGGATCTGCAAATACGTCTTGACTAAGCCTTTGTTTTTGTCTGTGATTGTGTTTCACAACATCCTATCTGCTCCTTATAAAATTGGGAAACCTTGTGCTTGAACCAGTTGCTGAATACTTTGTATTTTGTAAGGAATTTGATGTATATCATTCAAACTGCATTTGTGGTTGTTTCCCCCAGTTTTGTAGCCCTTGGCATTTTGAGAATGCTGATTGAAGAAGGGTTAATTTACTAACCATGAAGCTCTGAATATAACAGATAACCAAAAAGCTTTGTATGAAACCTGTGATGAATGCCTTTACAACTTTATAGCTTTCAATCATTCAGGCATTTCTTAGATCAAATATAGAAATCGTAGACAGCCAGATCATAGAAGTCTGTGACCAGTTTGTATTTGGGGAAATAGTGGTTAGCTCAAGCTGAAAGACGTACATGTTAGATCTCAGCTTCTGTTATCAACAAGATACCAACAAATTACTGATGATAGTAGAAAGAGCTGATTCACATCCTTCTATTTTCTCAGCCCAGCAGTCAGTTAAAATGGCTTGTTGCTATAGAACATAACCCAGCTGAAAATGTACACAAAAATCTCTGCAGGCATTTCAAAAACCAGGGAGATCAGCAATTTTCTTGGGTAAAAGACAAATGTCACCACAGCCAGCAACTAAGCACCGCACAGCTACTCACTCACTCTTCCCCGCTCCCAGTGGGATGGAGAGGAGAATTGGGGAAAAAAAAAAGGTAAAATTCACAGGTTGAGATAAGGCCAGTGTAATAACTAAGCTAAAATTAAAATATTAAATATAATAACAATAATGATAAAATATTCTAGTAATAGTAATTGTAATGAAAAGGAGTATAACCAAAAGAGAGCAATAAAACCCAAGGCAGGAAGGCAGGACAAGTGATGCACAGTGCAATTGCTCACCACCTGCTGACCAATGTCCGAGCACCAATCCACCCCTTCCCAGCCAACTCCCACCAGTTTATACCCTGAGTATGATGTTCTGTGGCATGGAATATCCCTTCGGCCAGCTCAGGTCAGCTGTCCTGGCCATGTTCCCTCCCATCTTCTTATGCTCCTGCCTGCACAGAGGATGGGAGAGCATGGGACACTGAAACATCCTTAGTATAAAGTGCTACTTGGCAACAACTAAAACATCACTGTGTTATCAACATTATTCTTACACTGAATCCAAAAGACAGCACTGTACCAGCTACTAGGAAGAAAATTATCTCTGTCCAAGCTGAAACCAGGACAACAAACAAGGTAAGCGATTGATTTCTGATGGCTTTAGACATGCACACTGCAAGGAAAATTTGACTGTTACTTGCTTTTTCATGTTAGTATAGTGTGTCATGTTTAGTAGCGGATATGAACTACATCAAATCATTGGTAGTCAAATCACGTAGTCAAAATTCGTCATTGGTACATGATAAAAATGTAAATGGTTTTCTTTGGAGCTCTTTCGTGTGGAGCTTCAAACTCATCTTTGAAACTAAGGACAAGCTCGATACGAAAGAACAAGTATAAAGCTTATGGCTGCAGCCATGTCACGTAAGATTTAGCACATCTTGTAAACTCAGGTCATCATTTACAGTTATTAATTTGGCTATGGTAATCTCAAAGGCAAAGTGAGAGCCAGCAGATGGCACTCGTTCCTCTTATCACTTAACCATTTGAGAACTGAAGATCCTGGTCTTCGGGAGCTGTGGCATCCCATGTAGAATAAAAGTCTTGAGTCCCGGTTGCTGTGTTAGTCACAAACACCAAACTGTTACAAAAAGAGCAAAGAAAAGAGTAAAAGAAAGAGCAAAGAATCACATGTTGCTAGCAAATTGGAATTCTGTCCACCTTTCTTCACACAGCTTCAGATTGGTACCATTTTTCACTTGCTCCTACCAGCCTGTTTGCTCTGTGTTGTGGGTTATCATGGTGTCACATCCCGCTCAGACAAGGGACACAAGTGACTTAGATTCATAAATCCCCAGGAGAGTGGACAAAGGTGAGACGAGTCTTAAAGCCCATGCACAGACATTTATTAATTTCCCCCAATGTATTAACTGGATACATGATAATTGTCTAAGTATATGATGAATTATGGCAAGTGATATAGTATACCTTGCGTTACTTTTGTATTAGTTTTGGCACTGCACTAACCCTCTGCAGGTAGCCTACTCCATGCAGGTAACGCTGTGCTCTGGCCAGAGACCTGAAAAGTTGGTCAGCATCACGCTACTGACAACAAAAAGTAGTCAAGTACAGAACATCATTTGATACCCTTCACGAACTTTGACGAGCAGTGTTATAGTGAGTTTGTCAGTGTTGTGAATCATCTTCCCCTGAAAATAATGATAGCTTAGAAGTCTTCTCCACTTCAAAAAATACAAAGATCAAACTTACCAGTGTGAAACCTCATTTACAGACTTGCCCCAATCTTCGTTTAATGTTATCATTGATAAATTAATAAATTTGCATCTAAAAGGTGTTTGCCATTCTCAGGATGTTCCTGTCATTCAACACCTTTTGGACTATCATCTTGAGGTTGAAGAAGCTAAGTTCTCCCAACAGCAACTTCTGTCTAGTCCTACATTTATTTTTAGGATGTGTTTAACCTGATCTGGGCTTGATTTTCATATGGAAGATTTAAATTTGAATGCCTAAGCAAAGTACCATTATTTTATATTCTGTTACTAATCTGTTGAAGAGAAGAATGGATTTCTTCCTGAGGCAAATACTAGAAGCTTCCATTAGGAAGCATCTGTTTCCAGCCCACAATACTAGAATACAATTTTGGAAATTCAGCATAATATTCATCGTACTGCTTTAGTTTAGTTCCTGCAGCATTTGTTATTGCTCTTAAGATAATTCAAATTTTATTGAGCTCCATATTGTAATTTTAATACAGGCAAACATTAAAGACCTCACAAACATTACTATCCACTCTGGAAATAAATTTGCAGCAGATACTGAAGAAACTAAAGAAACTAACCTAAAAATTAAAGAAACTAAACTAAAGAAACATGGAAGTCCATACAGGACTGTGAAACTTGGGATGGAAGGGGCATGCCTTTTGTTAAGGGCTCTGCATGGTGGCTAACTGTCACAAATTCTTCAAGTTCTGTAACTTTTTTTTAATCTGTCTTGTTTAATCAAGGCCAGTTTTGGCAAAAGCCTAGCCCAAACCTTTGGTGTTGTACGTTTCTTCTTGCTCAAGATTTGCATTTGGTGAATGAACCTTTTTTTCATCCTGCATATATTTTGCTGTGGAAGTTACATGACTAGAGGCAGGTGGACTATTGCTCCTTAAAAATAACTTAATGGTACTTAAAAATTGATAATAAAATTCTGAGAAAGCTCACCTCCTCAGGAAGACCTGTTCAATATACCTTCTTTTCAGATAACTGGGGTGTAGCGGGGTGTGTGTATGGGGTGTGCAGGGGGGTTAGGATTGCCTCCAGTGAAGGTGGCTCGTGGTGGTCGCATTGCAACTCACCATCTGGTTCCGCTCCTCTGCTGTGAAGGTTCTGATGTTTTCCCTGTTCCGAACCAGAAGTGATGGTTGGAAGTAAGCCTACGTGGTTCTCATAGAGGAGATTTTTGTTAATTATTTTGAGATTCTTAAAACTTAAGTGATCTGTAAATAATACAGCAAATCTTCCCTGAATATATTACGAACCAACCAGTAACAACAGTAACAAAAAATACTATTCAGGTAACACTGCCACTATTACATTCCTGCTATAGGGGGAAAAAACCTCACATTCGGCTAACCTGGAATAAATTTTGCAGTCATGGTGCAATGAATGTAAAAGGAAATTAGCGAATTTGACTTGTTCAAAAACAGAATGAAAAACATGCAAATGTTTTAAATTGTTTTTAAATCACATATATGTTGTTGTGTTTAAAAATAAAGTTTAAAAAATGTTAATCGTTCCAGACCCTAACAAAGGGAAAGAAATTATTCATTGCAATATGTAGAGCTCAGTCAGGATCCCCCTTGAGTTTTGTAATAAGAAAGCCAAATTGCCTGAGCACTGCACACTTCATTTAGCTTTTCTGCAATTAAAAAATAATTGAAAAGCTCTTTTATTGCAGAAAGGCAGAGAGCCTGTAAATGCTTTGAATGGACAGTATTTATGTGGTAAGGTAAAGAATCTGTTGAGTACAAAGTTCATCCTGGAAAATAAAGTATGTTATTTATCTTATTTACATAACTCAATCTACAGACCAACTCACTACTGGAAAACATGTCATGTAGGAAAAAATACAAAAAAGTATTTTTAATTGAAATTTTCTGAAATGGAATGCATCTGAAACTGGGCTCTTTAGTTTTTTCAGCTTAGTATGACACTTAGCCGCATCCCTAATAAAGAACTCATTACTGAAAGCAGCACAGCAAATTACATTTTATTGTTTAAGGGTACAACTGGGATTAAAGGCAATCCCACAAAATGATAGGTCCATGTTAGTTTGCCCTATGAACCTACGTAAATGGACCTTTGTTCATGTTGAAGTTACATAAATGTTAAAATTTGCTCTATATGTAGTCCAGCAAAAAAATGTACCTTAACTTTGCCAGACTCCAAACCCTGGAGAAAGGAATACTAAAATGAGATTGTTTCACTGGTGTTTCTAAATGTCCAGAGATTTTCAAAATTATTCCTGGTGTGGTTTTCATGGTATTTTTAGTTCAGGATGAAGCTTGGTTCTTCACTGTGTATTTTTATTTTCTGTTATGTCCTATGGCTGCTTCTTCAAGTACATTTTTCCTTTCCACCACCCCCATCCCAAAATAGTTTTACTTAAAAATGTTGGAGAGAGCACTCTAAAGAAGTCATGTTCATGTGCTTTAAGAACTTTGCTGTTCAGTGACAGTAGTTATTTCCTGAAATAATTGTACACTATATTGTATTTGGCACATGCTTGTGAACTGTGTTTGCAGTTGAGTACCTTTGATGAACAAAGCAGAGGTATGTCTTTTGAGTAGTGTTTCATAAAAGGCTGATAAACATGCAGTCAGAATTAACATTTCAGTACTTATTTTGTCTTATTAAATACAATTGAGATGTTAAAACATATGTTACTTTGCTTAACTGTTGTGGATTGCTTTGATCAGAAAGAATCTGATAAGCTACACTGAAGAATATGGTTGTACTAGCTTTTGAAGATTTCTTTTTTTCTTAAACCTGCCTTTGCTCATTTTTTTAAAAAAATATTTTTTTACGATAACTAAGCAAATTTCTAAGTTATTAAAATGGAAGCTTTTTTTTTTTTTTGAAACAACAGACAAGCATAGTCAAGTATTCCTAAATATGTTTAGTCAAACAATTCCTAAACTAATATCCATTTAAATTAATTAGAATATTGGAATACATTCAACACCCTTTTTTAAGGGAACACAGTATCTGTTGGGATCCTGGGTATCAGTATCAAACATTCATAATTTTCCTTAAATTTACCAATTTAGAAGAAGATGTATAAATAGAAATTATGGTGTCAAGAATGACCTTCCTCTTCTACAACATAATCTGAAAGCACCTTTTAATCAATGTAATGTCTATTTTTTCAAGAAAAAAACGCCAGTTATTTCCTGGTTTTGATGCCAATTACATATTTAAGGAAGAAATTAAAAACTGGTTAAAAACAGAGAAATCCAATTACTTCTTTCTGTTATTATAGAACTGTTGATGATAACCAGGGTATTTCTTCAATAAAGTCCAGAGAAGATTAAAAAAGTTCGGTTTTGTTAAAGATGTGGCTTCTTCAGTCATGCTGAACAGGCCATTGGCTACAGCTGTGCAAAACTGCAATTGGGAATAAGACCTGAGCACCAGGACTGCAGTTTACTCTAAATTGCCTGGCTAGAACTTTAGAAGTAAGCATGCAAGCAGTTCTCCATGGCTGAGCTGCTCATGCTGATCTTCTCTGAAAGCGTGAGTGATTATCGATGTCTATAAAGTTATATCAGTTTAACTATATAGCTTTATCTAGTTAAACTTATGTGTACATAAACTGCATTAACCCTTGCTTGCATCGATTCTGCTGAAGTCAGGCTCTAGTCACAAGTTTCCTTCCTTGGGCATTTAAGGTGCATGTTAGATGTTTTATTAGTACATCTAGAAAACATAACAAGCCATGTATGGAGAAAATCTCATCCTAGAGCATCTATTAATTCTGTAACATTCTCATGGTATAGCAAGTGTCATCTTCATTTTGTCCAATTAGTCTATGTCAGTACACACCTGAGTCTTTTGCAGTAAGGTGGTTTGTAGGTCTCTCAAGTCCCTGAATGCCCTCACGCTGGTTAGGTCACTGGCTGGGTAAGCATGGAGAACTTTTCCTTCACACAGTTGAGACTCAAATAGAAATAAAGTAGATTAAGAATAGGGCTCTCTTCTAACTCTAGAAGACAGGCAGACACAAATGTCTGTGTGTAGAAGGTCCTTGAAAATGGCAGTTCTTTCATGGTACGGCAGATTTTCTTTTCCTGTTGAAGTAACACAAGAGAAATAGGATTCTTAAGTGTTAGGTGGTGGTATGCTGAAATATGGAATTAAGCGTCATTCTCACAACTGCAGAAGATTTGGTTGTGGCTGCCAGAATCTGTGGAGCAGAAGACCCATTCTTATTGGTAACACCACTATTTGTGTATTCAGTTGTAGCAGTCTCCTTACAAATCTGCAGTAGAGTTTCTGTATTGTTGATTTTGCCTGGAGGGTTGGTCTGATGTATTTTGATTGTCTAAAATTCATGTCAGCTGTCAATGAAAATTTTTTGGTATCTCTTAACTGCAAGTTTTTTGATCAGTGTCTGGCTGGGACCCAGCACTTGAAAAGATCATTCTTTACTCTCCTCAGAACATTTTTTTAGTCTGGTCAGAAAATGTTCTGTTGTATGAAAATTTGAGATACATCCTTCATCTAACCTTTATGACACCCATTGTGTTCAAGAATAATCTCCTTTTGTATGCACTTGTCCAGTGCTTGTGTGAATAAGCCTGGAAAAAAAATTGGTGTTTTCCTGTGCTACATCAACCCAAAGATTTGACATATGTAAGCTACCAGCTATAAGAATATCTGTTCATGATTTCCCTGTAGAAAGAAATGAAGCAAGACACTGCCTTTAATTACAGTTTCTGTTTCTCTTTAACTTTATTAAATCCTGTAGCTGTGGTCTTCTGTTAATGATGTCCTTTCTTCTATCTCACTCACTTTAATTTTAGACCTATCAAACTGTTGGTTAATGAGTCAGTTTTTGAGTTCATTACCTCTAACTTGTGTACTGTCATACACAGTATTTTCTAATCCAAATGAGTGTGTTTTTTACCTTGACCTGGACCAAGAAACTGATCAGTGGTGGCACCATTCCCTAAATACTCTATTCAACTTATGCATTTGTGTGTATGTTTTTCTTGATATGGATGTTGGACTTTTGAGTCAATTTGCTAGTGAAATTTTGCATTCTCAAATTCTCCAATAATAATTCTGGTAAACAGCAAGGCAAAGTTAACTTTGGACACAAGGAATCCCTATAAAATTGAAAAACCCCTGTTGTTCTTTCTTGGGAGTTTGTCTGTAGGTGTTGTGTGATGCTGCATTTTTGACTGTTAAAGCATTTCAGAAAGCTGTGTGCATAGATTTCTCCTCTGGCAGTGTACAGCCATGCGCTCATTAAAATGGAGATGGAGATGGTTTCTGTGAGTGTCATCCTCGAAGCGTGGCAGCTGATGCAAAGGCCCAGGGGAGCGGCGTTAGCCAAGGGCAGGTTGGAGGCAGCAAGGAGTTGGACTGGAGGGTAGACAGCAGGAGGAACCTGAGCTTCTGCAAGTGTGATTGTTGGAGCTGGAGTCCTTGCTGTGATCAGCTGCTGCTGTTCCTCAGCCCTCTGCTAGAAGTCTTCCCCTTCAGGTCTGCTAGATGAGCCTTTTGTAAGACTGTTATTTAACCATCCTGTTCACGGTTAGTTTCACAGCCTCTTGTTAGCCCTTCTAATTTAACTCAAGTCAAGGAGTGATCACCCATGCAGGTAAGTCGATAAATCTGAAGCGTGTTGATGACAAGCAGTTCCCAGTGGTCTGGGTGAAATAACCTGTATTAGGCACAGTGAGAACCAGCAAATGTATTGGAGAAGGAATGGTCTAGTCTCTTACCACTGTTCAGTAGCAACTTCTTATTCTTCGGCTGCATCTGTGTGTGAAAGCTACATTATTAGTATTCTAAATATATTGGTGTTTGTTTGATAATGGAGAATCAGTTGAAGCATCTGGACAATTTAACAGTATGGGAGAACATTGCAACAGCAAAAGAACATTTGCTGTCTTCTTGAAAGGAAGAAAAAGGTAGGATAGGAGGATAAAGCATCTCTGAAAAGAAGGAAGTCATAGAATAAATTAATTTTCTTTCAAAAAAATACCAAATAAATCTCCAAAATACCCAGTAGACGATCCATGATCAGTTAATCTTTAACAAGATCCTGGTGCACTTCTTGATTCTTGGGAAGGTAGTTTGTATATTTGCATCTGTAGGGCACAAAATTGTAACTAAGTATGTCCTTACATAGTTTATCTGTGTTAATCTTGAAGCCTGTAAAAATTGATAATGTATGTTTTATAAGGGAAGTCAGTGTGTCAACTGTAGTGTCAAAGGAGGGAAAGCAATTTTTCTGGATGGATTAAAAGCCTATTGAAGATGAAGATTACATTAATGAAAGACTAATAAAAATTGAATAGCTAGTTTGGATTTAGGCAGTTCTGCTAAGACTGGGAGAACGTTTCATAAACTCTTGCTTTCATTTTTTTTTTTTGTCTTAATTCTTGTTATTTTGTAACTTTCAGAAATCCTGCCAGAAACCTGTGGACAAATACATTGAGTATGATCCTGTTATCATCTTGATTAATGCTATTTTATGTAAAGCACAAGCATACAGGCACATTCTTTTCAATACAAAGATAAATGTAAGTTGCTATGCCCCTACTCTGTGACTTTTTTTGGTTAAAGTTCTATTTAGATTCAGTAAGTTGATTGTAATATTTGTAAAATTTTAGAGCCTGTTCTCCTGCTCCTCCACAGGTTCCAGCAAGCTGAACCAGTCATAGCATGAATAGAACACATGAAATCTCAAACTCCAGCTGTTACTAGGAAAGTTCCTGTCTCCACATTAGTGATGCCCCAATACCAGCAAATACAGCAGTCAGTCATCTTACATGTTAAAGAGAAGAGAAAGAACTGTATGGAATTGTTCATGCAGTTTTCTGTACCCTCTAATTTGCCTATCAATTGATTTTAAAAGGATGATGTGCTAAACTATATTGGAAGAGAAAGTTCTAATTTCAAATTAATTTTCAAATTAAATTTGTTGTAAACAATTCTTTCTACAATGAGCTGTAGTAATATATCACATCATATTGACAATACTATGCCAATTTCACATACTGTATTAATTTATTAGTTTCTTCCTGAGTAATTAACCATGGCCTCAAAACTGTAGCAACAGATAGTGCCTTTCACATGAAGCACTGTTAATGCAGTTATGTAGTCAACATAGGTGTGCTGGCCAATCTGGAGTGTAAAGGTATAGCTTTTCTCACAGCATTGCATATTTTTACTTTAAGGATTGATTTCCCCGGAGAGGGAAGCTAATCTAGAGCAAACCATTCAGGCATAAGTGTATGTTGTGTTCATGTAGGATTTTTCATTAATTCAGTGCTTTCAGAGACTGGTAATGATGTTTTCTGTGAGACTACTGGAAGAACTATTCCATCTGTGGAAATTTCATCTATTCAGCTAAACTGAGTTGAATTTTAAACTGGCTTAGCCTGTGCATGTATGTGCAACTGGCACAACTAGTATCTAATGAAAGAAGTAGAATCCATGCACAGAAATTGCGTTGGTTTACTTAAATCTGTATAAAATCACAATTCACCCCACATACACACTGGCGTAGAGACTGCTTAATGTAGAAACAAACTAACTGTGGGCCCTCACGACATCATTTTTGCAGTCACTTCAGAGGATATTTTTAAGTTTTGTTTGATTATATTGCTCTATTTATTTTTGGTACCTCACTCTTATCTGAACTAAGAAATATTTTTGGTATAACTACGCTACCAATTTCTTCTAATGAATATTGTTCCAGGGAAAAAGAGAAACAAGACTATTTAAACCAGTTCACTGAATGGAGTAGTTGCCCATAAACTGAAATTTTTTGATAGGACAATTCTGCTAGCTATGGCAGAATTTTGTTTTTATATTCCTAACTTCAACCGCTTTCCTGATTTTAAAAAGGTATAGAGCAGGCTTTAGAAATCACAGTTATATACCTTCTTCTGTATGGAACTGTTCATGCAGCTTGCTATACACTCCAATTTGTCTCTTGTTAACTGATGTTAAAAGGATGATGTGCTAAACTAGTGGCTCAACAGAAATAATTTTCTTATGTTTCTAAACAAAACTAATAAACCTACAGAGATTGTTTGTGTAGAGATTTTGAAATATATTTTAAATGCTAATTTCATACTAAAGCTTTTATTATTCTTTCATTTACCAGATTCATGGGAAGCTCTGCATATTTTGTTTGCTCTGTGAAGCTTATCTCAGGTGGTTGCAGCTACAGGATTCAAGCCAAAATACAGATCCTGATGACTTAATCAGATATGCCAAGGAATGGGATTTTTACCGAATGTTTGGTATAGCTTCTTTAGGTAAGATTGATGAGCCTTAAACAACTTAATAACTCTTTCAACAAGACCGTATTGCAAAAAATAGTATAGGATGGATGTCATGTCCAACCCAGTATGGTTAAACAATTATACATGTACTCTCTAATTTGCCTTCATTTAATGCAAATGCATATTTTGATCCTGATTACAATTCAGACTGATATGATCAGCATTAGTTATCGAAACACTGAAAAGTGGCAATATTCAGAAATCTTCACCTGAATCCATTTACATAATCTGAAGATCAGTGTAGAGCTCAGACTTATTCCATATTTCATGTTGACTTCAAGCTTTATTATTCATTAAAGTGATACAACATTAAGGATGATCCTTACAAGAGTAACAATAATTGGGGAAAAGGTGTATCTGCTTTTCTTTGTTCTTTTTATTGAATACACAAAAATACAGAGCAGTGTCATCACTGGTAAAGAGTAAATATTTCTGTGCTCTAAGACTACATTTGAAGGCAGGGGATGGTTTGGGGTTTTTTTTTTTTTTGGTTAATACTTTTATTCTCATACCTTTTCTGGTGATAGTGTTTAAATCAAGCCTGGAGACTAACACTAGTATTTTCCTTAGACATTCAGCATTTAATTTCTGAATTGTCTAATGTTGCTCTAAGTAGGTTTTTATAACATGTCAGTAAACAGGTTGGTACTCAGTTTTCAGTAGTAATTCACCTGTTACAGTTGTTGGGACAGTTGCTTTGACATCTGCATTAAGTCCAGTGTTACACAGGAACACAATGTCAAAAAAAGTCTTAATAGCTCAATGATATTTTCACCTTAGTGTTCTTTCTCATGCTGGATGGAAAGGGTTCATTGCTGGTGACCTTTTTAAAGAAGACAAGTATTGATTTTGTTCTACAGGCTAAGAGACAGTTGAAAAAACCTCTCCTTTTGTTAAAAACGATCAGTAAAGAGGTTCTTTTGCTAAACTTCCTGTGCTGTATGATGTCAGAAATTACAAGTATGGCAATCCTACAGATAGAATTCTGTAAGAATTATTCTGAATGTCATGATACTGAATTAGTTTAAGTAATAGTAACATTTGCCTACTAAAATGAACACAGAAGGTAGAAGTCATGTTCATATTTGTGTATGTCTTTTAAATGGTAGTGGTTCAGTTGCATTTGGAACATGTCATTTCACTGAGATTCATCCAAGAAAGGACTTGATTTTGGTGCTTCCTTCTCTCTCTCCAACTCCTCTTATTTCCTCTTAGAACAAACTTCATTTTTGGTTGGCATTTTTACTATGTTATGGTGGATGAGACCGGAGATGCTGAAAACAAAGTCTGACTTCATTTTACTTCTCAAAGCACTGCTGTTGTCCAGTTATGGAAAGCTTTTGCTAATTCCAGCTGTTATTTGGGAACATGACTACACGCCTTTGTGCCTTGCATTTATAAAAGTGTTTGTCTTGATATCAAACTCTCAGGCAATTAGAGGTACGTTTTTGCTTATTTGTTACTACGTTATTTATATAGGATGTGTGTGAGAGAATGCAGCTGTTATAGAAGTCATTATTACTATTGTTATATATTTTACTCAGTATCAGATGTGTGACTGAAATAGCTCTAGCTTAAAACTGTGTTATTTAGACTTTAATAGAAAGTGAATGAAACAAAACACTTTATTAAAATAAGAAAAAGCACCTCTTATTTCACCATCATCTCTTTGTATATGCTATATTATATCCATCAGATCCATCAGTTAGATTTTGAGACAACTCATCATGGATCACTGAAACAGAATTCTTTGTCTGGAAAATTAAAATTTCATGTTAACTTTATACATGGCTTTGGAATGCAGACTTTTAACAGATTTGTGTGATTTATTATACATACAAATTAATATGAATTCTCAAATGGTTTCTATGATCTTTTTAAAGGGTAAGTGATGAATGAATTCTGTTTTCTTTTGCAGTTACATTGAACTTGAACCGAATGCTCCCTTGGTTGGCCATCTTCTTTGGATTGATTTTGGAAAATGGTGTGGTCTGCTTGTTCCAGAAAATGGGACTAGACGTTTGAAACAAGAGCCCAGATCTGAAGAAGTACCAACAACATGATGATAATTTTCTAAGAATGACCTCTGCCAGAAGGTTCCAAAGACACTCTTTTCATAGTGATAAAGAAGGTGATAGATAACAAAAACTTGCATTAGTGGTGGGTAAGTGTAGAGAATTTTAGGATGAATTAAAATGAGAAACTTCAGAAGTTTGGGTATTTAATGTGGTAAGCCATAAAACTTCAGCTTTAACTTGTTTATTTTCCCATTTAAAAATATGAATGTGTCACTATCCTAATAGCTGTATAAATCTGGCTGCATCGCTATGGCTGTAACAAAAAAGGTACGCTAAGAAAATTCAGCACTGCTACCAGTCACTGCATTTTGGCAGAAGGAGGATAATGGATTGTTCCCTTAAGAGAAAGGAAGAGACTCAGTGGAAAAATGTAAAAGCCAAAATCGGTATTTCTGCAAAAACAGATTTTCAAAGAGAGAAGGGAACATGTGCAAACAGTTTATTAGAGAAAAGGCAAGTATTGCAGAATAAAACTCTAGGGTAATCTCTAGGAACTATAGTTTTAACTGGCTTGAAATTTTATGTGATCTCATAAATGCTGCTGCTTAATTCTGAAAGCTGAAGAGAGTGAAAGGACTCTGATCTCCAGCATACATGGTTGTTTAGGATACTGCTTCTTCTGCATTTAATATTAAGCCGCATCCCCCACACCCTGCCCTCATCTGGCAGCAGTGGAAGCAAAAATTGAAGTATGAGGCTGTCAGCAATCGAGTAGTAGTTGTTTAAAAAAAAAAAACAAAAACAAAAACAAAAAAAAACCCACCAAAACAAAAAAACACCCACACAAACCAAAACACTACAAAACAAAAAGCCTCATCATGTTTAGACCTAAATTAGTGAATTTATAGAAGTTCTGCACCTTTCTCCCCAGCAGGCAAAGAGAGTTCTAGGTGGCCTACAGAGGAACAGGCAAAATCAGTTTCTGCAACGCAGTAATTAGGACACAAACCTACTTCTGTGCAGACCAGTTTCTATTACGTTCCATCCAATGTTTAATTCTCCTGCTTCAGTTCTGGAAGTCTGTACCGTCTGTAAGTACTACTTCCATTCTTCATTTTCCTCAGATACAGTCTCCTGTATGTGTTTTACAAATGCATCGAATAACCTTTTTGCAACATTTCAAGTTAATTCCAAACAGATTTAGAGTAAGTCTAGGTTATGAGCACAGAAAACATCAGACAAACATGCCGCTGCCCATGCCAAGGTAAGTTAGTCAGAAAAGTAAATGGTTGCTGATTCTGTTTTAATAGGTCAGAGGCTGACACCACTCATGCCATTTCTGTTACACTTCACATTTTTTTGAACATGTAGAGAAGGCAAAAAAAACCCAGATTGCAACCTCTTTAAGTACGTGAGAGTTTAACACTGCAGCTGCTCTAGCAAGCACATAGTTGTGAAGGTGTACGAGGGAGCCACCTTGCTACTGGCGTGAATCAGTGGCCAGACAACTGAGTGTAGGCATGGAGTTGCGCACTGGCTGAGCAGCAGCTTTGGCAACACAGCACCTAAAACATGATTAGATTTGGGGAGAGACACCGCCCCCAAAAGCTTTTTTAAAAACAGTATCTTGCCAAAGGCGCTTTGAGTAGTGCTCATCTTCCTCCCACACCAGCACAACAGAGGCTGCAGGTTGAGAAGGTGCAAAGGGAAAGAGCAGTAGGTGTTTTAGAAAAGCTTTGGGGATACTGCCCTGACCTGCTTTCATTTTCCTCCTTCACCTTCTCCCTTGAGTTTAAGAGGGAATGAAGTCGTGCTGTAGCAGAGGGGATAACAGAAGAACATGTACTACGAAAACGCTGGTGCCTGCTGAGCCAGACCCTGTTTGTTGTTGTAGTTGTCATCTGGCTTTTACCCAGCTTTCTGTTCATCTTGGTGTATGACTTTAGCACTGCAGCTGATAAAGTTTCTCACCATTCTGTGTCCTTCTTCAGGAAATGTATGTTCTACTATCAGTTTTGTTTTTCTAATGATGTAACAACAGTGCTTTGGTTTGTTCCTCTTAGGTTATTTTTTTTTTATTATTAATCATACATGTCATGGTTATACACTAAAGAGTATTTTATTTTTCAGAAATTTCTCCCTTGTCTGCTCTGGCAGTGGTTTTAGTCTAAAGGCTGAGTGAGCACATTTAAGTGTGACTAATGCAGGGGGAAGATTGTGCATTACATGTAATGTAAATATTACCCAGTCAGCAGCAAAACTGTAAATACAATGTACATAAATTTTGTCTGGGGACAGTCTTCTTAAATTAAAGTTTATTTTGAATTTTTAAAAATTGATTTGGGGACATTTTCTGAGTTTTATTCAGAAGACCTAGAATGGACATGAACACGTTCCAAAAGAAGAAATGTGTATCTTTTGTGTCACATATGCCAATAACATATCAGTTATGCACTATGTGATGCTATCAGGAGTCAGCACTGTCCATGCCACTTTGAGGATGTAGAAGAAAATTAAAAGTTAGAGAGCTGTGGAACAAAAGCAGGTACTGTATAGGTTTTCAGTCTTCGGAGCCATCATTATTGTCTAGTAATGTAGTACATTCTGCCTTGTATGGTTTTATGGATACTCATTTACCAGAACTAACATGACAAATACACTAATATTTCATAAATCTAGAGGGAACTTAAGGATGCCTTCTGCGTGTGGGGGCAGGTGTGTGTACATTTTTGATGCCTTTGGAAAAGGGTTCCATATGGTACTTCAGAGAGAACTGAGACTATTTTAAGGTCCAGCCTGTTTAAAGCAGTCACATCTCTCTTGCCTTTGTTCATTTTTGTCTTTTGAACTTCCCCTCTTTCATAATCTCTTTGTAATTAAAGTCATCTGTGCTGGAGGAGGTATGACAAATAGCCTGCCCTTTCTGTATATCTTCAGTTGCTTCATTAACTTATGGGAAAGCATTTACTTGAGTTAAAATTGTAACAGGCTGCAAATGAACCCATGTAAACTCTTCTGAGTTTTGCTTGGAATCAAAGGGGATATTGTGGCCTGTGGGAAATTTGTGGGCCTATGGAGCAAATTCCAGAATTCTGTTGGATTAAAGTCACAGAAGAACCAGTGACGTTATTCAGACTTGGGTTGAGCAATGGTTTTGTGATTGCACAGTGGAAGCTGGGAACTTTAACTGAGTCCATAGGTCATGTCACAAGTATTTAGAAATTACTCTATACAAAATTGGACAATTAAGAGTACAAGCAATGAAGGGTTAAAAGAGAATGTAGGTGTCAGGCAGACTTCTACAAAATTAAGAGTTGAGAAGACTATAAAAACTTAGGGGATAGAATCTCAAGAAAAATTAATACGTAAGAAAAACTGTAGTATAGATGAGTGTGTGATTAAGCAGATATATTAATGTTCTAGTCCTAAGTTTTCAAAGGATGAACATGAAGGAAAAGTATTTATTGTGGACATTTTTGTAATAGTCTAAGTGATAACATGACGTGGCAAAGGATGTCTTCTAAACAGTAAAGTCTAAGGGTTTTCCTAGAAAAGTTACTGATAACCTCATGACTTCAATGGTTTGCACTCCATCCTTGAAAATACACTTTTATAAGCAGAATTACCAACTGTACAGAGATAGAATTAGTCACTGTGAGCAGGAAGAGCTGTGCAACAGCAGAGCTTCTCTCTTCATTCTGCAGTAGCGTGTGTTGCATTAGGTTTTGCTGGTGGAGACAAGGGCTACTACCCTTGTGACCTCGTGCATGTACAGACAAGCGAGTCCTTTCTTCCATGACATGTCATATCTCAGGCATATAAACTGCCATTTGTTAGCCCAGTCTTCACCGAACTGAAAGTAAAACAGGACATCTGCACTGGAAAACTATTAGCAGCTGATTTCTCAGAAAACAAGAAGGGCACTGTTTTTCAGGAGCCTGCATGCTTTTGCACTCCATCAGCTCACCCCCAGTTGGGTAGTGTTAAGCACCACAGTGCCATCTGGAGTTGGAAGGAAAGCACTATTGTTTCCAAAACTGGAGGGAACATGAAAGCACTCTAAGTACATAGTATTGGATTCATTTTTGTTTTGTAATCACAAATTCAAGCTTTTAAAATTAACATTCATTTTCAGTTTGGAGAAATGTTAGAGTGAAGTCAGTGATGAAAAGCAGGTCACAAAATACTTGTTTTGGTGACTTGGTATCAAGGTCCATTCAATATATGCGCCATGAAAGCTATAAAATGCAAATTATTTTAGCACAGCATCTCTTTAAGATGTAAACAGTCCTGCAAGCTGGGATTATTCTGAGTAGCCTTGCTGAGCTCAGAAAAAAATGATGTGGCAAAAGACATAGTGAATGCATTCCTCCACTGCTAAAAATCAGTAGGAATTTTATTGCTAAATTAATTTGAAACCCAGGTTGTTGCAGTTAGACTTTGCAGGAAGGTGTATATAACAAGATTCTCATTTTCTCTGCTGCCTCGTATAATGCTGTTCTGACCTTCTTAGTCTTTCCAATAATGCTTACTATGTTATTGAGGCAGCTAGAAAGAAGATCTGAAAAGGAGGAGCTTTGTAAAATCTGATTCCTAAACATGATCAGCTGTCCTAAATTTGTAAAGGTCTTTTGAGCCCTGTACAGATAAATGGCAGGTCTGCAAAGCAGCTAGGAAATAGTGCCAATTATGTTTTAATTGCTGTTCATTAAGATAATAGATATTGTTTGTTTGTTTTGTTTTGTTTTTTTCCCCTGGGTGAAAATGTGGTTTAAATTCCTTTACATAGTAGCATAGAAGTGTGAACTCATACAGTTTGTACATGTGCTGGCTGCTGCAGAAATATGTCCAGATGACCTCCATAATTTCTTGTACTCTGAGTACATTTTTAGGCAAAAGAACCATTGTCCAGAAACTGCACAGAAGTGTCTGCCATAGCTATCTGAGCAGAGGAGCGGGGATCTGAATTAAGACATGAATCCTAATCCTGGCTACAAGACTGACAGCTGCTGTGACCTTGAGCAAGTCCTATATGTGGCTCCATGAGTATACCTTCATGATTGCAGGATTTGGGGGAGGATTAATTTGTTTATGCCTGCATAAAAAAATGAAAAGCATCATGTCCTTTCCATTGCAGGTTGTTGGGAGTCAGTCAACACCATGAATGTCAGATATTGAAACAGACACGCCAGGAGCCAGAGAATGTGAATAATGAAGGTGACACAATATCTTAAGGGAAGCTTTAATTCTGACCTTTGCTGGCATACAGTTCTGTAACATACACATCTGAAGTCTTTTAGGGGTGTTTTAATTCTGACCCTTGCTGGCATACAGTTCTGTAACATACATACCTGAAGTCTTTTAGGGGTGTATATATAGCAAATCATGAATCCCGTATGAATTTTAAGTTACTGCAGCTGCTGTGTGCCAAAATAAATCTGAAATTAGTTTAAAAACTTGGAGGGGAGAGAACTGGCACATTACCTGATCTTAGTTTTAGCTACCTGAAAGGAAAATTAAGGTATCTTATTTGAGTTTGATGCTTTGAGGTAGAAAGCACGGGTAGACAGGTAGGTCTTGTGTAAAATTTATTTTTTAAAAAAATAGTACAAACCATTGGTATCCTTTCAGTAAATGAATACAGTAACATCACACAAATTTAAACAAGAAAAAAATCTCAGCACAGCAGCACTTCTACTCACCTTGCACTCTCTTCTCAGAACTGCTCATTCACTCTGTAAACACCTGTGGGTGTTACCTTTATAGGGATTCCCTGCCACACATGCTGTAGCCCATCCAATGCTGTCATGCAGGCATCATTCCTGAACTTTGATCCCTTTGCTCTCTCACTTCACTTCCAGTATAAAGCTTTGGTTCTAACCTTCAAAGCCACTGATGTATCATGATGTATCATGTCTTGGCTACAGCAGAGATGATAGCATCTCTTTCAGTAGGACTACAGCCTTCTTTGATCACCAGAAATCAAAAGCTAACAAAAGTGTAATAATAACTAGGAAGAAAACATTCTCCAGCAAGAGCATCCACTGTATAATAAAGTGCTGCATACCAGCAACAAGGAAAAAAAAGCTTGGAGTTTGCAGGATAGGGATCAAAAGTGAATGTATAACTTAGAGCATATGCCTGACCGATTTTTTTCAACAGGAATCTCTGTTCCCCTATGAGGACATTTCTCCTACTTAGTAGTGTGGAAGTGGCAGGTGGGTTGCATAGCATAATCCATTTTATTCCATCCTGGGAGAGTGTAAAACGAAAGTAAGTGCTGATTAGTGAAGAATTTTTTCAGCAAGGGTGGACAGACTATTAAAAAACCTTTCTTTTGGAAAAACAAATTAATTATGTTGTGGGTGAACACAATGGTAGGTACTTGTTTCTTTATATAACCACGTGGTAAGATTTAGTTTGTATTAAAACTTGCATATTTTCAAACTTTATCTTACACTTGTTTCATTTTTAAGTGAATATTTCCCTGAAAACTTTCCTGCTCAATTGAAACATGTAATTTATTTAAATGATGTGTGTGTGTAGATGGAGTGAGGGAAGGTCAGTCCTATTCTTAGAGCCTGTGTGTTTTCCACCTTATCTATGTAGGAAACTGTGCAGCTTCTGACCATATAAAGGTCCTACACTGAAAGAAAAGACCACTTGGGAGAAAGGTACCTTATCCCCACAGCAGTTTGACTATTGTGCAACAGGACAGATTGTATCAGTTTTTTGTTTTGGTTTGGTTTGTTTTTTTAAAAAAGTAATGTCCCTGATAAAACAGCATCAGAAACATATACAGATAACGTCTCCCTTCCCTTGTTGTTACTCATCTGCTTTCATTTTAAAAAATGCCAGCATGGTGATGCTAATCTAATTCAGCTGCAAAAGCGCTTTGACAGAAAGTTCAGAGAGATGTTTTTAATCCTCTACAATACATCCTGATAGAGAACAGCAAAGCAGGAAGCCCTCATGTGCAGATCCTTCCTTGCTATAATGGCAGGGTGGAAGGTGCTGTCTGTAATTTCATGCCATTGTACCAAAAAGCGCTGGCTCCTCTAAACTCCCCGCAGCAGCTGCTCCTGAAGGCTCAGCTCTTTGTCCTGAGCTGGCAGCTGCCTCTGCCACTGCCGCTGGGAACAGTTTTGTTTTCACAGAATCAGGGCTGGAAGTGGACTCAGAGGTCATCTGGTCCTTCCTCCAGATGTTAGTCTGGATGGGCACCCTTGACAGATGTTCTCCCTGGCAGGCAGAGATCCTGGCTCTGAGACACCAAAGCTACACCACCTTTCCTAGATTAGGAGATCTGTCAGCTCTTACTGCCTGTGGTGGCAGTTTGATGCCTGGTAGTTTTTCACCTATTGTTGGAAAATGGGTGAAGGGGGAAAAAAAAAAATGTTTAGGATAGTATAAGAACTTAAGCAATCAGTTGAACACCTGCAACACATTGTCCATTGCACAAAGATCCCTCAGTCAGGCAAGCATGATAAAAACCTTCTGGGAAATGCATAAATTGAGAAGCTCCATGCATAAATTGGGAGAATCTTAATTGGAAACCCCTGTCCTTGAAGATTAAGGCCCTCTGAAAAGCAATGAACTAGCTGAAGCTAGGCAGGAGATAAGAAAGTGCAGACACAAACCAAAGGAAGGCCAATTCAAAAATGCAAAGTTCAAGAAAGGCTCCTCTCCAAAGATCACCACCCCATGGAATACCCCCCCCCAACCTAATCCACATGTGTAATAATTATGTTAATATGATAATGACTTCTAAGAAATCTTACGAATGTGTATGTAAGAGAGTGATGTAAGCTTTGGCTATTTTAACATACAGTAGACATGTTAGGTGGAATGGTTCCCCTCACATCCCTGGCCAAATATAGTAATGCCTGCTCATTAATGCTAAATACAGCACTAAAGAGTTTTCATTCCCAATTTTAGTGATAGAATGACTATTCAAACAATACAATTTTGTGAAAATAGCAGATTTTACTTGAGGAATCCCTTGTGAAGATGGTGGCTTGATCTTTCAGTAAGTTTGTGTGCTTTACTTTTATTCACCAGGTTACACACTTCCAATTCCTTGCTACACCCTGCAATAGCCTTGGTAAACCAGCAACACGAAAATCCATCAGATTACTTGGCCATAAGACTGCAAAGCATTTAAAACCTAAATGTATAAGGCAGCCTGTACCTCTTCAGATTTACTACAGGCTTCTTGTATGGATTTATACACTGGGTTACACACAGTTAAGCTGAAACAAAAATAGGATCACTGCCTACAAATTAAAGCATTTAATTCAGAGAATGGGCATGGTGAATTGAGATCTCTGTTCCTGGAGAATAAACGCATCTGTACAAACTCCCTTCTAATTTGCAAAAGAAATTGTAGTGTGAATTTCCATAGCCGGCATACTTTTAAGGAGACGCTCTCACAAATTAATGTCTGTAGTAATGGTGAGATATGCTTGGCTTCTCTAATACTGATTGATGTATTCTGTCTGTATACACCTGCATTTGAAAGCACAGAAGAGAGTTTTATTCTCTCTGAGAAGAAGTGACATTGAAAGCCTAGAACAGCCTTACATTTGCAACAGAAATAGAAAGGGCTTTTTGAATGACTGGCTAGTGATAAGTGGCAAAGGGGAAAAAAGTTCTGTTGCGTAACCACATAAAGCACTAGAGACAAGACAAATCTATTTACATATAAAAACTCAAGACCTCAAGCAGGTCTTCAAAAATGACATGAGGCAGGATAAAAGAAATGCATAAAACAGAATTCCTTCTTCCCCACAGAGATTACCGCAAACTTCTACCTCTCTTCTATCATTAAATTTTAACACTTTATTCCAGTGCAACGACTGTGCAATGACAGTCCCCAAAATACACTCGAGCTTTGTGCATAAATGTCTTTCCTCTCCTAAAAACGCACACAAAGAGAAGTATAAATTAGACAGTGAATGGGTGCTATATATTCCATTTCTATCTACAGGTTATATTGTATGATGCAAAGTACTTATGGTAATGCTTCTCCAATTTGAGCAACATGACTAAGTACGAGCCAGAAAGAGCAAGGGTAATTCAGATACAAGACAAGGTTGTGTGTGATTTGTACAGTGGTAAACAGAAGAAAAAGTAATATCGAGACTCTTAGAGAGAATACAGACATGCTGTGTCCATACAGGATAAAAACCAAATGGTAACAGGACTTCGATATTCTAGTCCTATGAGAAATCAATTTTCAGTCTGATCTATTATTTTTCTTTCACCTGGTTCTTACAGAATGTCCTTCCCCTATACCAAACAACTAGTTTAATATTTCAGTAGCTTACCTTTTGTATAATGTAGCATATAAAAAATAATTTTATTCCATGATATGAACAGCCCATGATGTTATTTAGTAGTAATGGAACAAGTTAGAAGTGTGGTCTTGTTTAAGCTTGTTCTTCACCTGTTCAAAACTTTGCATCACTCCTTGTTAATTTGCCTCTGCACACCCTGCTTGAACTTTCTAGTATCTTAAGCAACCCTAACGAAATTGTAGGTTGTGAGGGCTTTCAATAATTAGTGCTACAAGTTTTTGTTAAATTCCAGATTCAGTTAAACCTAAGACACTGTAAAAGGTTGAACTCAGAGGAAAAATAATGGAATATACTGTCCCTGTCATCTGGGTGCTTTTATAACTGAAGTAATGACCTTATTATGTTGCCTTTTTGTAAATGATTTAAAAGGTTCAGCTGTTTGACGAGTTTAAACAAGAGCTGGTAGGGCTCAGACAGGCAACTTTATTGTTTGTGACAGTGCCTGCTATCCTGAGCCAAAATGAGCTCTCAAACTCTTACTCATGTGTCTAGCTAGATAATCACAGGGATGTTTCTGACCCATAGAATAAATGCTTGTGATTTCTGAAAGTAGTTAGCACTGCAAGGACGATTGAACAACTACTGCTAACATAAATTTAAGGCAGTGGTTTGACACAGGATTGAACTCTATGCACCAAGAATTCTAAACAGTCTGCTTCGGTCACATTATTTTAAAATTCTAATAATCCATGATTTGCATGGGATTTCTCCTCTCATTTTAAACTGAGGAATTCTCAAAGGTTACATTATCTTAATAATGTCTTAGCATGAATGCATTTAAAACCCATGGCAAAAGTTCAGTGAAGAGTTGAAATAGTCACAAGGCTGTGTATTTCAATAGCAAATGGGTTTGTCTCTTTAAGTTGCATACCAACCTTATCTGAAAAATGTAAATTCTACTGCTAAAAGCACATTCCTCTGAAATCAGATGTGGGCTTCATTAGTCAGGGCTGGTTGTTTCCACATTCATCTAATGAATTTTCCTGAATAGAAAGGATGAAAGGGAGCCAAAAATGTAAGGGAAACAGGCTTCTGCAGTGAATATTCATCCCCTCCAAAGTTCCTCTGCCATTTAAAAACAAATGGCCAAACTCGACGTTGCTCACCTGGAGTGAGAAGCTGCCAATCCTATTGCCTCTTTGTAAGGCCTAACTGCCCCGCAAGCCAGTTCGGCACAGGCCGAGCCTCAGCTACGGTTTAACTCATCACATCTGCCCAGGAGCACACCTGGGTTCTGTGGGGCCACCTCCACTCTTCCAGACACCCTCAGCTCCTCGGGAGAGTTTGTCACCATGTGTGGGCTGTGTCCGCACAGATCCCCCCGGGTTCCTTGGGCCACGGCAGAAGCTACTCCTCGCAGCAGGCCCTGGGTGCTTGCAAAGCTCGTGGCGGTGCTGGGACTCGCCAGGATGATAGAACAGCCAGTTAGAAAGATTTAGCACATGGTTTAGGGAGCTTTTAAACTCCTAGAAAATGTTAAAGTCAGTATAAGATGACTTTGCAAATAAGACAGAGCTTTTAACTAGTTTGCTAAGAAAACAAGTTATTTCCTTAGGTCATGCAGCATTGTCTGAGTTAAATTTAGTAGCTTCACATAAACCAAAGATAACAATGGATGGAAAAATAAGTTGTTGCTGTTGTACTGAGTTGTTTTCTGAGCAAATGCACACAGCATATGAAAAGGAATATGAACCTCAAACTGCTGTGTTAATGTATCCTCTAAAGGCGGGCATCACGAAAATGAGAGTAAATTCTTTTGAAGCGGCTGAAGGACACAAAGGTGCACACAGGAGAAGAAAAGACCTTCTTGATAGGGTCTCTCTCCTCCAAGATTTGTAAAAACAGCAGCTTCTATCCTATCAGATGTTGTCTATCACAAACAGACTGACAGAAAATGCATGGACAGAGTCATTGCATAAGCTTTGTTTCCTTATGAACTAGACTATGAGGCAAAACCTTAGGTTTGTGAATAGGTACTAAGTGAATCAACCTTTTTACAAAGATGCTGGGGGCTTTGCTACTCTCTTTGGTGCATTTAAAATTTTGCAAACTATTATTTACAATAAATTGTAGACATAATTTTAAAAATACCAACTTTATAAGTTGCAAGATGATTTGGTTACCTATTATTAGGAACTAATTACAAATATAATAATTTTTGCATAATCCTTTTCCTAGTCTTCCAATTTCACACGACTCAATTTTGTATTAAAAACTCAACTCTAGCAAGCATCCAAGTTCAAGCTACCCATAAACAGTGTAATTTTGCCCCACCTTTATTGAAAAACACTCTTTGAAACAACACTGATCTTTTTTATGAGCTATTCAAATGATTCCCTACCATGTTTAACAGCATTACAAAGCAGTACCTTTGAAAGCAGTTCTAGTGTGTATTTGAATACCTCTTGTATCGTAGTACAGATACCATACAGCTCTTCCAGAGTCTGGGAAATAAGAGACTGATCAGCAGTTCTAATCTCAGGAAAAAGATCCCTGCTTTGCAGTCCATCCCCACTAAAATCAATAGGCCTGACAGTGAATTCACCAGGACCCAAAGCTGAACCTAAATGCTCACCTGTTAGAGCTGCCAGGTGAACATATATCAGCCACCCTTTTTTTAGGGGACCCACTTTCTCCAGAGCAGAGCACTTACTCCAGTCTCTTCTCTTTTTGTAGACTAAGAACATTTCCAAGGGATTAGACTGTGATGTAATTATGACATGACTGTATGACTCTGCAGTTGTCATAGCAATAAAATGAGGGTGCTATGTTGTTAAAAAAAAAAAATCTTTAAATATAGCTAGCACAGACCTAATAACTCCTTGATTTCTAAGCGCTTTACCACATGTGTAGGCCATTTGGAGAAAGGCCTGTGAATGATTACCCATGGTAGATTGCCTTGTGAACTGCTGTACTCACAGTTTTCCATCTCTGAGCAGCAGGAACCTGACTGTCCTCATCTCCTTGTAAACCTGTCTTTTCCTGTGCACACTCAGCACTGGCTAAGCTGGCTGCACTGTGTGGGACTGGAAGAGCTCTGTGGTATTCACCGGGTAGGGAAGTTTTCAAGAGTTTGTTATACCCTTAAAAGGTATTCTTAAAAGGTTATGTGTAATTCAAATTGGGGTTACAGAGTAAAAAAAATGGGAAAGGGATTGTTGTTGGTATGCAGTCTGGACCAAGGGTAACAAGCTTTTGTACCAACACAGCTTGTTCTGTCATGCAGACAAGTAAACTCTGGCTTGAAGCTGCATGTAACAATCAGTATTTAAGCTGTAATTTCCCACCAAGCACCTCTCTTTCAAAGCCGTTTCCCTACTTCATGCTGTTATAATGCAGTAAACAGATACAGCTGAAACATCAGGCACAGAAATCTGCCTCTGGAACAACTCCTTATTGACTTAATAACAAATTCACTGTTTTTAAAACCGTTGTCTAGCTAGCCAGCCTTCACAGCATTTCAATTTGCCTTGGGAATATAGACTATAGTAATACTTACTTGAATGGGAGAGAAGTTAAAAGGGACAAGGTGCTGAAAACTTACCAAGTCCTAATAATCCACCCTTTTTTCCAGTGCAGATAATGTTGTGGAGTGATGCTTTGAGATGTTTATGCTTCTCTTGGTACTGTGAATACCAGCCAAACATTCCATGTTCCTCAACTCACAAGAATGATACATTAAAATTAGAAACGTAAGTCATTTTGCTTTTTAAGTTTCATTATAAAGTGCTGTGAATCTTGCTCGAATTCTCACCGTTAGGACTATTAATGAATGGCACCATGTAAGGATTTGTAAAACAGAATCTTTCATTCTAGTAGAGACAGGATTTTCTCTGTTGAATTCAAGAAAAAGTAAAATCCAATTAAGACAGAGAAGTAGGAAACTCCCATTCCAAATACAGGCAGGTAGAACCTTTTCCACTGTAATTTAAAAACTGCTTGCTTCAATCAAGGGGTGATGACTAGTCCCAGGTGTTTTAGGGGAAGGCTGAAAAGAGGGGAGGGTTTGGATTCACTGAAGAGGTAAATTAAAATACACACAGCGTTAAAAAATTATGCTAAATATCATGCTTTTTATTTTTTGGGAAAGAGCAAGAAAATAGCAGTATTTCAACAGACTAGAAAAAGCCTCATCTAAATACCAAAAGCACAGCAAATTATATTCAAAGCTGATACATTCTTCAGTCAAAGCATAAAGTTGTACGTACACGTGTGTGTATATACTCATACATATATACACACATACGCACGCAACTTTTTCAAAATAGATGTAGCCATTTGGATTATCTGTGTTTGCCTTATCATTCTTTTTAGTTTTGGGTGAGTGAAGTAATTAGACCAGAAGTAACATTTAAAAAAATCCAATCATTGCTACAGACAAGATTAAGAACTTATACACATGCACGATTACAGCACAATCTTTACTCTCATGGCCTTTAAGTTCCACTAAAATAAGCCAGTTTTAGAAGGAATGCACAAAAACTCGATCCTGGAAGTCTCTTGGCTTTTACCACTACAACATCCTAGCCTTTACTAAAAACTAAGAGAGGAGCTACCCCAGAATGTGATCTCCAGTTCTTTCTGTAAACTGTATGCATGCCAGACATGAACCATGCAAAAACCCTTTGAGATTTAAGCCCTTAATTATTAGCTTGTGTCAAGATTGAGGCACCGTGCTTTACAGCAATCTTTAGAATTGAAGTTAAGAAATTAAACTTGTATTGGGAGCTGATTTTACTTTAAAATAGAGAAGGGTGAAGACTCAGATAGCTGGCAACTCTCATTTTCCAAGCTGATTAAGCATTACATGTGCACACTATGAAATAATAAAAAAATGTAACTGAGTGCTTTAGTAAGTTTTGAAAGCAAAAATAAGTTATACTTGAAAGAACAAGTTAGTATAAAAAGTTTTAACATATGCAAAGTATGTGCTCAAAATACTTATTTTGCATTTTTAAAAAGAGCTGTAGTCTACCTTACAGAAAAAAAGTTCACTCGGTATAAAATATTGCAATTTGTCCCACTGTGTCATATGAGAGGTCTCCTTATCCTTCATATGATCAAGAACACTTGCACAAGAGTTCACGTTATTCCAAGCCACATAGTGGCAGACAGACTATGTTTGAATCTGTGCTTTTACTATGCAGTGCAGTAAAAGCTAAGCAAGCCATTTCAGAACAGTTTAGCAAGTCAAAGAGCTATGTTGATGCAAGATATCCAGACAATAGTATAAAAGTTAATGCCAAGTGGCAGTACCAAGAAAGTGAATTAGATCAACAGAAAAAAACTGCTGAAAACATTCACTATGACATGTACAGCTTGTAAGCTAAGAGTAAGGAAAAGTCAAAATTAGCTTAAGGAGAAAAAAAAAATTAAATTGTGTAAACAATCCACCCAGTACAAAACTGGATGCAGCTGGTAAGAGCAGAACTAGCTTAGTAGAGCTGGATGTGTGTGCATCCAGACGCCTGTTCAAAATGCATTTATCAATACCGTTGACCAAAACAAATCACCTATAGCTATTTACACTACAGCAGAGGGTTCCCTCCCCCCTTAAGAAGTTATTACAACTCAGGAAGTCACTGCTGTCTTCTACGATTAAAATTCCAGTTATAAGCTACCAACATTTGGAAGTTGAAAACACCCACCTTGCAAATTAAATTGAAAACTCTTGTCAAGCATGTCTGAGGACTCTTCAAAAGTTAAGAGTACAGCACTTTCCTCAAGTGGTATTTGCATGAGTTAACTTGTACTGACAGCCTGTTAAAATAAGTGAATTTAAACAACTTGGGGTAGCTGGGTGTTCCTCCTCAGGAAGAGGGATCCATACAGATTCCAGTCATTCTGGCTGAGGTGTGTTACAGGGAGAGAAGGACGAAAGAACCTCGGTCAGCCTGGATGTGAGTCTTCCTGCTTCTAGAAGTATTCCTCCTCTTCATCAAAAAAACCATTTTCCAGAGCATACGTGCAGTCTGCGTTAGAGTCAGCTTGGCAGGCACCTTTGTATTCTTGAATCGATTCATACAAGGAGTACAGCTGACACAGTAGTGACATATCTAGCTGCCGAAGGCCAACCTGAGGGGGGGAAGAATTCAAACAAACAGTATCACAACTGTGATTTTAACTGGCAGTGTAATGCTATATATCTTTTGTTGCTAAACAAGAGGATAAAGATTCTTTCTACCTTGAACAGTCATGAAATACGGATGTATAGGTTGTTTTCTAAAGTAACAGACTGCCACGGAATAAACTGGACAAGTGAACAGGGAACAAATATGTGATACAGCACAACATGAGCAAAGTGTTTTTCAAGATTCTGTCATATTACAGTGCCCTAAACAAAGTTAAAACTTCCAATAAGCAGTTCACTCCTATGCGAAACATTACAGATAAATTCATGAACTCTGTGTAGTTCATTATGCAAGAGAGATTTTTCCAGCAACACTCTTTCACACATTTTTCTCACACAGTATCATAGGCTCCCTGTTTTTGTTTAAAACAATCTGGATTAAAAGTTGCAAATGGAGCTTTGGCTGATTTTCCTCTTCCTGGCTAAGTATCTTCTTCTATAATTTTATTTTCTGTATCGACATACATAGGCTAGGTACGTCTAGCACAATACAGCATGCTACCTGAAAGTAATGAAACTAAAGCAGAAGTGAGATAAGGACATACTTTGCAGCCTGCAAATCTTTAGAGTATTTTCACATGCTACTCGAGCACAGGCTTGGTTTATAATTAAGCACCTAATATTTTGGCCCCCAAACTTCTAAAATACTAGTTATAGAGCTAATTAACTATCTGGAGCAACATTTTAAAAAAAGGTTACCTGGTAGCCTGACTCCTTATGCAGGTACAAAATCAGTGTGTTGCACCGCAAAGCAAAATAAAGCTAGTAATTTAACTCAAAGCAGTCTCCCTCTCTGGCAACAAAATGGAGAGTTCATTTGATACTGTCACCTATCCAAGTCAGATTAAATTAAATCTAGGTTCTGTCTTGCAGTAAATTAAAACCACTACCCAATTAAACATTTTCAAGAGCAGCCATTTTTGCCTAAATTTTAAAAAGTGTTAAAATTATAGGCTGTTCCTTGTGAGCCTCAGTTTCATCAAATAAAAGTTTTTGCTACACACCACGTTCAGAGGGAAAACAATAATTAATATAAGAAGCCTTTACTGCTGCCTGAATGCCAGGCTACATTTTACCCAGAATGAGAACTCTTACCGCAAAAATCTCTCCTGTCTTAATTCTAAGGACAGATACACTCAGCACACAAAAAAATGCAAGAAGCTAGCATGAAGATCTTCCTTCAGCATTGCTGAACTATTCTACTGGCTCCTTCTTCTGAAGATTAAAGGAGGACGGGGGGGGGGGGAAACAAACAAACAAACAAACAAAACCAACCAAGCAACAAACCACAAAGTATCATACACCACAACACCATTCCAACTCAGAAAAATAGGATACAGCGTCTTTCAGGACCAACACAAATTATGTGGTGAAGTCATGAAGTTGAGACGTGATGTCACATACAGACTGAACACGAGGACTTCAGGGCAAGAAATGGAACAAGACGTGGAGCACTACGCTATCTGCTGGGAGGTTACAGACAAGCCTTTCCACCACCTTAGATCTATGCTGCTTTTGTTACCCATCTCCATTTTCCTCTGCAACAAACACAGTAACTTTCCCTCCACTTGTGACTTAAGCATTCACTCTGCAGGAAGTACACGCTACTCTTTCTTGCTCTCTATTCTGTAGGCGGGAACCAGCACTTCTGCAAATCTCCTTTTGCAACAATTTGTAAAACAAAACCCAACCAACCAAGACCGCAGGTGGGAAAATAAAAGGGAGATATCTGTACCATATCCAGACTCCTCCATCTAGCCCTGCTGAAGTAATTTCTTCAGACATGTTAAGCTAATGACTGTTTACCTGCCCAAAAATAAAGTCTGAACATCAACCTCTGGAGGCAGCAGTCAATGAAGTTTGGCTTGCCCTACCTAAACAAACTGCTTGCCTCCGGTTAAGAAAGGATGCTGTGAAGCCAGACTTAACGCTATGATATGCGAACATGAGACCCACCAGGCAGACTCGCATCAGAGCTATATGTCTGAAGGACAAGACTGTGGTGAAGAACTGTTCAAAGAGCAGTTAGGAGTGAGTTGAGCCAGAAAACTCCACCGGGAGACAAACAACCAGTTCTTCGTCTCCTGAGGAAAGCGGGAGCATTTTCACCAGCAGCTCTCACGTTTCAACTCTGTAAAGCACTTCAGTGCTTTCTGTGAAGATCAGTTCTATGCCAAACACAATCTCCAAAATAGAAATTACTCAGCAGAATTAACTTAGCAGGCTGTAACACCAGTTACATTTGATATCTTATTTTTCTGTAGCTAAGAGTAGTGTCAAACAATCAAACAGGAACAATAAGTCTACTGAGAAAAATACAGCCTCTAGCTCTTCACAACTTTCAAGTATGATCCCCGAGGTAGCAAAAGCCTGAGGAGATGTCCAAGCCTGACAGCACAAGCATAAAGTTTTTAATCACAACCAACGTGCATTCAATTCTAGAGGTTTATCATAGCACCTACAAGACAACCTGTAACGCGCACTCCCATGCAGTTGACTGTTTCTCAGGATCAAAGTTCTGAAGCGACCTCTCCTTCCCTCCCTCCCCCTCCAACGCATCTAAATCCATCATTTTTTCATCTTTAAAAACTTATATACATAGTACCTTGCTTGATCATGCAGGGAAAGATGCTGCATTTCTTCCTCATGCATTACTGAAAATTTAAAGCAAGCTCATCACTCAATAGAAATGCTATCTTTGCTGCAAGAAAGCGTGTTCAATATAAATAATAAAGTGTTGTTACCTATTTGATGAAAGGCAGCCTATTAGTACACAAGAGTCTCTTGTGTGGGCCACAAAAAAGCACACCTGGAACAGAGGGGACTGTTGCTTGAAAGTCTTTGATGTGTTCAGGGATAAAGTATTTTTTCCTTCAGAAGTGTTTTATCAAATTAGCATCAAGGATAACAGAGTATCAAAGGGGAACTCTAGTTGTCAAATGACTAAGAAGCATCTCATTTGATTTTCCATTATGAAAAACAGATTAGACTTTTATAATGAGTTATCTTTGCTTTTTTGGAAAGGTGTAAGATGACTAAGATAATATCCTTGTTTCCCCTATTAGAAAAAAAGCCCCAGCAGTAGGTAGCTTCTTGCGTTTCCTCTGCTTCAACGCAAACTGGCAACTCCAATGCACTGTTTTAAGAATATCTCAAACTGTATTCGAACTACTTGTTGAAGAACTGATGGCAGACTAAGATTTTGGGACAATACGTTGTCCTTCTAAATCCACAGAAAGATCTTTCAACAGAGTTCCTTGTGCTTCAAACAGCTCTTCACCATGAGGAAAAAGGCCTTAAAAATGGGCAAATTTTCAGCAATATCGTATTTTATATGTTTCAGAATATTAAGTGCACAATGCTTAGGTGGTTATTACTCATTACAACTGCAGCTGGCACCAGCAAAGCACCAACACCCAAACTAGCGTTTAATCAAAAGACGTGCCAGGTCGCCCGGGGGAATTTCGCTAATAACACCGCGCTACAGAATCCAAACAAAGTCCTGAAGAAAGCTACATTTAATCGCACTTCGCTTGAACTGCACGACTCGCTGCTGATCATTTTTTCCTCCTTTCAAGCGACAGCCTTTTGAAATGGGTGTCGGGTTCGAGCGGACGCCCCTGACCCAGGCGCTCCCCAAACGCCTCTCCACCCCGCAGGCGGAGGAGCCCCGCCACGACGGGCGCGGGCCGGCGGGGTCCCGGCTCTCCCCCGGGGCCGGGTTATGCGGGGCCGCGCCAGGCCCGGGCCCACCCCCACACCCACCCGGGCCGCTCCGCTCCGCTCGGCCACCGGGCCCGGCCCCGGGGAGGCCGGAGAGCAGCGGTAGCGCCCCCCCCCCCCCCGCCCCCCGCCACGTCTGCCGCCCCCGCCGCGGCCCGCCCCGCTCACCATCTCCTTGCGGAGCAGGGCCAGGGCCGCGTCCAGGTTGGGCGGCTTGGGCGGCCGCGGGGAGCCCCGGCCGCCGCCGCTCAGCTCGTCCTGGATGCGGGATTTCTGCGCGTAGAGCCGCTCCAGGTCCCGCCAGCGCCCGCCCTGGCCGCCGCCACCGGAGGAGGAGGAGTTCAGCAGCCCGCTCAGGCTTTTGGGCAGCGGCGGCAGCCCCGCGCCGCCACCGGGCCCCAGCAACCCCGGCCCGCTCATGCTGCGGCGACTGAGGGGACGAGCTGCCTCGGCCCCGCTGCGGGAGGCGCCGCCCGCATCCCGCCCCGCCTACGGGCCGCGGCCGGGGGAGGCCCGGCGGGCGGGGCGGGGGCTGGCGGCGGCGGCGGCGTGGGGGGAGCAGGCCGCAGGTGCCCGCGTCTGCCCTCCGCCGAAAGAACCCGGCGGCAGCCGCCTGCCCCGCGGCCGGGAGAGGCGGGAGGGCCGCTGCGGGGACGGGGCTGAGCCGCCGGGCTCGGCCCGGCGGTTGGGGGATGAGATGCAGGGGAAGCAGGCGGGGGGCAGCCGGCTCCTGCGGCGGCGTCGTCGTTGTTTCAGCCGCCTGGGAACATGGAAGCGCTCTCTCCCCTTCCCGCCGGGGTGTTTCCCTTCGCCGCCACGCTGTGGGTCAGAAGCCTTTTGCCTCCGAGCGTTTCAACAAAGCCTCGGTGTATCCGCTCTGCGAGCCAGAGCTCTCAACCCGAGAGAGAGCTCTCTGGTTGTATTCCAGGTTCCTTCACGGAGCGGTTTGTTGCTCTGGCTTACAGAAATACCCACGCACTTTCGTGAGGGGGTGAGGGAAGCGGGGTGCCACGCTGCGGGACAAGGCGGGATTTGGGCGGGGGGGGGGGGGGGGGGCGGTTGCGGCGCGGGAATCCCCGGAACTGCCAGCGCGGCCGCGGGTCTGCTGTCGCAGGAGTACAGCCTCGGCGTGCCGGCTCCGAGTGCGCCTTCTGGGTTTTGGTTGGTTGGTTGGTTGTTTTTTTCCCCTTTTTCCTCGGTGTGTCTGTATTTCTGGGGTCTCTTGAATAAACTGTGGCAAGTTTGGATCATTCAAAATCCAAACCGAAGCAGGGTATAAAACTGCAGTTCTGGGAAGGTGCTGCCATTGCAAAGCCGGATTGTTTAAAGGTGCAGCCCTGTTGCCACAACCCTGCTTGCTTTGTGGGGCTTTCTCTTCAAAAAAATAACCAGATACAGTGATTTTGAGTTAAGCTTCTACATTATTTTCGGTTTTGTTCCCAGACTTGCATGGCTTTATCATGGTTTAAATGTCATCTGTGACAATTGTTTTAAAACTGCTCACGGTGGAGGAAGCTTTTGCCAATCTTTATTCATGTTTACATGCTACTTTAGGGATTGATTTTTCAGATGACCTGATGTGCTTTTTAATGTTTTGTACATTGGAATCACGAAGATGATACTTTTTTCCCCATTTGTCATGATGTCACTCCTACTCAGGTCGATTGTGAAAAAATAAAATAATGGTGATAGCTTTTATGAAACTAAAGGCATTTAAAACCATCCCTATTGTAGATTAGAAGTGTCAACAAACTCTCTTGGCCTTCGAGGCCAAGGGTGACAGACAGCAAAAATACTGATTTGGTTTGCTAGGGATGTAGGCACTGTATTACCTTTCTGCTTATTAGCAAATATATTTATTTGTTTTCCTTCCAACCCACCCACCCCATCCTTTTTTTTTTATTTCACATGACAGCTATTTCAAAAAACCTGTGAATATTCTTATTTTATCTAGACCAGCTTGTCTTTTGGTTTGTTTTGTTTTCAGCTTGCCTAATCTCATTAGATTCTAAGTGCATTTTCTTCACACTCAGGTTCTTTAGGCACCTTGTTGCCATATCTTTGCTGTTGAAAAAATCTTTATGCTGGCTTACTGCTCAACTTTGTCATCTGAAAAATAAAAAAAAAAAATCTACTTTTTGGCTTCTCGGTGACCTTTCAGTTGGCAACCTTATTTAGCCTTCATTCATATTAAATTCATAACTATCCTTTAAAATCTAAATCTACTGCTTTATTTAGTCTGACCTAGTTATAACGTGGTGATAATGGAAACTAGAGTCTTTTGCAGTTATGTCATGGTTTTGGAGTAAGCTTTCGTTAGCTGTATAAATTATGCCAGCTGTCTTTGTTGGTTTCTAGAATTGAACTACAGAAACGTGTTACTCATCTCAACTGTCCTTTGCTAAGGATGTCACATAAAAAAACTCACATTAAAAATACATGTTGTTTATGTCATAAGGAATTAGGAAGTGCCAGAAGAGAGGTGTCACATACAATTTCCTTGCATTATGGTATATTTTTAATTTACATTTTCATACGTGAATGGTTTTTCCTTTCCTCATTCATTAGGAGGATACACAATGCCTGTGTATCATTTGTACATCATTTACTAACATTCCTCTTTCCAAATATGATCTATATGTATTACAGTGCATCTTGAATTGATATATTAAGACAGTTACCCACAGCCTTTTCTGTGGTGCTTTTCTCTCTAATAACTGACTTATCTACAAATGTTAATGAATTTATCTTTATGGCAACCCTGTGATAGAAGGTGGTATTGTTATCCACACTAGAACAAAGACACGGGCAGCTAAAGGTAAAAAGATCTACTAATTTTAAGTGCCTGGTTTGTGATTCCGAGGGGTGATTTTCCACCCGACAGAACTGACAGAAGTTCGTGTGCCTGTTTCAAGCAACCCTGTGCAGAGCAGCGCCTTTGCTCAAAGCCACCTTTATTAGAGATTTAAAGACTCCAGATTTTGTAGTGATGTGGCTAATGTCACATTTTGTCTGCTGTGCAGCAGGGGTATCTTAAAACTTGCCAATCAAGATATACCAGAGCTTATCCATCAGTGTCATCAGCCTTTTTTAACTCCTTTTTCTGTTTTCATGATGTCTCTCATTGGGTTAACTTGCAGTCAGAATTGCTTCTCAAGGACAGGTCAAGATCCAGATATCACAAACTGGGCATATGCAAGACAAATTAATAATTAGTGACACGTGCTTTACTCTTCCATTTGCTCCTGTAGTCAGAGTGCCTGAACATACTCTGTTTCTCATGAGGCCTGTGGTTTTACCACTAATGTGGAGGAACAGATTTCATGCTATTCTGTCTTGCTCTGGGAATGACGTGAAATTTGGTTCTTTGGCTAAGGAGAATTTAGAAGATGCTGGGTATAATTGGCACCTGATACATGATGCCACATAGTGGCGAATCCAAACAGAAATTAGATTTTCAGCTAAAGATTGTTCAGTTCTTAGGCATCATTTTTCACCAGAGAAGTGGTTTTAAATAAAAATGGTCAAGTCCTACTTTTGACACTTTTTTTTCCAGGTATATTTCCATATCTATGCCTAAAAGGTGAAAACCCAAGTATATTCTGACATGTGGAGTACCAAAGTGGCTTCCAGTTAGGTCCCTAGCAAAGTGGTGTCCTTAGATCTAGAGCAGAGATCCTCATATTTAAGCTACCTGAGCACACAGGAGCAAAAGTGGACTGTCACCTTTTTATAGGTCTGCTAGCACATAGATACCCGAGAAGAACACCTCCGCTTTTCTCTGCGGTGTTCAGAACTAACTGCTAGAAACGCCGAAATGCAGAGATTTGGGCATCCAGGCTTCAGTTTAAAGTTCTTGATGAAATGTATTCTTGTGGTTATAATGCCCCCTGAGAGCATGCCACTTTCTCTCAGAGGTTACACGGAGGGACTGGTCTGTAGAGATCTGTAAGTGTGTGTGACTCAGCTTCACCACTGAAAGCATCTTCCAGACAGCAGTAATGTGCATGTAGGGTTATGTTTTCCCCCCTTTTGTCTGCAAGTGGCAGCAGCTCAAAGCAGAGCTCTGTTTCCTCTCTCCTTTTCACAATGAGGATGGTATGGATTTTTGAACTAATTTAGGCCCAGTATAAAGCAGTGAGAAGCAGTATGGAAATCTGAAAAGCATGTGCACGTGGCAAATAGGCAGTTACATTTCTGCAATGACAAGGGGTCTAACTCCTCTCTCTTGGTGTTTTTTTTTGGTTTGGTTTTTTTTTTTTTTTTTCAATCAGTTACCAAGTGTTGCTGGTTTGTGTTGTGAAGGGGGAAAAAAAAATCAAAGTTTGTACCTTCATATCAGAAATTCTGGGTCAGGATTATATGAAGGAGAAATAAGGACTTGATCTGATAGTAAAGTTGATTGGATTTACGGTTAAGGTAACCAATCATTTATTTTCCTGATGATGCTAAAATCTGTCTTGTTCACATCTCTGTTTAACCTTAGATCAAACTATAAATCTTTTCCACAGTACATCACTCAGTGCTCTGCAACATTGGCTTTAAAATCTCCTTGCTGTCCTCTCACTTTATTAAATTAGATGTAGTGTTATCAGTCTTTTTTTTCCTACCTCTCCAGTCTCATAGAGTCTTCCTCATTATGTGAACTCTAGCAGAAAAAAAGAGTTGTCATTTAGGCCACACCAAATTCATATTCCTTCAGTGTTTCCTTGTCTTCAGGATTTCTGTTCTAATTAGGAAAGCAAGCCATGTTAGTATTTTGTATCAGCTGGGAAAAGCTTATTCCCTAAAATGAAATGAGAAACAACAGTAGGCTGTAGGAATTAATAATTTCAGTATTACATGAAAATTCATAGCCATGAAAGAACCCAGCAGAGTTTTGTGAGTTAATTATGTAAGAAACTAGCCTCATGCCCACAGCTCTTAGTGGCTCTGAACATCTCCCCTTCATCTCCTTTTGTTGTGTCAAAAATACAAAAGAAAAGGACTTCAAAGTGCCTTTTGAAATTTTTCCCCCCTTTCCTACGAGTTCCATGTAGTTCTGATAAGCATTTGCCTCTTCAAAAAGATGGCTTGAGGGGGCATTTATTACCGCTACTCTGCCATGAGTTCAGTTTGTTAGCCTCACACACAGCACCACACTTCTTACTCTTAACAGTACCAACTTGACTTACAGTGACAGCTTTCCAGAATCTGATTACTGAAAGCAGATAGCCAGAGGATCAGAGCTACAGGCTTTAAGGGTATTTGTCTTATTATCCTAGTGTCACTGAGCAGACCCTTTCCTTTAGTGAGCTCTGCATCGGGGTCAAATCTGGAGGATGCTGTCTAAGCTGGGCCGAGGTCGTCTGAGGTAAAAATGACAGGAGTTCTAAATCTGCTGGCAAAACTGCACAGCAGAAAGCAAGCACTGCTGAACAGGGATGGCTGCGAGTGTGCAGAAGAAGTAAGAAGGATTTGTGCTTGCAGAGTGCAGAATACTGCCTATTCTCTAGCAGTTTGGTATCTGCCTTGAAGCATTTTTGAGTGAGGAGTAGTCAATCATTTTTTTAAAACAATTATCTATTACTCTGCAAAATGGTCAGTTGTAAGCAAACATGGAAGTTTCTATATACCATTATGTTCAACTAATGTTAATAAAGAGATCCTATTTCTTGCTTCTTTCTTCTGCATTGTCCCTTAGTAAATGTATATAGGAGGTTTTTTTCCAGGCTGAATATGGAAATCTGTTAGTTAACATATTTCCACACGATAGATGTAGATTACACTGCTCAGGAGATAAAGACTTCTCTTCAGTAGTGAACAGCTATAATGCCTGCTGGGGAGGGGGGCATAATTTTATATTCACATGTCCCCGTGTTCTTGAAAAATGACCTGCTTCTTCCATAATGCAAGTAGACAGATTCGTGCCTGAACTGAATTGCTGCAAAATCAAATGCAAAACCGAGGCCATATAAAAACCAGTTGATGCCCTTCAGCTCACCTGGGCCAAATGCCATGCTCCCACACTGCCCTCTGCCTGTGCTGGAGCGCTGCTGGAGCGCTGCTGGTGCCAACAGCCTGTGCTCCTCTGCAAGCTCTCCGGCGGGTTAGGGTTAGGGTGGGCAGGATGCGTGAGGCTGCTGCGATGCCTGAGAGTGCAGCACCCAGGGGAAGGATGAGGCCGGGCCAAAGCTCGTGTAGGGCATCCCTGCATGGGCCCGGATCGCTTTGTCTTGTGCTGAAAGCGAGCCGCCTCTGAGGTGGGACAAGGGCAGTAATTTAACAGCGCATAACATTATTTCTAAACAGTTTAGAGGAGAAAAGTACTCTCTGTGATTGAAAGTTCATTTAGGTGGAGAGGATGTAATTACCTGGCACAGTTAGAGGAACAAAGCTATTGTGAGTCTCTGATGAAAGCTGTCATCAGTTATTTAATGGCCAACAAGTGATTAGAATTTTTGTTTCATATTTCATACAAGAACAGCACGTTCAGCAGCCCAGTGACCCCTAAATTCAATGCAGGGGCACTCGGTAATTACTGACTTAGAGGCAGATGTTCTGCTAGCTGAAGTATTATCATTGTTTCTTGCAGCATTGTAGCATGTGGCACCCAAACAGCAGCAAGACTGAGCCTTTCTTAGTATGAGCAATCATCTTTTATAATGGTATAGGCAAAGGAATAACCTTAAAATACCATTAGGATTTCAAAATAAAAAAGATTTCATGCAGCAAATGTAACACTTGAAAATAACTTCTTGGTGTATGTACTTAAGATACCAGATTTTTACCTGACATGAACCTGTCAGAGAAACGCTGTCAAAGCAGTAATGCAAAAACAATTTACCTATCTTCTTTCCCTCCTTTTCTATTAGAAATGCCCCTCTCAGGTCCTGCAAACTGAGTGGTGGTTTTCCCTGGCTCCTACCCAAGCAAGAACTGTAGCTGTGCCTGCCAAGAGGGAGGATGCTCCCTCTCAACACGTGCTGAGCTCTTGTGTGCTTCACGGCGGAAATACCCCTCTCGGGTTATGGCAGCCAGACATCGTTGTCCCAGGCAGAGGCATGGACCGAGAGGGCACATCCAGAGCGCTGGGGCTCAGTTCTTCCCTCCCTGAAGTCCCTCTGGCTTTTCAGGGTTGTTCTTCCTTGGCAGAGCTGTCGGGGAAGAGCTGTAATTGCGCTGGAGTGCAACGATTCCTGCGCACACCTTGTATCGTTGGAGACACTCACACATGTGGCAGGATCAAACCATATGATAATATGATCATTTCTTTGCCATTTTGCAACTCGGTGCCGTCTGGAGCATAGCACAGACAGAGCCTAAACCAAAAAGCAATCTGCGGTGTCTGTTACAGTTGCAAAAGGGAACAAAAACTAACATAAATCCAAACAAAAGACTAAAATTCCTGCAGGGGGAAATGCGATAACAAATATCCACAACGAGGGGAAGCTGCAAAAACCAAACATCTGTTCTGGAAAGGAGATCAGATCAAGCCGATCACTGTAGCTGTAATCAGTCACTAACAGGAACAAACAGGTATACAAATGAGTTAGAAGGAAAGAACAGGGATTTCTGATGTATTTTTGGCAAGTCTGGAAAAATAAGAATCATTCTGCCTACGCAAATGCAAAAGGATTTTTTGTCTTTCTTTGATTAATTGGCCAAAGAAGATGGAAGCCTACGGAGACTGCCTGAACAGGAACCATCAAAAATACGATTGCTAACAAGTCCAATACTTATTGTGAAAATGAAATTTTGATAGCGTGACATTGTAGGAGTTCATTGTTTCATGTTGTATAAATATACAAGGCCACAAAGCCCCTAAAGTGTGAGAAATAAGATTTGGAGTGCAAGGAATGCATGCTTTGAGTTCAACTTAGCATTTTTACCTGGTAATTTCTGCATTACAATTGCTTTTTAATTAATTATGAGTTTTCAGAACTTTTTGGAATATCAGTGACCTGAAATAACTTTAAGGTCTCTCACAATTCTTGTTGATTTTCTACTGTAAGCAAAAAATAACAAGAACCAGCTCTTTTATGTCTCAATGATTATGAAAATTTTTAGAATAGAATCGACTATAATTCTGTCAGTGCTCTGAAAACGGGTTACTTGCGTCCTGTGGCACTCGCTCTTTTGATGAAGCCATTTATATTTACCAGCTTTATTGTTGCGTCATTCTTTGCTCTGATATTGCTTTGAGGCAGAGAGAGAGGGGCAAGATGATAATTTTATATCACTTCGGTGAACTGTCATACATTAGAAGATAAATAAGTAATAACTTTAAAATACCGTGATTTTTTAATCATTTCAGAACTTAAATACTTTGCTGTCTCTGCTCTAGACTTGATTCTGAAAATTAATTACTTTTAATTCTCATTCATTTAATGAAATATCAGCAAAGCCCTAGCTAGTTAAAACTGCGAGGAGTGTGCAATTTACGATAGTTTCCAAGATTTTCATAGGAAGATTTTTCTTAGTATGTTCTGGAGATCTCTGACATTCGTAAGACAAGCCCCACGAAGCCTGATCCAAATCTCATGGAAGCCAGTGACAGTCTGTCCACTGACTGCAGCTGCAGAGGGAATTGGGTTAGGTCCTAGGACCGAAATAAGCTCCATATCGAGGGCCTGTGTATGTCCTGCTCCCTGAATAAGCGGTACTCAACCTCAAAGACAAGCTTATGTCAGTTTTTGGTGGAGGCAGCAGCCTGGCTGTCAAAAGCATCCCAGCAGCAGCGATGACCCTTACAGCAGTTCGTACTACACAAACACAGCACAGCATAGAGCTGAATCAATGCGTATGGGGGATTTTTGAAGCCAGCACCAGATGCAACTGTATTGTCAAGGAAGGTGCGGTCTCTCTAGCTTTTCATGCTGTACGTCCCCACCTTCCTGAACTACAGCTTGGACAGTTCTTGGGGAAGGTGGGCTTTTTGGGACTGGTGCAAACCTGTGATGCAAGAGCCTGAGGCAGGTTTGTATAGCCCTCCTGAATCAGTGCAGTGATGGTGTTCAGGGTTTCTTGTTCGCCTCTGGAAGAAACAAGGGGTAGATTGAGCTGGAAACGTTGGTCACTACAGATCACTGTGACCAGCCACTTCTCCTTGCTCTTAAAAAGTGACTGGATGTCTGTGGTGTCTGAATGTTGAATGTTTCAGAAAAGAGCTGGTGAACAAACTTGCTCTTACCCTTTTGCTAGGGGAGCTAGGACCTTAGAGCAACACTGATTTACCAAATAGAGCTTGGAGGTGCGTAAGGGACACATAAACAAGGATCAAGAAAGGTAGTGTCATTTATAATACTAGCCTGTGTAAAGGACACCATCAGATAGAAAACATGTAGGGAATCTGAAGAAGGATTTCATTAAACTAAATATTAATAGGGATGTTTTATCACATTTCACAAACAGCCACTAAAATGTTTATTTTTTTTAGCTGAGGGCAAGCACTTAAAATGTGTGATTTACAAATGCTACTTCCCATACTGGCAGTGATATGAGACGATCTGAAGGACTGCAGGTGACTGTGCCCTGGACTGTTGGTGTGCGATAGCATCACTGTTTCGCTGCCAAATAGCCAAGCTGTGCAGGTAGTGTGTCTTTAGTCTTGTCCTGATTGTTTTTCATGCTATTGCTCCTTCTCATTGATATAATTGAGTGTACTTCATCCTTTCCCAGTTCTAATCTTCATGTTTCCCCAAGTCTTTTTTTTATTTTATTATTTTTTCTTTTTTTTTTTTTTTTTAATAGCCATTATAGCAATACCATTACCATTGCAGACTGAAAAGTCTGGTTTGATATAATCACCCCTTTTCCTCAGAACTTCTCCTCTAAGTGCTAAGTGCTCTGCCACATCCATTTGAACCTCAACATAGCAGGACTACAGCAGAGCAGTCAGGTTGCATAATGCACTTCTCTAAATCAACTTGAGCAGATGGGAAGGGAAATAGCTTCAGCTAGCAAAGCATAACTCCCCTTGGGCACGTTTCAGATGGCAGTGGAAGTGCAGCCTGGCAATGCCCTACTGTCTTAATTTTGTCCTCTCAGATGACAGAGGCAGCCTAGCCTGAACAAAGGCTTATTCCCCTCTGGCTCTTCCTCTCCTCCCAGTTTACAGCATTGTACAAATACATACTTTTAAACAGTGCTTGTATGGTAATTTTTCTCAATCACCATGCTTTGCTTCATTTCTACTGGTATTTAGGCAAAAAATAAAATAATGTATAGATAAAAAATTAAACACTCAAGTGAAATATAAACAAGAACAATGTAGGTTAAAAGATGACTAAAAATAGTAGTAAGTGTTGGTTTATGCTCATCAGGTAGGGACCCCACAGCTGTAAGAAGAAATTAGGCCTTGTTAGTTTATTAAAAGACCATGATCACAACTGGTTAATTTATTGAAAGCAGAAAAAAGGGAACACTACCAAGCGAGGCTAAACACATCACTTAATTCAACTCCACTGAAGTCATTAAAGTCATACTGGCATAAATTTGTCTTTAGCTGGCATCATCTGTTCTCTGGTGTAGAAGTACGTGGTTATATAAAAGCAGTGGAAAAGTCAAGTTAAAGCTGTCTGTTGCAATGGACCTTTAGAGAAAACAAGCTACATTTTAAGACAGTTGAATCAGACTCCACTGGTTTTGGGCAAAAGCTTCATCTGCAGAATTTGTTATGTATGCATACGAATGAATTGCATAAATGAGTGTCAGTGGTGGTGTCGTGGGTTTTCAAGTCCTGGGTCAGCTAGTTGGTAAAGGAGGGAGGCACCCGTGATCCGGCTGGAAGGTGCTGCTTGTTCAGGCTGCCTCCTGCTAAAAGGAGGAAGAGTTCAAGTCTGTTCAGCACCCTTGTCCCAGAGCAAACTATGGCTGTACCTAAGAACCTGCCTAAAGGGCAACAAGAACATGACAGTCTTCTCTTCTGTCCTTGGTCTGATAAGACAGCAGCAATGCCTGCCCTCTTTGTCCTCTCCTACTTCATCCAAATATTCAGTTAATTTCCAACCTGCTTTCCTCATATAATTTATTAATGTCAGCGGTTGGGAAATTGCTCACTGCTTTAAGCTTTTATGATTTTCAAAAAGACTACAGTCCTGTGTGCAAGGATATTCCCTTATGTGTGTCCTCTGCAATTTAAATTGTGCTAGACCTAGTTTAAGATGATGGCAATATGGGCCAAAGAACTGATAAACCTACAGAGAGTTTAGGGTGTCAAATACTTTATAATCTAGGGACAAACACTGACTATTAGAGAGCCCGGGGCAGCAATCTTTCTAAGCCAGCTTGGTCCTGATTGCCTATGTATGCAACAGTTGGGTTAGCTTAACTTTTAATTGCCAGGCTCTAATTCCCCCAGATCTCATTTTTTTCCTATGAAGTTTCCTACGTTTTGTACCACTCTGCTCTGTATCACCCTTTCATCTTAACTGTGTATTTCCTTCACATTTCTGAAACTCCTTTAAATGAGTCATTCTGCAACATTTTGCTGTGCTTCCTTGTCTTGCAAGGGTTGAGTATATTTATTCCTACCTTTCTGAAGCTTCAGTGTAATGTGAAGCACCAGGGGAGCCCTTCTGGCTTTTATTTTCTCTTCAGGAATCTGTGCTTAGTTTATCGTCTTTGCAGGATACCATGTGAACAGCAGAGTTCATGATTGACAAGGGAGGCTTGAAAGGACTACTGCTATCAGCACAGGTAGAGCCGATGCATATTTCATCACTTTGGCAGCGGTGTCTATGGGTCTTGTGATCTTTGCAGGGATCCTTACGGGAAATTCAATGAGGAGAGTCTCAGGAGAGGTTGAAAGACAAGAAACGGAGGGACAGCTTTGAGGTGTTTGTGTTGGTGGTGGAAAAGCGAGATAATGACATTGAAGAAGAAGCAGCAGGAATAAGAAAAAGGTAAAGAGAGAAGAGCCTCTTGTAAGGTTAAGACCTCTGCAGGGAATCAGGACCTAAATTCAAAGATCATTGGGGCTTTGGCTGGAGCAAAGATAATGGAGAGCAATAAGCAAATCTGAAGTGCTCGTTTGAGGGATATCACCCCAGCAGTAGGGTGAGGTGTGTGACCGGTGAGATAGTAAAGAAGTAAGTTATAAGGAACGTGGTAAAATGGAAGAAAAGACTGCTGGAAACAGTGCTGAGAAAAATAGTACCCTTAAAACAGTTATTTAAACGGTCAGCAAGACAGAAAGAAGCAGCCAAACTGAAGGGGAAAAGGAAAAAAACAGTAACAGCTATACTGAAATGCCTGCAGGGGAGAGGGGGCTCCGATTCTTCAATTTCTTCTCAGATTTGTTAATGTACATAGTGAAGAGCACTTATTCTTCTATTCACATCTCTGCACCTCTGCACGTAGCTTTTCTATGTCTACCCATATATATGTGACTTACAGACAGGGTCACCCCATTTTGCATCACCCCCAAGAGTTTTCAGAGAAGTTACAGCCTCAGCAGAACACAGCTGCCAAAACCGTCTGGTGGTTTGCAGTGTGAGCAACCTGACGGGCAGTAACGGATGGACATTTCTGACACACCATTTCTCAGCAATTGCAGGAGTTTCTTGTTTACTTCTGAATATACCTCAAGATTTGATTTTTGACTGCTAAAGAGTCAGTTCTTTCACGAAGAGTTGTTGGGGGTTTACAAGCCATGTGCCTAGGTCTAACGTGCCACGGCTATGCAACATTCCCAGTGAAAACCTCCTCTGTGCCATGTCCTAGTCAGCAAGGACTGTGGAGTGGCTTTCAGGGAAAGGTTACCATTTCCTCTCTTTCCCCAAGTCTTTGTCTGCAGGAATAGGGGGGAACTGGATAGGTGGGAGATGGGTTCATTGTGGGAAATACTGTCTCTTCTGTCTTTGAGAGGGAATACATTTGTCAATGTGTTATTGTTAAACCACGTGTGCTCTCTGAAAGTCTTGTATGCAATGTACTATATCTGTCTGCAAGAGGAATAAACAGGTACCTGCTGATACAAAGCTGGGATGTGTAACAGGGGCTCAGCTCTTCACTGAGAAGGAAAGTATAAGTGACATTTGTGCAGCTTCTCACACGGTGTTACATTGGCTGAGAAAAAAAAAAACAGTTCCTGAAGAAACAGATGAAGATGCGTTCCTCGGGGATTACGGTGTGAGGAGACTTCAGGAGCAGTATGCAGCATCAGTAACCAGCGTCCCAAGGCACTAACAGTCCTCTTGCCCAAGGCACTGCCATCACAAATGAGCAGCCTGCCTCTGTAAAACCGGTGGGAGAGAGGGAGTTAACAGCAAGCCTTGACGTTTGGAAATTAGTCAGCCACTCTGTCTCACTCCTGCTTGTCTGCCTGTTTGGCAGTGGAGCAGGCTGGTGAAAATGTTCCCCTGATCAACAGACGGTTTGGAAGCAAACTGGCAGACCTACAAGTGGAGCATGCCTCAACATTACCTTCAATTGAAATGCTTCACTAAAGGATTCACTTTAGTATCACAAAAAAATAAAGGCTTGGCTTAATGTTTTGCCCCTCCCATGCTTGTCTTGCTCGTTCCCCTGGGGGAACCTCACGCACACCCCCGTGAAGGGAAGGCAGTTTCAAACAAGTTTCTCACAGAAGAGCCACACTCCCCTCCCAGGACTTGTACTTGCCTCCCCCCAGTTCAGTCCCATCCCACAGTTTTCCAAGGCATCCAACTGCTGTTCAGGATAAATAAATTCCAATTCCAAAATCTTTTTTATGTCCTTATATAGCCCAAACACAAACTCAAGGCTCACTCTTCTCCAAGTTGTTGCCCACCTCTGTCAAATGCTGCCTTTGCGGAAATTCTCATCCCAGTTAATCACCTTTCCCTTCTCCCTCCCTGTCCTACTCTCTGCAGTACCACATGTGGCTGAGGTTCTTATCGTCAGCTTAGCCTCCTTCCCCGCAGAGGTCACAAGTCCTTTGGGTGGAGGAAGCTGCTGCTGAGAGATGAGGAAGAGCCGAGAAACAGTGAACCCCTTGCAAATGTGAGCTGGAGAGGGCTCTTCTCAGCTCTCTGCTTGCTCGCAGATGTGCTTCTTGTGCTTCTTGGGAGAAAGTGGCAGAAAGGCTTTTTTGGTCTCAATTTGGCAGGCAACCAGACAATCATGTAGGGCAGAGGGGTGCGTAGATAGAGATTAAGAAACAAATATCTGAAGTCACTGGAATGAAGTTGCACAAATCCAGAGAGTGATTGTAGAGACAGAGACTTCAGGCAGCTTTGTTCTACAGTAACCTTCATAATGTTGGAAAATAGGTTTTTGCCATTGTTGTAACAGTAGTGTTAGGTTTTGACAAACATGTCTTTCAACTGCTTGTTTCTTCTTCCTCTAACAGAGCTCTCTTTCAATAATTCAAATAAATTCTCCTTGGGAGATGCATTTCTGTACTGGAATAAGTGAGATCTGAGATTAATTCCCTAAACTGTTAGACAGTGTGGCATCAATCATGTCTGTCAGCAAGCCTTACCTCTGCCATAGCAGCAGGAGTATTGGCTCAGCAGTGGTCTGCGAATGCAAGAGAAGCAACATAGGTAGGGAGACAAGATGCTTTTTATTAGACCAAATTATAGACTTGAAGAAAGGCCTTTGTATCAGAAGTTGCCAGTTTTCTCTAATAGTGTGTGCTGGTCTAATAAAAGACAGAATTTCTTCCTACTAGCCTTGTGTTGCTTACATTAGCTGTGCTTTGATCAGGGTCTGCAGTTCACTTCAAACACTTCCCCAGGACGGTTGCCTGTTTTAATCACCACTGGCTGTCTCTTTTGCTACCAAAGGAGCTCCTTTTGCTAGCTTTTGATATGGGGAATGCATTACCCTGTAATCAAAGTGATGTTTAACTCGTCCCTGAGCATCTGGAAAGAAACCTTAAACAGCCATTACTGGCTAAACGTAAAATACATATTTATTAACAGTTCAGGCTGGGGTGTGTGTGGCGTGCGTGTGTGTGTGTACAGATGTGTAGAATTTGTCATGCTGTATTTGTATTGCTAGAATGTGAACGCAGCCGCTTTTTTATATTCCAGGTTGAAGGTATGGTACTTTCTAAATAGAGATGTAAAAAAAAAAAAAAAAAAACCCAAACAAAAAACCACAGGAAAAATAGCTTGAATTTCTTATTATATAGTATTGTTCCACTGAGTGTCTTAGAACGTCACAAAAGCACACTTTAATACTTACAGTGATCTTGTGATTTTCATTGTAATTATTAGTAGTGGACTGACAAATGGCTTGGTAAAAATATTTTAAATTTTAAATATTAAAGAGGAAGAAGCAATTGGAAGGTGCGTGCCCTTCTGGTCTCACTGGAGTCACTTCAGCAGCCTCTTCCAGAATTCCTGCAGACCTTATTCACCCCTGATTCCCATCCACCTTCTCTGGGTTGTGGTGGAGCTACAGAAAAGCAGGCTCAGATTACTCCGAGCTGATCAACAGATATGTCTTATGTAGATACACTCACATAAACAGGTTTATATGCATGTAAAAAAATTCTACTACTATTTTGAGATCTCTGTTGTCTCGAATGACTTCACCAATGATGCCACCACATGTGGGTCCAACCTGCATATCACCCAAGTTTTAGCTTAGAATGTCTCTTGCCTGAGCAGATCTTTGTTGGTGGCAGTTGCACATTAGATTGAAATACAATTATGGCTTCTGCTGAAGAAATGGTCGAACACATTGTCCTGCCCGACAAGCCACGAAGTGAGCCACCTGGGATTCCTAACCATTTTTGAGAAGACAAGGAAGACCAGGGGAATATCCTTCAGCACACAAGAGGTAGCAGGGGGGACCAGAGCCCTCGCTGGGGCTGGGGCTGGACCAGCAACATGGGCCAAAGAAGGGTGCACAGCCCCGTGGCTGCTCCTGGCCACGCGCCTGGGAGAGGCCCCACGGAGACCCCACAGTCTCACTGAACCCCCAGGCAAGATGATGACAGAAGAGATGAAGGGCTCCCCAGACAAGGGTGTGTGGCCTATTTCAGTGTATTTATAGCGTAGCCTTTCTTTGTTCTGCGCTGTGTCCTTGAGGGATGAGGGTCAATTAAGTCTGAATGTCAGAGCTAGCATTGCTACCCACAGTATGAACAGAAACGGCTGTCAGCAAGGCCAGAAATAACCTGATGCCCAGAAGCAGGCAGACGGTCAGTAGAGTGGGGACCCGCTGTATGTTTTGCCAAAAGAATGATGCCCCCGTCTCCTCCAGCGTTCGCTCCTGCAGTACCTCTCCAGCCCCTAGCTGGGGGTGCTGCTGTCGCTTTAGCAGGCAAAGTCCCCCGAGACACCATTTCCCTCATCCAGCCTGACCCACCTGCAGGGTGGGTGTCGGGTCTGACCTCGGCAGCTGCCCGGAGCCGCACAGGCCAAGCGGTGGGTGGCTGGTCCCCGCAGTGGGATGCGCCACGTTCTCGGGGTGAAACGGATCCCAACCTCCACCTCTCGCTTGCAGACCTGAGCTGTGTGCAGATCACGAACGGGAACTCAGTTCTATGAAATCAGAAAGAAAAAAAAAATCCAACCCAGCAGCATTGAAATCAGAGATATTCCAATTATTAGAAGCGAACGGAAATCACTGCACTCTCCTTGTGCAAAACGTTTGTGGTGCTGCTAAATGAGCCACTGCAAATGTTGTAATGTTCCACTGATTTTTTGTTACTCAGCAACTACTGCGGTGGTTCAGCAGTGAATAGGCTAAACTGAGTTTTCCTAGCAGAATAATAATGAAAGAAAATGGAAAGCTTGAGATGTAGAAAGGGACTGATGACACCATTGGCACAGCGGGAGAGAAGTGAGGAGCAAATGAAACTTTGACAGTCTGGAAAGGTTAGGTTGCAGGCAGAGATCCTGGAAAGGGATCATGGGGTCACCATCCTATTAGGAGATCGAGGGAAAGCAAGTTGTGAAGCCAAATGGATTGATTTAAAAGAAGGCAAGGGAGAGATTAGGACAGCAGAGCATACTACTAGGGCAGAGATCTGCCTGGTCTGGGACAAAGGAGTTCAGTAGGAGTGTTATAATCTTAATCTTTACATTAACTGAACAATGACAGAAGATGCTAACACATACTCTGAAGATACTAAATTTCTGCTTGCAGTTAAAACTGGTTGAGTCTTAGGAGCAATATCTCAAATTAAAACAAAATGAAAAGTTAAAAATGAATGGTCAGCCAAAACCCTGCTGCTCTGCTGATCAGCACGGCTGCTGTCAGGTGAGGCAGCACTCAGGCACAACCCAGAGCGCTGCTCCCTGCAAGCACCGCTCCTGCTTGGAGCTGCCTCTCCAGAAATCCATGTGCACTCATTCATGGGAGTAAAGCCCCGCGTGCACTGATACGGTACATAGACAGCTGTCTACAAAACTAAGGGAATTATTTTAGTTGCTCCACCCGCCTTAACCTATTTTTCCTCTTCCACAAATTCTCCCTAGCACTTTTTTCCCTTCTGTTCTGTTGCACTCCCGTTTTGTAGTCTTCCCTCAGTATCCATTACTGGCTGCTGTCAAAGACAAGGTGGACCAGGTTCGTCGTTAGGCTGATGTGGCATGGCCTTTTTTTGTAGTTCTTCCTTGGGTAATGGCTTGCTATAAATGAAATCATTTACTAAAAGAATAAATTAAATAATCATCTGGGGTTCTTTTTTACTTGGGCAACGTAAGAGCATGTATGTTACATTTCGTTTGAATGAAGGCTAGAATCATATACACATTGCTGAAACTGTTATGTTTCATAAAGTGGCCTTATTATTTTCTGTGTATTTTTCTTTGTGTGTGGAGTTTTTTCTTTCTATTAAATTGCATATCCATGGAGGATTTGGGGGCACTCAGCCAGTCAATCCAATTTGGAGTTGGATGGTGGTTGCAGTGGGCTAAGTCCCTTATCTGTCCCCGTCAGCTGTTTTACTTCTCTGCTATTGATGGAAACATAAAATTAAAAGTGGAATCAACTCAGAGGCAAGAGCCCAGCAAGAGACTTAGGAGGGGAAAGTTGAGGGGGGAGATTCTGACTAATCGCTCTGCTGCTGGGGTGCTGACAGGTTCAGTTTTAAATATGCATGCAGTAGATCGGGTATTTCACAAATATTGCCATTTCATTTGCCTTTGTGGGTATCAAAGCAATTATAAGAAGAAAACTGAAATCGCATCGGTAATGGATGGGGGTTTTTTGGACAAGTGGGATTTCTGGAATTCTGGTTTCCCATGTGGTGTGCACTGGGAAAGGATGAAACTTGAGGAATGAATAGGAGGCCTGAAAGTGGATTAGCCATTCCTACAGGATTATAGTGGAAGCATAAAGAGAAACTAGTCAGTGAATATACTTGATTCCATGCATACTTCACGGTATGTACACACTACGGTGAGAACCAGCTCAGGGCTGTAGAAATCAGGCATTATAATGGTGCAGAATCAACGTAAACAAGAATTTGAAGCTGATGGACCAGACTGTCTGGCGTGCTTTGTAGGACTCATAGTTGTCTCTGTACCTTCTGACTCTGGACCAGAAAGGGCCTTGCATTTCTTCTAGGTTCGTACTTCCCAGTAGGCTAAGTGGTGTCAGCTTCCCATGTCCCTCCATGACCTAGATTGCCGGAGACACACAGGAGTCTCGTGATGCTGCTTTCTTCATGTAAACGTCTCTGCCGTGCTTCTGTTTGGGGGCTGGCATTAGGCAATTCACACTGATGAATAAAATCTCTTACATGAGGGGTTCTCCACAGGGAGGATCCTCTGCCTCTTGTATCACAGCGATGTGAAAAAGAAAACCTCATGGTCACCACTGTACCCCAGCAGCTGGATGGTCCTTTCCCTGCAGGGAGGGAAGGAAAAGCGTGATCCTTCAGTGCCCAAGGGACGGGCAAGCAAATCTTCTCCTGAATGAGGGTTTCTTGCTATATCCAGTACAGAGGACTGACAGGATAAACCCCACCTCTTTGTGTAGGAAACGTTCTTCAGACCACTTCCCTCTTGTCCACGCAGGAGACAAAGGTGCACCTGGGGCTGGGCTCGGTGTGAGGTGAGGAACCGGTGGAGTATTGGAAGGAGGAGGAGTCTGTCTGTGAGACCAGTGGTGGGAGAAGGGCAGAAAGGCTGTGGTGGGTGTCAGGAGGGGAGGGTGTAGGAGCAAGGGAGTTTCTCTGCAACAAGGAGGGAGTGAAGAGTAATAAGGGAAAGCAACATAAGGAAGAGGGAAGCAGAATTTCTGTACTTAAAAAGAATACAAAAAGACACTAGCATAGATGAAAGAAAAATGTTTCAAAGGGAAAGAGAGGACAAAGGCAGAAATAAGTTGTTTTTCAAATCAGAAAATGTAATGCTAAACGAAGCAATAAAATACATTGCTGGTACAAGTGTGATTGATATGGCTGACGTCTGTTTTATCCCTCCTACTGGGCAGCTCAATGAACTGCTGGAGAGAGACGCATAAATCTAGGGTAGGTGAGGTTGATGAAAAAAGGTATATAAAGCTTGGCATCTTGTGGACTTTCCTCCCCTCCTGACTGATGGTGATGTCTCAGGCCACGGACGTTGCTCTTTGGATCTGGTACAAATTCCCAGTGGTGCTGCAAGGGGCCACTCCTCCCCACTCCTGTCCTTGTGTAGGCACGGGCATCTCTGAATCAAGATGCTGATGCTGAAAACTAACTGTCCTGGGCTGCATTAAGTCTTGTGGCTGTGTGAAAGCTTCCGTGAGCGCAGGAGCAGAGATGAGAATGGGCAGCTAGGGGTGGTAGCAGGAATGACCTCCCTTTACAGCGGTGACACAGATCTATGCCAGATTACAGTGCTTGTCTCATTGCTAACTGGCAGGACACGAGCCCCCATGCTCCTAAGAGGCCTCTCCTGCCTCGATTCTCTGGTGCATAGCCATGTAGGAGTTCTTGTTTACTAAACAGAAACCAAGCTGAAAAGAGAAGAGGAAGCGCAAGGCAGCCCCCGTTTCTGCAACTTGTCAATCTGGCCTCGCTCGCAATTATCAACTTCTACACTTCTCCCCAGTGATCCCGTTTTCTTGGCTTCTACCTCTTGTTTCTCCATGCAGCTTCCAAGTCTCTTGATTTTCAATGCTCCTGGGCGACACTGCAATCAATACATAGAGGAGGCTTTGGTCAAACCCACTAGAACTCCATGTAAATTTTGTCCCAGTAGCTACAGCCAAGGCTGGTTTCACAGGTGTCCTGATCTTTCAAATGTGCATTCAGGGCATGGTTTCTGGAGACCCTGTGGGAGGTTCTGATCTCGAGCTGCTTACAAAATAGAAAAACAAAGCCCATTTCTTAGGGAATTTATAGATCCTTCATGGCTCAGGGAAAATTTGTCACTAGTTGTCTTTTGCTAAAGAACAATAGCACTTTTTATCTTTTCGCATGTGTAGTAAAGCTGTAGAAAAGCTACTTGGGCCTCCCTTGATAAAAGACCTTTCTCAGTGAGTCGTAAATGGATCAGCTCCCTAGCCCAGTTCACAGAATACTGCCTGCCCTTTCAAGGACAAAAATTCACTACTCCCTTCATGTAAGGGTTTTCTTTACGTGTGGAGAGATTGCCACATGGTGGCAATTTACTTCCACTTTACAATTGTATATACAAGTACCTAACCCAGTCTAGCTTATTTTCCAGATGTCTGTTTTCTTTCAGCCCATTCTGTGCTCCTAAGTAACACTGGCACTTCCGTGTTAAGATTACTTGCTCTTCCTTTGTTTTTGCTGGGGGTGTTTGTCCCTCTACTCAGTTCCTTCACATCCCTCTAATACTTAGCATGCCATTACTTTTTCTTACCTCCTTCCAGTCTTTCCACCAAAAGAGAATATTTGGACAGGTCTGGATTTTATACAATCCTCGGGTAGTTTCTTAAAAAAACAGATAAACTTATTTTCCTTACAGGCATGAATGGGATGTCCATGGAGACAGCAGGGGAGAGCAGGGAACGGCAGCAGGATGGCTGCAGGGGGTTGAGACAGACTGCAAGTCCCCGCTCAGGACAGCTTCCTACAGCCCTCTCCGCAGGTGGGCACAGGGAACAAAATGAGGAGCCGTAACTCAATCTCTGCCATAATATCACTGAAATCAAATTAACTTTGTGAGAAGTTTACACACATACTTTAAAAAAAGGGCAGCTAACGCGACAAGAGTTCTCTATAATAATCGTACTGTGAAGATGCTGACCATGATCCCATTGCCCATGGTGTTCTGAAACGAGTCCAAAGCAGGGTGCCATTTCCTGCTCTCCTTTACATGCAGCTGCTCAGGGTCCAGTGCTCTTGGCCTCTCGCCTCTCAAAAGAGCGAGCAGTCTTCTGAGGATGCTGCCTGCAGGCTGAACTGCAGCAGCAAAGGAAAGGATCTCACTCCGCTGCGGGAGCAGCAACAAAGACCAGGCTCCTCGCACAGCAGAAAAGCCAAGACGTCCCTGGAGTAATTCCAGTGGCTCTAAGGCCAAGGTATTTTTACAACATCACAGAAACATGAGATCTTATTTTTCAAGAGTCCTGACTGTAGGCTAGTGCCTTTTGTGCTTTCTTTTCAGTACAAATTTGTTAAGAAGTGTTGAAACTGACCTCTTACTGAAATTTGTCTGTGCCAATCTACCACTTTTTCTTGGCATATATGTTTAAAGCAGTATTTTCCTCTGCATCGAATTTCATTCATAGATTGCTGAAATAGATTTAGAAGTGTGAGTATTTTTCAAGCAATGTTTAGGATCAAGCATTATTTTTTTGCCATTTAACCATCATAACAAGCATATACTCAGCAGACAGTCTGAATAAAATTCCATTCTGTAGAATTGTCCTCTGCTGTGAATTATATTTTTTATGGCAGATTTACTCCTCTGACAGAGAAAATTCAATAAGTAACTGCATTTCCATTACAGATACAGTCTTCTGCTAGCCAACAGATAAGCTTTTTATCAGCAGCCATGCTTCCGTGGCACTCTTCTGGGCTCCTGCCAAGCTCTGCCTTCGTTCCTTTCATGAACAGATCAATGTGCAAACATTTGAGAACCCTAAATAACATAATGGCTACTTGAATGCACGCTCAAAAAAAAACCAAAACCCCACCAAGCCGATTTCAAACCTGTTACGCCTGCATAATATACCTAATGCAAATCTACAAAACCAAGGAAAGAAGGGAAAGGGGTAGCACATAGCTACCATATCCAAAGCTGCCCTTCCCCACAGACCATATACATCAGCTTTTCCACTAAGCCAGGGTGGAAGCCTTCCCTCCAATGCCTCTTTGCTACATCATCCCTCAAACAACGTGCAACACCAGCATCAACTGGAGCTGGTAATGTTGGGAAGAAGAGTCTGGGTAAAGAAGAAAGTGATGAAGAACAAGCAGAGAGGAGAAATTACAGTGTGGTGTGGTGTCTGTTATGCATAAGAGCAGTACCAAGGTGCGTGTTGGGGGGGGCTGTGTGTACCAAAACACTCGGCCACTGGGTAGTACTCCAGCCTAAAATTCAGAGATGACCAGCAGCTGCAGCTGCGTTGTCCGCAGCAGTTGCTGAGGGCATCCTCTGCTGCTAACTGAGCACCCCGTGTCCCACAGTGAGCCAGCGAGACTCCGCCTTACACCACCACACACACTGCTGGCATTAGCCCAGGTGCATTTTGTCTTCTCTGCTCTTGTGAGCTCTCCCTCTGTTCTCCTTTTGGCAATGGAATAACCACTGTGGAGATAAGATCCCTTTTTTTTTACCTCTGTTCCCTTCAAACGAGAGGATGTGCGCTTGGAGTGATGCCTGTTAGTGACACTGACACTGGAATACTGGAACCAAACAGTTCCCTGTGGGGAAGCAGCAGTGGTAAAAGAAGAAAACTGAAGAAAAGTGAAGTGACTTCAGTGGACAGCTACAGGAATAAAATGAGAAAAGAAAGAGAGAAAACTAATTGGAAAGGGGTTAATGTGTGAGGGTAATATAAAATACAGAAAGGTACAAGAAAAGGAATGGGAAAACAACCAAAAAACCTCCCAAAAAGGAACAATGAGCAGGAGAAGCCATAAGCAATAAAACAAGAGAAGCAAAAAGATGAACCAAATCTCTCTCCTTACTGAGGAGTTGTACTGCAGCCTGCCTTATCTCTTTTTTATATAAATTTATAAATAAACTTCATTAGCTTTTTTTTCCTGTTGGGAGGGATATAAAAGATGTTAATAAGTTCTTACAGAGGGTAAATAGTTTTAGGGGATGATACTAGTGATACTGAAAATAAAGATCAAAGCCAGGACTGCCAGAACAGGGTTTCTAGGTTATCCATACACCGTTACAGCTCTAATAGATTAAAGGCTCATCTGAACATAAAAAGATGAAAAATCATAGGGATCATCTCCACTATGAAACTGGCTTGATTACAAAACATAGTAAAGGCCTGATTCTATCAGGCTCAGACCGAACAGTGCTTTATGAATAGCTTCATGAAAATTAGTGGGATCGACTCGGTGTGATCTGTTCCTCAGCAAGAGTCGGGGTGCCCAAGGTCAGCCAGCTTAAGCTCAGTGGCATTTTTCAGTGCTCAGATCAGCTTCTGTTCTGGCCCCTGAAGCAGTAAGGATGACAGTGGTGTTTTGACTATTCATCTCCATCGTCAAGAGCGCACTCACAGTTATATAGATAAGTATTTGTCATAAGGAGGAAAATCTGTGCTCTGCAACCTAAACCCATCAGAGCATTGAGTACCGTTACAGTAGGTGCTAGTTCTATCAGCAGCCTCTGGTGCCATGGGCATGAAATTTTCTGTATTCAAACTCCACAAGTTCTTGGAAACAGGAGCTGTTCTGTGATCAGCGGGATAGGTAAATGGGTGCACCGGGCCAAGCAGCTCCCCCTTCCCTCAAAGCCATAGCATTCCTGGGCATAAACGCTTCAGACAAACTTCCAAAGTAGGTGGAAAAAGATGTTCAATGAATTACAAGCCACACTACAGTACGGAAAAGACCAGATCATTTTTTCACCGCCACTGCAAATGTCATCTCTTATGGAAATATGCTCTGAGGCCAGATCAGGTTTGTGGAGAGGAAAAGTAAAGTCTAGTTTGAAAGAGAGTGGTTGTACTTCAGAGGTGGTTTCTTTCTTGACATTTCCCTCTGTAGTCAAGCGCAAACAATCCTAGGATTTTCCATAAACTCTAGAGTAATGGTCAAAATGGAAATGTATCAGAACTGTGGAAGTTGTAAGCCCTGGATAAAAAGCAGTTATAAAGGGGAGCTGGTTGGGTTTGGTGTTCAAACCCTTTCATTTTTTCTACCACTTCTTGTCTGTTATGCCCAGTTTTGCTTAGATGTCTCAGACCCAGTACAACCATTACACGTTACAATCACTGTCACCTTACACACAGCACAGGTAAAGAAGGGAAGCAAAAGTCCAGGAAAAAAGCTACTGTGCCTTCCTAATTACCTTTAGGATTATAGCTTCCAGCACAGACTTTAAATCTGTGCCGTGGATTCACCTATAGATCTGCAAGAAATCTTTAGCATCCCTCTACTCCTGCTGCTGACAGATGGTAGAGCAGAGAACAGAGACTAAGCAAATAAAAGCGTTTCACCCACAGCTTTTTTCTTGTGATATAGTAGCATAATGTAGCTGTGAAATCAGTGGTGTTTCAGAACACGCCTTGCACTGCTGAGGTTTCTGGCTGGAGGTAGCCCAAACGCAGTCAGTCAATAAACTCTCAATCTCAGCACAGAGGTCACATGAGAGAAAAAGATATCTAGACAGAAGACAGGCAGGTTTATGTGGGTCAGGGCTCTTTCTTTTATGCGCCAGATGACAAACCTGCCCCTTTCTACCTTGAACTGGGGAATTCCAAATCTTTAAACCCCTTGGGAATTTTTTCTCCCCTCAGCTTGACATGAGAACGGCTAGGCATGACACAAGAAAGAAAATGGCAGAGCAAAGAAAGACTGAAAAAAATGGAACCTTTCCTATATTCATTTTCTCTGTCCCCATTCCTCCCCTTTTATGCATCAACAGTTTTAATAATCTGGCAAAAGCAAAACCCGAAACTAGAAAATCCATTCCTACCCACTGTCACAAAATGAGCATCATTTCCTAAGAAATATTATGATGAGAGGGGATGCATTTAATCCGTTCTCTCTGTTCCTTTTTTCATTTGACACTGGTTAGTGTTGCATTTTATAAACAGCTGCTCCGAAACATCCAGCTCTCATTTTAAAACAAACGAAAAATTAGGATCTGCTTATGGAATGGAAGTTAATACAGATGTGGCTTTTAAACAAGATTGATGAATAATAATAAAAAAGCCGTGAAATCACTCTTACATATAATCTCTTCACTATGAAAATAAACCACTGCTACATCCACGCTAAGCGTATGTAGAGTAAACAAAACAGATGGGGGATTTCCCACTGCTGGTTTCTTTCTTCTAAGGATGGTTATTTTCAGTTCACAAACTCTCAGCTGTCATCCCTGATTTATCTTCGCATCAGATTCCTGTTGGGGCCACACGGCTAGGGGTCTGGCCGAGGCGGCACCTCTCCCCGCGCCCCGCACTCTGCCCTCCCCAGCCACAGCACCTGGAGCCGGGGTTCGCGCTCCTCTTCCAACCCCCTTTTCATTCATCCCTCGAACGGTGCCTGACGTTTTGAGCATCTCGGTCGTGCTCCAGGCCGGTGAGAGCTGTACGCAGGAGAGGCAGGCTCGTAATTTGTTGGGAAGCACCCTCCTTTCCTCGGGGAGGGGAGAAAGGGCTGCTAGGGATAACGGGACCCCGCCTGCGTTCAATCCGCTACCCAAACAATGGCTTTATTTAAACATATAGAGACATCGCTGCACAGAGATCCTTTAAAAACTGTTTTCGCCGTCCCCAGCCGTAGACAGAGCGACCACTTATTTGCTGGAAAGGGCTCCTCCCGCCCCCTCCTACTCCTGCCCTCCCTCCTCCCCCCGCCTCCCTTCCCCATATATTATTACTCTATGCCACTAACGTTAAAACAGCCCCACCGCGCTCCCTGCCCGAGCCGCGGGGCGGGAGGGAGCCTTTCCCTCGCCCCAGGCAGCCTCCAGCCGCCGCCCGGCTCCTCCGGCCAGGGCCCCGCCGCCCGGCGCTGTCTGTCCCCGGCGGGTGCTGAACCGCCGGGGCGGGAGCGGGGCCCGGAGCCCCCCCGGCCTCTCCCCGGCGCCCGGAGGCGAGGTGGGCGGCGAAGGGCGCCGCGGGGGGATGGGGGGAGCGGGCGGCCACCCCGCGCCGCCCGCCTGAGCCCGCCCGAGCCCCGCGCACAAAGCCGCGCCGCGGCCATGGAAGAGGAGCTGAAGTGCCCGGTGTGCGGCTCGCTCTTCCGGGAGCCCATCATCCTGCCCTGCTCGCACAATGTCTGCCTGCCCTGCGCCCGCACCATCGCCGTTCAGACCCCGGAGAGCGAGCAGCACCTGCCGCCCCTGCTCCACCCGCGGGGCCCTGCGCCGCCGCCCGCCGCCGCGGCGCCGGGGCCGGGGCCGGGGGCGACCGCGGGCTCCGCCGCCTGCCTGGACTCGGAGTGCGCGGCGGGCGGCGGCGGCGGCGGCGGCGGCGGCGGCGGCGGCGGCGGCGGCGGCGGCGGCGGCGGCGGCGGCGGCGGGGGGGACCACGCGGACAAGCTGAGCCTGCACAGCGAGACCGACAGCGGCTACGGCTCCTACACGCCCAGCCTGAAGTCCCCCAACGGCGTGCGGGTGCTGCCGCTGGTGCCGGCGCCCCCGGGAGCAGCGGCGGCGGCGGCTCCGCGGGGCACCGGCCCCGCCAGCTCCTCCCTCACCTGCCCGCAGTGCCACCGGAGCGCCTCGCTGGACCAGCGCGGCCTGCGCGGCTTCCAGCGCAACCGGTTGCTGGAGGCCATCGTGCAGCGCTACCAGCAGGGCCGCGCCGCCGCCGCCGCCAAGTGCCAGCTCTGCGACCGCAGCCCGCCCGAGCCGGCCGCGGTGCTGTGCGAGCAGTGCGAGGTGCTGTACTGCAGCGCCTGCCAGCTCCGCTGCCACCCGGCCCGCGGGCCCTTCGCCAAGCACCGCCTGGCGCCGCCGCCCGCACACCCGGGCGCCCCCGACGGCGGCGGCGGCGGCGGCGGGAAGGGGGCGGGCGGCGGCTGCAAGCTGCCGACGTGCGCCGAGCACGACCTGGAGAACTACAGCATGTACTGCGTGAGCTGCCGCAGCCCCGTCTGCTACCAGTGCCTGGAGGAGGGCAAGCACGGCAAGCACGAGGTGAAGGCCCTGGGCGCCATGTGGAAGCAGCACAAGGTGAGTCCCGCCGGCCGGCCGGAGCTGGGGCGATGCTCGGCCCTGGGGACCGTTCGTGCCGATGCCTTGACATCGCCTTGCAGTTTACAGGACGTGAGGCGACTTCACGTCCATCATCCTCCCGGCCTTTCTTCCCCTTGCCACAGAGCTCCCTGGCCCTTCCAGACAGCCCAGCGACGCCGCAGCCTCCGCTCAGGGTTAGAAGATCCACAGACTCCCTTCCACGTTGGCCTCACCTTAGCCAGCAAATCTCAGGCTCAACCAGCCCTCGGGCAGACACCTGGGACTGGCGAGCCCGTCTCACTAACTTGTTTGACTTCCACAGGATCCTTGGCCATCCCGTCCTCTTGTGGGTGGCCGCAGCTGCCTGTGAGGGGATGGGATGGTCAATTCCTTCCTTTCACCGCCTCCCTTTCAGCTGGGACTCAGTGCAAACTGCCACATCCATTTCCCACCGCATGTCAGTGAGGGAGAGTGGCCCAGGGCCACCCGGACGTTTTAGACAGGAAACCGTGATAAGGAGGGTCATGCGACATCACTGTCGTCTCCTGGGCCTCAGAGAGGTCTCCCCTCCCGTTCAGTTCCCAAGATGGCCAGGAGGAATGGCTGGAGGGACCTTCCTGACACAAAGATGATTAAGGAGTCGTAGGACAGATGGGGTCTAGGGACAAGTAAAGCTTTTTCTGATTCGTATAGTGCCACAGTTTGATTCGTGCTTCCCTGCAAGGTGAGCGCCTTAGCCCTCCCTGGAGGCCCCTGGGGAGACATCAGAGCCAGCCGCTTTGCCACACCGGGGGGTTGCTGAGGTCTGGGAGAGCTGCTGGGTCACTTGGCCATGCTGTCCTTGTTAAAAACAAGACTTTGCAACCCTCTGAATAAAGAGCAAGACATGACCTTAGAAGTTGAAAGAATGTATGAAGTTAGCTCTTTCTTGCTAAGACGGCGGACCCCGGAAAAATGATTAGTTAATACATATGAATGTACAGAGGGGACTTTAAATACCTGAGTGCTGAGAGCAGTCCTTTGGAGCTTCTCGCTGTACAGGGGGAAAGGACTTCCCCCACAGCTGTGCAAAGAGCTTTTGGCTAGCTCTGCTGGCCACAGGATTCCCTTCTCGCTCTCTGCTGCAGTCATCAGTAAAGGAAACACAGAGAGATCCTTTCAGACAGTGCAGGAGAAGACAAAATCAAAACTGGTCTCATCATCCCTCAGCCATAATGCGGTTGAGCACAAGCTAGGCTAAGACATTTGCCAAGGCAAAAAATGGACTTTTGATTTTAAGCTTCAGAAAAGATGCCCCTTGGGGTGATTGATCTGCATAGTTTGTCCATCTGAGAAAGACGAAACTTCTTCAGTACGTTTCAGTTTGAAAGCTCTGCCAGGGGCTCAGCCACCTCCTCCCTACCATGACGGGTATTTGTGCAGACTAGAAGTTCTCTTGGCCCAGAAGGAGCAGATTACAAACTTGAAGCTATTGCTGCTGATGTCAACGTCAGAATCCACTTCTGAGCAGAATTATTTTAATGAGCAAGGATGGAGTTCACTGTCCAAGTGTGTCTGAGAGTGAGAGAGACAAGTTTGTGCTGTATTATGGTGTACCTTGAGTTAACACTGTTGCCTTTTTGAACAATGTGATAAACTCTGGTGTAATCAAAGTTCAGTCAGTCATTTTCTCTCTTTCCTACTGTCAAATACTGTCAAAAGAATGAACAACACCCTGGTGGTTTGTATTTTTACTGCATTTTTTTCCCAGGACTAAAGTATCGCAGAATGTGATTTTTCACTTGATTTACAGCCTCAATCAGTGTGAAAATTCTAGTGAAAGAAACAAAATACTCAAATTTAACTAATGTGGGAACTCCAAAATTGTGCTCTTGTGAACATTATTTTTCCCAGAAGAAAGTGCTTGGCAGAAAGTAAATATAAGGGAACCATATAGCCAGACAGGCTAAATCATCAGCTCACATTCATTCAGATAAAATGTTTTGGAATTAGATACTTCTGCTTAGAAATAGTTCTCAGATACAGAAATTGCTACAAGTTTATCACCTGTAGTTACTTTGGCCAAACCGAAGATTACTTACCTTGAGTGGTATGCCAAATGTAATTCAAGTATTATGTGTTCTCTCCAGGTGCTCCAGGCGTAGCTGGTAGACGCAGCTGGAAGGGCTTGTCTGTAAGAGCTGTTAGCCAGTAAATTTGGCAGACGGACAGCTGTTCACCATCAGCTGATAAGCACCTGCTTATCCCCTTCTAAGGCCGGTGGCAGGTATTCTTGACCTAAGAAGGGCCGCCAGAGCCATTTCCCCACCTCTCAGGACCCAGTTTCATCCCGCAACAGTAAACTTCAAACATGTTTTCTACTGACTAGAGAACTGCTTTTCCAGAGGCCCTGCCCACCTTCCGCTTCAGGATCCATTTCCATTCCATTTCTGTATTAGCCTTTTGTTCAAACTGTTTGACTTCTCCTTTGTCTGGGCCTTATATAGTGATCGTGGCAAGTTACAGACTGTATCCATACAGTGCTGCAGACCATGCATTAAAATGTGCATTTACCTGCAGCTGTACTGCTGGGATGAAAGCTGTACTAGGCTGGTTGGCCGCTGTTAATGGTGCAGGTTCCCCATTGTGCTGCCGTATGCAACTTCTCCTATAGAGAAATTGAAAATGGTGTAAATTAACAACAGGGCCCCAGTGGTGTAAATCTGTCAAAATCCACTGACTTAGCTAGACTTTGTTATAGTCACTTGCATGAGAAGTGCATTTGGACCAGCAGTTTAAGGTTATTAAGTAAAACTGTGTGAGTCTTCTGCTGAAGTTAAGTTCTTTTATGTCTTCATAGCAAGAACAGCGACACCATTGTCGGATTTCAGTTGGTAAGCCTATGTCCTACCAATATGAGGAATGATGGTGAACAAATTTCAGCTCTGCCCCTTCTAAATTATTGTATATATGCATATATCTATATATGTCTCTATAAATGTCTATACCAAAACACAGATGGATAGGACTGTGAAGGGCAGGGAGTCAGGCGGTCAAAGGCAAGTGTTGGAGTCCAAATGCCTGCTTTTATTTGCTGGCCGAAAGAGTTGTGTTCCCAAAAACGTGTGGGCTCTTTCAGAATTCAGTGCCAGGACAAGCATATCTAATCAATAGTTAATCTGCTGCTAAAGAGAGTTGGAGGGAAAACAAGTTAAATGAGCATGAACTGTTCGGTTGGAAAAGGACGTGGGCATTATCTGGTTCATTTTCTAAGATCAAAGGAAGCATCGGTCTTCCATGCCTATCTGGGTTTAATTACTCACCCTTGTTATCTCCCTGTTCCTGTATTTGATTGAAGTAGAAACTTGGTATCCATCTCCAGCATCCACATCATTGGTTGCAAGACCAGGTACTAAAGTAAAGATAACTCCAGGTAGAGTATTGTTTGTCAGGAGTTATTAAGTCTTGCAGTCAATGGAGCTTGTAACATTTCTGTTTAACTTCCAGTAAATATTTCTGCATCATGAAGGATTGCTCTGAGTGTACAGGGCATTTTTTATGGCTTGGTTGGTTTACTGAGGGCTTAGTCACGTATCTCCATTTGGTTTTAATGGGAAGTGCATGACTAAACTCCACTGCTTTGTAAGGTATCTTTTACAAATGCTTGGAAAAACAAGGCTATTATCTCTAAGTGGGTTTCACAAACGGAGATCTGGTCTTTTCAGCTTCACGCTGCAGTTGCGTTAATGCAACCACAGGTTTTAATGAATGCAGCAATTCACTTACAAGCCCTCTGAACAACAGTGCTGTTGAGTTTCTGCTGCAGCTCTTCACGATGGGAGTGTGCCGGGAGCCAGGCAGGGCCTGGTGCTAATTGCCATGGGTACATATGCCAGGTTACAATTCGTCTGCAGTGATTAAGTTTTCTGTGGCTGCTATGATGCCTGCATATAGCTTTTGGTTCTTCTTGTCTGGTGAAATGCACTTTGAGATGATTTGAGAGCTAGGTCAGATGTTGGAACAGTGGAAGTTTTACTTTTGTTGGGACCAGACCATTGGTTTTGATTTGAAAGAAAGGAGCCCTTGCCTCCCTGGGACAATTTGATAGGGCAAGTCAGTGGCAGAGGATACCATGCTTTTGCCACCTATTTCTTTCTCGATTCCTCCTCAGCCGCTTGGTCATATATGCTGTTTCCACCTTGTCCTGCATCAGCTTGACAAACCAAAGGCTTGTGGATGGAGCAGAAAGTGCAATCAAAAAGGGTGGGCTTTAAACTGTGTCAGCCATGATCAGCCTGTGGAGAGCTGATCTGACGTCTTGATTGTCTGATCTGGCAGAAAATAGGGACCTTTTCAAGGACCTGGAGTTTGCATCTGTGACCGCAAGTAGCATTCATATCAAACATCATCGCTCTAAATTTTTGTTCAGTGACAAGGTTTTGTGTAAGAAAATACTAAGCATTCAAATATTGAGAAACACACAGAGTAATGTGTCTTCCTGTTACATTTGTTACAAATGAGTTATAGCAAAGCATATTTTATTTTCAAATTTAGCACTAATGTAATACCTACAAGTGGGCTAAAAGGAAAAACTTTGTGTGAACAGGAGGGAAAAAAAGGTAGGATGGCTTCTTTCTCTGAATTCAGTCCCAGCTCCCAGTCAGGGTTTGTATGCGCTTCCTGCAGAGCTGTCCGTGTGGAGTTTGGCAGTGCCTCTGCCTCGGAGCCGGGCTGTGGAGTGCCCACGGGGAGCTGACAGGGTCTGCTCTTTGCTGGCCTGCGCGAATGAGCAAGCGCATGGGGAGGATGAGTAGGAGATACGTAGGCAGGAGGTAAGCTCAAATCCTTGGGCAGCCTGAAGAAGTGAGCTGTGCCCTTTTTTGGGGATGTAGTAATTTACTTCCCTCCAGGAGCAAAAGGGAAGCAGAGAATGGGTGGTGACTTACTGAATTTCAATTAGGTCTGCTCTTAGAGGCTCATAACCTTTGTGCCTCCCAACATACAAGGCTCTGTCTCAAGGCACACTGTAGTCCTAAGGAAATAAGAGACGGCAACCTTCTGAAAGCCTGATGTTAGTGAAGAGACTCAGTCTTCCATTTCCTGATGTCAGTTGTCCTGTCCGTCTGGTGAGGATAATTAACTGGGCATTGGCAATCTGGAAGTTGTCAAGTCCGCCTGAGGAGAGTGACTAACCTGCAGGACACTCACGATGGGACCTGTCTGATCACTCTGTATTATATCTGCACAGAGAAGTAATGCTGGACCTGGGCTTGCCATGGGCTGACAAGCAGAGCAATACACTTTCTGTAATCCCAGCCAGACTTCCAGAGGAGCTGCGCCAGGGCTGCTCCGGTCAGACCACGGTGGTTCCGTGTCTGCCGGGGGCAGAACTGACGTTTCCTTCCCATCCTGGAAGTCCATCAAAAGGCCTCTGGTTTGCTTTAGAGATCTCAGGTGCCAGCTGAGGAAAGGGGAGGTTAAATCTTCAGTGTGATCTTACAACAGACATATTCCATAGGTCTCACCAGTCAAAAGCTAGAGGAAGGGGTTTTTCGAACTTTTCCAGAAATAGTCACTCTTTTATTGGGTTGGAGCATGGGAAACTAGAGCCCCGAAGGGACATTACTATGAAGTCTGAAAATGCAGACTTGTCTTTGAAGTCCTAGTGTATCTCAGGTTTAGTAGGATTTACCACATTTATAAAGAATTCAGGCTTTGATGAAAAAAAAGTGCCATTTTGGAAAGCACTTGGGGATTTTTCAGCATGACAGATGCTACTGTGTAAGTGTAAGACAATTATCTCCTTATATATATGGGTAGCTGTCTTATAAAAAGATATTTTGACTTACCAAGTCACTGCAATGAAGTGGAATGTGCAGACACAATACTTCACTTCCCCCACATGCATATTTCACCTTTATTAAATCTTATTACAATTAAAGTCTTAACTGTTCTTTTCTAGCACAAACACTCTGTACGTGTAAGAATACATGCGACAGCAAGTAAGCCTTTTAGCACATTATTAATCATCAAACCCAAGGATTAGTAAGAAACACATTTGCATTTTATCTCTTAACTTTTCTTTTTTTTTTTTTTTCCTCCGTTTTTTTTCTTGCAGGCACAGCTGTCTCAGGCTTTAAATGGTGTTTCAGATAAAGCAAAGGAAGCTAAAGAATTTTTGGTTCAGCTGAAAAATTTACTGCAGCAGATCCAGGTAACTGTAGAATATTAGCAGTTTTGATAATACAGTAATCAATAGAACTGAGTGAATAATTTATTTGAGGACTTTGTCTCCTGTGCTGTTCTAATCTTTCCTGGAATCATCTAACCTTTCTTGAACGGATTTGCTAGGCAAAATTATTCATCCAATAATGCCTTCAAGCCCCTCTTAGTTTCTAGGTTGTTATCTGTTTATTGCAAGAAGCTGATACTCAACACTGGACATCTGAGCTGTGTTGATTAGTATTTGATTGAATCCATCAGTCATGCTTCTGGGCTCCTTCCTGACTGCAATTGCTTGAATTGGGCATTTAGGATAAGTTCTTATTTTAACACATTCAAAATTTACTATTTGTTTTTCATCTTACATTTTCTAAAAATGTACTCGTTTCTGGATAAAATCCAGTCAACCTGTTTATTAGAGTATTTGTAGGAAGTCAAAAAAAAGAAGCAGCAGCAAATGCTGCTAAATCAATGTGGTCATTTATTGAAGCAGAAGATATTTTCGTGCCTGTAATTGTCTAGCTTTAATAGTCAGAAAAGGGCTCATGGTGAGTCCAGTAATTGAGGGACACAAACCCAAAATGAAACAAGTCCTATTTTCAACCAAATTTAGGCTCGCCAGTGCTGGGGGTCGGGTGATCCTCACGGTCCTTCTTACCCTGCAGAGCGTGGCTGGAAATGTGCCGCGGTACTTTGAGCTGCACAGTGCCCAGGAGGAGACGCTTGTTACCTGCAGCCTGCGGTGCTCTGCGGCGGTGGGTCTTCTGTGGAATATGCATTATCTGCTCCATGGTATGCCCACTCTGCTGCTTGCTGATCTTCCATCAACAATCAAATCCTGTGCCTGTTAGTAACAGAAAGCCAAAGCAGAAGTTCAAAAATCTGTATTTAGTTTAGAATGTAATCATTAAAATATTCCACTTAACACTCCAGATGATGAATTCATACCACAAATGCTGCAAAGCTCTCAGGCAGCATAGCTACCCACCCTCAGTCTTCTGTGGCCATGTGGGGAAGCAAACAAACCGAGACAGAAACTGGTAAAACAAGTCACATCTAAGTGAAAGAAATCAGTGTGAAGGCCCCGACTGGCACCTGTCACATGCCATGTTTTGGACACAGTGTGAGGTTTCTCTCAGCTACCTTTACCTATTTAAAAGTCATGCAGCTCATCTAACCTAGTCATTTAGGCTTCTTTTATTCTTTCTTTCTTTCAAGGAGAAGGACAGGCACCTCTAGAGAGCAGTTCTTCTTACAGGTATGAACAGCTATTTTAGGATGGGATAACTCATCCAAAACAGTAATCTGTCACCAATCTTTTCTTGAGTCACCTAGATCCATTAAAAATGTATTTTTCCCTCCTGAAACGTAAAGGTGGCCTATTACAACTATTTATGACTATGCTGTAAAATCCTTCAATCTGTTTTAATAAAATGACTGACAAATTACTCTGCATAAGGGAGCTGCTACAATTAGATTGCAAGACCAAACCATTTATTTAATGCTGCTCATTGCCTAAAATTCTAGAGGAGAACTCAGAAGAGGAAACTGTATCCAGCAGCTCACCCTCTAACATTTAGGCATATCTGGATCCGACCCTGACGTGTTGAGCCAGTCTCCATTCTGAGTCTGAGTGAAGACATCAAATTTCAGCAAACCAAAACATCAGGGCTAATCAGCTGCGTATGTATTCCTAAGTGAAACAAGGCTGGGGCACAGCTCTGAGACCATCACCCGCACACTTTAACCACTAATGAGCTCCCACGCATGGTTTTCTCCCATTACAAACTGCTCTTCCCGGGTGATGCTCAAGCAGCATTTGATGATAGCACATACCAAGGAATATTCCTGGTAGGCAGGTTTGGTACAGCCATGCTGTTTGAGGGGAAAGGGTTTAGATGTGTCATGAGCTGCTCTGTGCCGTTTGGCAGATGGACCAAAAAAACAGTTCTTGGACTGTTACTTGGGAGGGGAGTAGATGTAGCCTTCATACGTAGATTTACACCCAGAACCATATATCTCTGAGCAGGTTATTTCTAATAGAAGGCTTACGATGGTTGCCACGCACACATGCAGATATTTACCCCTCAGCAAAAATGTCTTTAACATGTATGTTTACACAAAGGAATGAGCAATATGTACATTTTATTATCCTGTCTCAATACACAACAGACCAGACAGCCATTTGCATTCTTCCTCTCCTTTCTGAGTTTGCCAGAGCTACCAGGAGCTATGCTTTTATCTTGCCTGGAGCAGTTTGCAAATTCATAATCTACTTTTCTTTGCTCTGTTTTGCAGATCTGTTGTTTCCCCTAGTTTTTTCCTTCCCTTCTCCTTTCTGAGGTCACTTTTAAATCTCTTGGTCTCTTCTTTTCAGAAACTGCCTGTTCCTCATTGCCCCTGTTGCTTCCTTGCTCCTCCTTGTTGCTGTCATTATCTGATTTTCATATTTTCCCATCTGCTGTATCAATTTCATCCTTTCTCACTTGAAAGAGGCATATCGCCAAACACCCTGTTTGATGTGCGAACAGCAAATGAGGAGATAAACGATGCACTACAGCGATTGACTGATTCAGAATCTGTACACAAACCAGTACTTCAAGAGTAGCTGGATGGAAATGGGCTCAAGGGGGAGTCGGGTGTGATACAAGCCGAGGAGGGAGAGAGGCCAAACAGGAAGAGTCTAAGACAAACCTGTGAACAGTAACTGAGCTGTCTGGTGTCTCCCTCCCGACCCTTCTTGCTGGCAGGTCTAGGACTGCGGCGGGGGCGTCTCAGGGAAGAGTGACCCTGAATCTCTCAGCTGGGGAACGGGATGCATGGATTGCAGTGAGGGAAGGAAATGCAGTGCTGAAAATTTTGCTCTCAAAAGAATGAAGACAAAACAAATGAACAGAAAAGAAGAGAAAAACATAAACAAAAGAGCTAAGGGATAGTAATGAGTTAGGGGTGTGGGATGTCTTACCACAGAGATGCTTCTCCTTCAGCACCTGTTTAAAATCTTTTCACATTTAATGCTGCTTTTTTTTTTTTTTTTTTTTTTTTCATTTGTGTATCTGGGAGGAAAGCTGATAGGACAACGAAAGAGGAGCTTGAAATCTTTCTTCTTCTAGTCTCACGAGCGGAGGAAGCGAGGGACAGCCTCCCTTTGAGTGAGTGCTGCAGCATCAGTTCCATGCCCAGAGAAAGCCATCCCCAGGAGGAGGGGCAGCTCAGGACCTTGTAGTACCATCTACTCAGATTTCTACTGCTGCATGGTACTCTGTGGTAGCATGGTTTGTTCCCCATTGAGAGCACAGGGGTTTATGTAATGGTATGTGATACCAGGCCCTACTCAAGGCTCAGGGTTGTATACCTTAGATGCTGGCCTCTGCGTAGCAGGGAGGTTTATCACAATGTGAATAAAAAACTGTCATGCATTTTTTTGTTGTTGTTTTTTTAAAGCTAATCAAATACCTGTCTCCACTGCCAAGGGCTAGCTATTTTTACAAAAGGACTTGAAGCAATACAGAAATCTCAGGGCTGTGTACCTGATTAATTTCCTTGTAATAAGCCTGTAGACCAGATTCAGGTCCATAATTCTGTTCTAATTGCCATGGTGTAGAGCCAGTGATTTCAAAGTTGCTGCAGTGTGATAATTAAAACAGAATGGGACAGAATCCTCTTATGTATATGTATGCACCATGTATGTTAGGTTTAGCTTTTACATTATGTTGTACTACATCTAGTCGTCTGGAAAGTGCCAGTAAATCAAGGTTTTAAATAAGCCCATTTGTGGCATAGCGTCTTAGTGTTCGTTTTATAGCATGCAGCTATTACTAGTACAGCTATAATGAAATCAGAAAGGCTACAGAAATGCCGAAGTCTTGAAAAGAATTCTTTTCTGAATAGAAAAACAGGTAAGAATGAGCAATAGCTTAACGCGTAAAACATGCTTTCTTTGATGAGTATGACTCTCACCTTCTTCTAGGAGAACGGGTTGGATTACGAAGCCTGTCTTGTCGCTCAGTGTGATGCCTTGGTTGATGCGTTAACGCGACAAAAGGCAAAACTGCTCACAAAGGTGACCAAAGAACGTGAGCACAAGCTGAAGGTGAGCACAACTCTTATCAGCTGAGCATGGCTGCCGATACCTGCTGTTACTGTGCATTTTGTCAAGTCCCCAGCCCTTTACACCATGCAAATTCCTAGTGACCAAATCCTAAAGTCGTTTAGCAGGTTCCAGTTCAGCAGTTTAGTGGAGCTGTGCGTATAGACTTAAAATGAGGCATATACTTCAGCAGTTTGTTGAATGAGGCCATCAGTCTTTCTTTATCTGATGGTTTGAGGCTATCTTTTGAGAGGTGAAACCGGTGTGTGGTTTAGATTCTGGAACCTTCTGTCCAAGTAAAATGTTAGGATTTTGGTGTCTCTTCAAACCTTAGAAATTCAGGCAAGCCACCTCCAGAAATCCATGTACCACTCAAAAGATATTAAAGAAATGCAGTAAAGGAGGGTTGGGAGAAGAAAGCTATAAATGGTTGAACAAAGTGGCAGTCAAGAAATGTTTAAATAGGCACATTTCTTGAAATGTTGAATTGCATATGTGATTGTGAGGTATTATAGTGCCAGTATCATTAATAGTATCTAAGACAAGGAAAAATTGAAGTGAAATATCTAACATGGTAAACAACTAATAAACTCTACCTGAGATCAGCATTTAAAAATCCCCGTAGTTTACCAAGAACCAGCACTTAGGACACACTGCTAACATCACAGCTAATCTGGGAGTTTATTCCTGTTAGGCTGTTGTACTTCAGGAGTTGTGCTATTGAACACCGTGCTATTAGGCCTACTCTACAGCTATGTGGCAGCAGAATTAAGTCCAAAATCTGGAAAAACGAGATGCAGCCTTTTTATTTCTTAATCCCAGCAATATTTTCTTAAGCAGAGCAGGATCCTTGGTGCATTGTGAAGAGAATGGTAGAGCATAATCTGCAGGAAACCACTCCTGCAGTTATCCTCTATATTATTTGCTTTTTAAGTGAACACTTTTTTAAAAGCTCAGTTTTTAGTGAAAGTGTGATTGTAAATGTGAATAGTGCAAATGCAGAAACATATTCTGTGCTCTTTCTGCCTTGAGCAAGCCTGATCTTTGAGCAATTAATCTGCTCTGAAAATTGAGATTCCCTGTGTACATTTTGCCAAGCTAATTATCGGTATTTACAATACAGAGCAAGTGAGTGTAGCTGATGGAGATATGGCAATGGACATATGGCAGCTAAATTAAGCATAGCTTTAACACACTCTTACATTTGTTGTTTCTTCTGAAATAGTTTTGTACAATTCATGGTAAGATGAGGCAGTCACCAGAACTCTATTGATGCTTATTTTCCAGGTTGTTTGGGACCAGATAAATCACTGTACACTGAAGCTACGCCAGTCAACAGGGCTCATGGAGTACTGCCTAGAAGTTATCAAAGAAAATGATCCCTCTGGGTTTTTACAGGTATTTTTCTTTCCAGTGTTCTGGAGAATAAAAAGAAAAGACATTAAAGTTAAATTTTGCCCAATTAGTTCTATGATTTTAAAAAATTATTTTATTTTGCCCTGTTCATTATGTTGTCCTATTAATTGCCTAAGAAGAAAGGCACATCAAACAAAACAATCTGCATATGGCTGTCAGCTGAACAGGGCACACTGCACACATGAATGCATGAGCGTCACAGGGCTGTCGCAGCATCCCTAAAATACAGGATGAGAATTAGCGAACTTAAACCTATTAGCACTTCAGATTGATTGCTACTGTCACGTCTGGTCTCAAGCAAGAGTGGGGAATATGTGGCGTACGTTAATCTCAAGACTACACAGATTTTAGCAGGCTGTGGTTGGATACTGCATGACAAATAAAACCTTTAGGTCTTATCTCCATGCTAGCTAGATACATGCTTTGTTTTCATTTCAGTTTACTTTTCCTGTAACCTTTGTGGCTTCATTCCTTGCAGTCACCTTTTATAAAAACATACTTCTGTTTTTACCTTTTCCTGGTTTATCTCATGGTGCTTTCAAGGCAACCAGCAAACACTGAGGCACTGCGTTACTTAGAGCAACTACTCCTGCAGCCAGGACATTGAAACACAGCTGAGGGATCCAGCATCCCAGTAAGTGACTCTGAGGTTGTAAGAAGGCTATGAGATGCTCCTCCACTTACTGCACAGACTGATTAGGAGCTGTTGATGCAGGGGCTCAGGCAGGAATGTCTTCCAGTAACAGTAATGAGGAAAGGTACCTGAACTCCTGCAATAAAGAAAAACTCTCTTTGAACCATCCAGAAGAAAATTCTGCCCCTTGTGATTTACATGAAGCTTACCGGGAGGGACTCCAGATATCCAAATGGCAGCTTCACTGAACTCTTGGACAGTTGAGTTCATTGATTTTGACAGAGCCAGAATTTCACTTCCAGAAGAGTCCACTGCGGTCATTTTAGTCTGATTTTTGGCCTAATTGTCTGTGGGCTGATCTAGAGCAAAAATTTAAAATTTAAATTAAGTTTTGATGTAATCATAGAAAATCCATCAATACTTCGAAAATCTGACAATTTAGCACCCTCACTGTGAGAAATATACACCTTCCTTCCCATTTGACTTCTTTTATTCTTTTCACCTTGCATCCACTGAATCATCTCTGTTGAAGGGAGAGACCCTCTAACATTTAAGCCTCTCTTTGTGCAACTTTTTTAAACAGGAGAGCAAAACTAGCCTGATGCAGATCAGAGAACAGAGTGCAGAATTATATGTGGCATTCAGAGGCATGATACATAACATAACAGGCTTGCAATTTTTACTTTCCTACCCTGAGATGAGATTTGTTTTGAAAAGACAAGATGAAAGGATACAACGTAAATGGACCTCACCCCAAAATGACCAGATCCCATCTCAGCTGTTGTGCTGTCGCATTCCTGCTTTCTTTGCTGGATCTCACAGGCATTCTGTCATTTTCAGTGTGTGCATCTGCCACTTCATTATAAGCCTGATACTCTCTTTCAGATTTCGGATGCTTTAATCAAGCGTGTTCAGGTATCTCAGGAACAGTGGGTCAAAGGAGCCTTGGAGCCAAAAGTGTCTGCTGAATTTGACTTGACTCTGGATAGTGAACCTTTACTGCAGTCGATTCACCAGCTGGATTTTATTCAGATGAAATGTAGGGGTGAGCTTTTATGATTTTCTTTTTTCTGTTTTTTCATGCATGTGTTGAAACAGCGCTGGGATGGACAGGGGAACGGAGGGAGGAAAGAGGGATGACTTGAAATTGCTGAATAGTTCTAAAAGTTTTTCAGGCAAATTCAGATTACTGGGTGTTTCCTGGAAAAGTGTGATCACCTCACATGCAGTGACCTGAACAAACTCAGGCAGAGATACCAGGTGCAGTTAAATATTTGAAAGGATACATTCTTCAGAGTAGGTCTATCTGTCAGCTTTGAAGATTAAAAATGCATTAGCTGCATGAAACTTTATGCCACTTTATAGCATTCCTAGATTTAACATGGTTAATACAAAATACCAATTACCCCTATCTTGTCAAGAACAGCTGAAGTAGAAAATAAATCTTCCTCCACACACACCTATGCTTCAATAGGGAAAAAACGCACAACCTTTTGACTAATATCTGGACTGTGCTGCGAAGAGTGCCTAGCTTAAAAAAAAATCATGAGGCAGAGATTCACAAGGGGAAAGGAGCTCCACAGCTATACTCTTTCTTGTTCCTGAGTATCTGAATGATTCCGAGGGACACACTAAAGGGAAAGGAGGGTAAAAAAAGTATTTAAAAGGAGAAGCTGATGAACAGTAGTTGCCATTGGCAAAAAAAAATAAATTAGCATCATGCGCTTGTAATGAGCTTGGTTTATATGGAGCAGGATGAGAACTGCATCAGAATTAGATAGATCCATAGACTGGCTAAATTTGAAGGCCATTGTGGTCCCTGGGAATGATGCCATTAGCTTCCCTCCCTTGTGATTCAAGCCTTAATTATACATGTGGGTGACAGGGTAGAGGCTGCCAGAAGTCAGTGAATGAGTTAAGGATAATTGTGTCGTGATGTCGGATGTGCTTTTTTTTTGGACTCCAAGCAAGCATAAAGATTTCTGTTCAGTTTATCTGTTCTTTCTGAGCCTAATTCTGAATCTAAGAGACCCAAGATGAAGTAATTAGGATGGATAATTTGGCAGATAAATGTGTGGAGAAACAATGGATAAACAGTTAAAGGCCAGAGTCAGCTCACTAGGAATGGTTAGCATCTTGGCATAATCGGGCTGTGTTAAAGTCACTGAAAAAACACCTGTGAACTGCTTATTAGAAATGTTGACAGCCAGGAAAGCAGAACCAAGAGAGAAACAGTATCACTGAAAAAACTTCCCCAAATACTGTCTGTACTTGTCTTTTTATATCAGTTGATATTTAATGCTGGCCATATTTATTGTTAAATATATTTAATACTAAACTTCCACCACTCTCCTTCCCAAACATATAAAAAATTTAGTTAAATCATCCACTTAGATTGCTAATTAACCACAGGTCACCTGAGGTGAGAGCAGTTTAGGTGTTTGGCTTTTGAACATCCATCTGGCTTTAAGCTTGAAGACTTACAAGACTTTAATTGAGACAGATTCACTGGAGCTTTATGAAAGATAGTCCTGTGTGCTACACTCTCATCTATCATGCAATCACGGTGAAGCTCTGGTACTGAGCTAGAGCTCACCACAGCCTGAGGAGCAGAGAAAAGGACAGGACCACTTCTGCCCAAACCTGTGCAGAGCGTACAAACACCCTTGGGCTTTGCTCCCCAGAGGCACCTTAACAGTTAGCCCTCAGGAAGGGCTCTTCCTTGAGCTGTCTTAGCCTTGACCGGGGACTGCTTGTTGCATGTCCCATCAGGTTGGCTAGCACAGCTGGCATGACCATGTACACACCATGCGAGGAATGGTGGAAATGGCGTTAACTTGGCCACTGTTCCTGAAGGTGCATAAGGGGTGGCATTATTCCCCCTCGTGCTGCTGTGTGCCCATGCAGAACAAGCCACTAACTGGTCCCAAGCTAATATTCACGAAGAAAAATCTATGTATCTCTTCACATCTGCTCCTCTTTCTCCAGTCCTGCCTACCCCAGTGCACCATCAAGTCATCAATCTTTGCCAAATGTCAGTATTGAGGGGAGTGTTATTAAGTCGCTATACTGGTTGATCTGAGAAGCATAGATGCATTAAAGTCATCAGAGACGATCTTTAAAGAGAGTTTTGGGGAAACCTAGGAGAAAAGGGCCAGCATGACTTTTCCAACTGCAAGTTGTTTTGTTCCAAAAGCTTTGCTATATAAGGGCTGTACTGTTGTTATCGATGCTTAGTGCATGACTGGATTTCTATATTTTTTTTCAAACTCTGGCCTCATTCAACCTTGATGAGCTTGCATGGGTCATTTAGAGTGAAAGCATGCTTGTAAGTAAACATTGATTCACTGTGTTAGACAAAGAAGAATGCAAATGAGAACAAATCACATTATATTTGCTTTGATGACTTGTTCATGTACCCTACTGGTGGACTCTCTATAAGCCCATATCTAAAGCTGATCTCAATAAATAAAGATCAGGGGGTGTTTTTTCTTTTTATTGAAAGAAGAAGCAATTTGGTAAAAAATTAAATGTGCAGAAATGTGATAGGTGCAGAAGTAATGCTTAAGCAGTCATGTTGACCAAAGGGTCTCGCTGATAGCCCTTTGGCAAGAGTCCCACGCTCCCTAGGCTAGCTGAACTGCTGAGACACACACGCTGCTCTAGTAATTGCTGGTGTTTTGAGCTTTTCCAGATCCCTTTCCTCTGTCCATGTTTTCTTCTCTCTATTGCTTTTTCTAAGTCCCTCGGCACAAAATTCCTGTCCTCTTTGATGACTAGCTCAATGCATACATCACATTTCCTCAGTTCAGGCTATGGGCACAGGCAAATATGTGTTCCAGGTTTGTTTTGTACAAACAGCTGGAACTGTCATGCAATCTTGATTTGTTATAAAATGGAGACTAGGTACGAAATAGGAAAAACTATAGCTACTCTCTACTTTTCTGTACCACCTCTGAATACTCACTCATATGCCCCTTCTCCTTGTCAGGAGTGACTCCTTCCCTCTTCTGCAAACCAGTCCATGAAGATTCCTCAGACACATCTTCTGCCACAATTCTCTGCTTTTCCAGCCATGAGCTGCATAGCCCTGATAATGGAAGAGTAACTGTTTCATTAAAGGCTTTATCCCTGGTTCTGTTTGCTCTGTGTCACAGACCCAGGTCTTTGCTTGTGGCCTTTCATTCTCTCTTGATAAGACTGTAGGGCACTTGCTACAGCAGTGACTTGGGCTGTTACAGGGCAATACTGCAGTTTTGGAGGAGGTCAAAGTTTTTATGTTTCTGAGGGTCCCCTTCTTTCAGTGCATTTAGTCCTTTAAAAATTAATCTGGGAAGGTGGAGGGCATCATTGAATAACTTGTTTGTCAAGAGGACAAATAAGAGACAGCATCTTAGAGCAGCCCTAGTGTACCCTGAGAGGAGATCAGCTGTGAGGTGCATTGAGCAAGGTGTTTTTGAAACTGCTGAGTTGACATGAGACATCAGTATCACATTTTTCAGCTAAGTGTGACCTGCATGAAGCACTTTTAAAATAGCGGAACATCATTCAGACTCATTAGTTGGTCTTGCTGTGCTAATGCAGTATAATTTCTCCCTTTATATTTTTAATCTTTTCCTTTAAAAACTCTCTAGAGGACTTTAAGTTGAACAAGAACTGGAACAGCACTTCAATTTAACATCTGAGTCTTCTTTTTTTTTCCTGACACTTTGTCTATATTTTTCTTTTCTTAGTCCTGTCACATTGCTCTTTGCTATGAAGTAATCCCAGTGACCCAATTGTTCAATTCACTTTGCACTTTCCTATGACTTTTACAAGTGTTCACCTTTTCTCCTCCCAGGGGGAATCTGAGATCAAGGCAGATCTCTGCCCATCCGCATCCAGGGCAGGAGGCAGGAGGGCAGGCACAGCGAGCGTCACCCAGCAAAGCTGCACAGCTGCTTGTTGGGAGCCTCTTACTTCTCCTTCAGCTACCGTAGGTTGTGTGGTTCAGGCCACAGGCTGGCCCAAAGGGAGTAGGAGGATGATAAGGATTACTCACAAAAACTTAAATGTCCAGTGACACGGTAAAGAAGCCCAGGCACTTCCTCATAGCATGTGTGAGTCTCACACGTAGCGCCACGATTCACACTGCTCCTGGGAAGTTGGAACAACAGCCCTTTAACGTATGAAAACATATTCTAATCCCAGACAACATTCTTGTCTACATAATTAAAAGGGACTTATAATGTACTTACCCTCCCCCCAGAATTCTGCTCTTTTTTTTCAGCATTGTGCATTATGTGAACAGTCCCTGAAAGCCTCCCATCAGTGTTCCCGGGAGATTTTTGCAGGAGGTTGGAGAGGTTAGTGGCTTATTCAGAGGTGAGGGGATGTTGTCTATTTTCCACTTTATAAACTTCAGGAGTTAGGTTTTCATCCAGTTTTTCAAGGGGGAGTCTCAGAAGCGGGGAGGACCCAGCAAATGCCTCCTGAGAGGGTTAACTGGTTAGCTAAAGTGGCAGGAGTGTGGATGGCTGATACAGCCCTGTCTTCTCCCGGGCTCATCAATCACTAGAAATACACAGCCTAACAAACACAGACAAAACCACTTTAAAAATCCCGTATCTCTGAATTCCTCGTTTTGAGGTTTTTGACTCTTGTCACATTTCTGTTACTTCTCCAGACACAATGTCTCCTAGAGAAAAGTCTGAACTTTCCATGTGAATAAACAACCAAGTTTTTATTTATAATACCCTCTGAATCATCCTTAAATATCAAGGAATAGGAACAAGGCTTCTTCTTCTCTTTTCACAGAAAAACCTTCAAGAGCTAATTTATAAAGCTCTTTTGTTTTAGACCACAGTCATTCTTCTGGGCTACCAACCATCTGTGTTCACTGCAGTGATGGATAATGTCAGCGGAAAGCCATGGTACCTTCTGCACTGTTTATCACAAGTGTGATGTTGACTTCCGTGTCACTTCCAAAGTGGGGGTAAAGCCCTAGCCCCGTCACACAGTAGCGTCCATTTTCCCACAGACTGCTTGGTACACAAAACTCGAACAGTCCTCTTTTATCCGGAGAGGTAAAACAGGACGAAAGGAACAGCTCAAGGGCTTAGCTCTCACGCAGACAGAGGGAGTAAAATAAACTAAAGGCTCAAAGCAGAGTAGATAAAAGAAGAGCAAGCTGACATCGTTAAGAGCTAAGTCAGTGAATAACCGGAGCACTCAGCTCCTTGTAAGACACAGTCAAGCTCTGCAGAAATGATCCTGAATGGTGAAATTCAGCCTTGGGCATAAGACCACACAGGGTTTATTCATCACTTACATCCCACTTAACCTGTATGATTTCAACAGTGTGTAAGATACATGACAGATCTCTCCAGAAGACTGAATTTTCACTTTATAATTGCCAGCAAAGAGCGAATGGTGAGAGTTTAGTTGTGTTTAGCAGAGAAGGTGTGGTGGAAGCCTCTCCCACAGAGGCATGGCTGAATGTTTTACTCTGTTTATTTTTACTTTTAAGATGCTGGTCTGGTCAACAGTCTCTTGGTGTTTCTCCTGAGCGAATCACTAAAAAGGCATGTTGATAGATAACTTTGCACCTGTGATTTCTGGGAGGAGAGAGCCACAAGCAGTCTGCTGTAGTGCAGGAGTTCCTTTTGCTACCCGAACCAAGGGATTTAGATAAAATTTGCAGATGGAACAGTTTTCTTCAACAGTTTCTTTTAAGTATGACTGCCATAAATATAACATAACCAGGGTGGTTTTGATGAAAAAGGGGGGGTGGTGTGTTACATTAGATTTAAAAAAACCTGCACCCTATTGTGAAGAATTGTTTTCCTGCTGTCCGTGGAGTTCAGGCTCTATTTTGCCGCCGTGCTGGGAGGAGTGGCTACTCTGTAGGTTAATAATCCAATTCTTCATCAATGAGCTGGGCTTCCTGGCAGCACTGCGTCTCCCATGCTGCTCCATAGCCCAAGACACCGCCTGCCACCACTGTTCCCTCTCTCATTTTGGGGAGGGCAAAGTGCTTCAGTGTGAGAAAAAAACTCTTCCAGCCAGCGACCCCTGAGAAAGAAACCAAACGTGAGGTACCAAGACTGTAGCTCTTATGAGGCACCAGAAGCATGTCCAGATAGGTTTCTGTTTACATATTTCAGCCAAATGATTTGTCTAACAGAGTAATGACATTTTGTAATATCATTTTTACTGCCTTTTGTTTCAAGGAAGGGAACGGACCCTCTTCCTAACGAATATTGACTCTCCTGTGAGGGGAGGGAAGTGAGTGGTCCCCACACTGCTCACCTCACAGACTAATGGGGTAGGGCAGAGTTACACTAATCTGTACCCAGTTCCTGTTACAGTGCCACCCGTCCCATTACTGCAGCTGGAGAAGTGTTGCACCAGAAACAACAGTGTGACATTGGCCTGGAGGATGCCACCTTTGAGCCACAACCTGGTGGAGGGTTATATCTTGGAACTTGATGATGGAGATGGTGGCCAATTCCGAGTGAGAATTTCATTCAGCATTTATTTGTGTTTCTTTGTATGTGAGTTTCCTCAAGATACGGATTTGTGTCTGTCTGAGGGTGGGGAGAGAGCATAGGGAAGATACAGGTTGTCAAAACATCCTGCTTCCATCGTGTGGATGTAGAAAGTAGTACAGCTGCTGCTTCTTAGAAGGACCTCCAGCTTGGGTAGGAAGTTTGGTTGAGGTTATTCTTGGGACTCTGGCAAAGAGGGCCTGGAGGTCCTCCTGGAGTATACCAGAGCAGAAAATCCCATATTAGCCCACAGGAGCTGAAGGTGGTTCATTCCACAAAACAGAGATTTCTTTGAAGCTCCTGCTCTCATCTGTTCATAGCACCCAGTTTCAACAGCTGAGATTCTTTGTCCGGAAATGCAACTCAATTTTTCCAGTTTTTATGAGTAAAAATGGGATTCTGCATAAAAATATGGGATTTCTAAATCTTTTCTCTGGGAGTGGATGAGACCAGGCTGATGGAAGTTTTCCACAGACACGCTGCGATGGGGTTGGTAAGTATGGGAGGGCATCCCCAGTGCTGTCCTTCTAAACCCGCAGGGTGATGCCACAACTGATTGCTCCTGGATGCAGGTACAGGGTACTTACAAGCTCCCATCCCTCCTTGCCACGTCCCAATAAACAAACTGTAGAAATAAGTCAGTCAGCTTTCTGCCAGCCATGTCCTGCTGGAAGCTGTGGCCCTTCCTCCTTGGGCAGGTTTCATGCTCCTGTTATTTCAGGACCAAGCTGGCCCAGTGCATTCCCTAGGGTCTAGTGCCTTGAAAGCGTCTGGAGATCACTGTGGAATACAGCTGCTGTCTTCACAAATGGGAATTGTTGCCAAAAACAAGTGATGGCATTTCTTCAGGAGCTGCAAACTGGCTTCTTACCGGAAGCCTGAAGGTTTCTCAAGCTGGAAGTGGCCTGGCATTTCCTGGAGGAACTGTGTCCTTGAGCCAAACCGCTATACCCATAGCTGGCAAAGGCACCTGATTTGGGTACCCCTCATTAGAAGAGACAGCAATATTGGTAGGGCATTTTGAAGAGGGCACTGTGTTTCTGGAAGGTCTCCTCAGTTACTGGGTCCAGGTATCATTTTGCATGGGTTTGAAGAGGCTGGTCTCCACTATTGAAAGTGTGAAAAGGTACCTTTGTGAACAGCTTCTGGGAGCTGCCAATATATTTAATATTAGTAGGTAAGAGTGTTGTAAGTGTGTGATGAATGAAGAGTTAGGAACAAGGTGCTTTCATAAAGAATGTGCACATCTAAATAAGTACTTGTGAATAAACAAAATTTCAGGCTGGTATGTGTCCAAGCCCATTTGTGTGAGGGGAGTTGTAACTGGCAAAGGTTTTAGGACTGCCAGCACTGCCATATCAAGATTTTGGATTGAGAAAGGTACAAAACCATCTCAATCCTTAAAAATCTAGGGTGACAACTTCTCAAGGGAACACTTTGCTGTGGTAGAAACACCCTCAGTTTTATTAATTGAAAGATAAACTGCAGTCTTCTCAGGAATGCCATTTCAGTAAGAGTTTGCTGACCCTTTTCATGAAGGATTATGTATCTGAAAGCAGTGACACTCACTGCACTTTATCAGTATCCATTGGGTGGATTTAAAGAATGTTTTTTGTCTCCCATCATAGCAGAGAGCATCAAGCTGAATAAACACAAGCAGTGAACAGTGGTAAAATTATGAAATTGGTTAGAAAATGTGAGAGTTGTCCTACAAATACAATTTTTTTGCACAGACAGCATATGTTATAACATGGAGATAAATTAAAATATTCTATTAAAACTCTTCTTTCTCTCCATGAAAGATCAGCTAACTTAGGACTGAAGAGATTTTGTTATTGTAGCAGCTTCCATGGTAGAAAAGTGGACAAACACAGGACCTGCTGTAAACTTAAGCAATCCCTTTCTTATTCATCACATATTTAATTAATTTCAGGTTCATATCAAAGAGATTTAATCAACAGGACTACTCTTTAGGCATATACTTATGTGTCTTAACTGAACTGGGACCTGAGTGGTCTGCCTAGTCACAGCCTTAAGCTCTTTAGGGCCTTTGCTACCGTAAAACTATGGATTTCACAAAATTGGAGAAATCAGAGGTGGAAAGGAATGTTGGTTTTCAACCTGCTGCCAAGTCAGGATTTTTATCTTTTCTGTCATTTTCTATTCAGTTTTCCAACAAACACGAGGTTTCTAGGCTTCTTTCAGTTCATCATACTGTATAATCTGACTGATCCTCTTCATTAGTCTGCCTAGATGTTCATCCTCCTGAAATATTTCACATTACACAAGTGCTTGCTGTTTAATAAATCTTTGCAGACTTCTATGATGTCTCTGTTGTCTAATTACTGTTTCATCATGTGATGCACGTGATTCTAATCTTTAGGAGATTAGTTTCTTCTGGCTCTATATTTGCAGGTTTCAAAATTATATTTTAACGCAGGCATGAGACAACCTTTCCAACAGAATAAAACTGTGCTTACTTGGTTTTTTTTATTCTTCCACGCCCCCCTTTTTTGGTCCTACATAAATGGCCATCAGGATGGCCACAGTGGGTCAGACACTGGGACTACTATCCAAAATAGTGTTTTGGAGTAGGTGTTTAAGAAAAGAGGATAAAAATTAAGATCTTTCTGTGTTGCTCTTTATGCTGTACCCTTCCAGCTTCATCTTCACTGTAAAGTCTCCACTGCTAACCATCCTTGGTGTCTCCACTGCTGTGGCTGTCCGTGCTATAACAGCATAATTTCTACATCCTGGGAAGCAACGAGAATCTGTTAACTTGTAGCTTACATTTAGAAGTCTTAACGTGATCACAAGGCACAAAGAAACACTTAAACTATGTCCCTTTTTCTCTCTCTCCTTTATTTTTTGGGGGTGGAATGTTTAGGAAGTATATGTTGGCAAGGAGACTCTCTGCACCATCGATGGCCTTCATTTCAACAGTACCTATAATGCAAGGGTCAAAGCTTTCAATGCATCGGGAGTTGGTCCTTACAGCAAGACAGTTATTTTACAGACGTCAGATGGTGAGTTGGGTTTTTGCTGGTTTCTAAGTGAAAAGCTGCAGGTCTCAGTGGCAGGGCACTTGCATCCCTTTATACCCAGTGGTATCTTTGGCACTTGCTGGCATGGAGATTTTGGACCATCTGAGTGCAGAGGCCAGGAACTGAGTGTGCGCAGGGACAGAGCTCTCTTCTTAGCACTTTGGGGGATTTTCCATTATCAGTAGCACTTCAGGTGACAAATCATGCAATTTTATTTGCCTGTAGAAGTCTGGAATCTAACGAAGATTCTTACTTGCTTTAGCATACATAAGCAGTTATGCTACACATGGGATATTTTTGTGCCACTCTGTTGCCACTTCTCCCTGTATCTTTGGCATTTGCCTTTTTCTTCACTACTGTTTAAATTTCACAGAAAGGTTTGATAATACAGACATGGGAATTGATGCTTGTTCCTCTGTAATAATACTTGACATCCATACAGGCATTAAAAGAAGTTCGTCTTTGTTAATGATACTGTAATGAATCGAGAAGTGCATGCTATTATCACTTCCACTTTTATGCTGTGTTGCCAAAATAGGCTAGTATACAATATTTATACTTTAAGAGCTTTTTCTGGGTTTTGTGTGGTTTTGGTGTTTTTTTGTTTGTTTGTTTGTTTTTTTGTTTTGTCTTTTTTTTGTTTATTGTTTTGGTTTGGGTTTTGTTTTTTGTTTTTTTGGGGTTTTTTTTCCATTTCTTTTTTTCCCCTCTGATAAAATAGTGAAGTCAGCCCTAACCAGCATGGGTGCAGTGGAACTCCATTTCCATTAAAGGTGATTCTGAACCAATTCAGCTATGTGAGCAGTTTCCGTATCACGGAGTAGCCTTTGTCTCATCAATGACTTTGTTGTTACTGTGTGGGAACAGAAAGTCACTGCCCTTAGCAGCTTAGGTTCAGAGGAACAAGCACAGATGACATAAGGCACTTCTGAGCTGAAAAGCAGCAGGGTGCTGGCTCAAAGCTATTTCGTGTAGCTGCCTACAGTAACGAGGAAAGATTGTCTTTATTACCTGAAAGTGCAGTAGTCTCTTTAGGAAGGCAGAATGTCATTCTCCTAATTGAAGTAAAGCAGATGACACTTGAACACAGCCTGTTCTGCCGTAATCCTGCTTTCCCTTTTCCCTTCCACAGTGGCCTGGTTCACCTTCGACCCCTCCTCAGCTCACAGAGACATAGTGCTGTCAAATGACAACCAGACTGTCACCTGCAACAGCTACGATGACCGGGTTGTTCTTGGCACAGCAGCCTTCTCCAAGGGCGTGCATTACTGGGAACTGCATGTGGACCGGTATGACAACCATCCAGATCCAGCCTTTGGCATTGCCAGGATTAACGTTGTCAAGGACATGATGCTCGGCAAGGACGACAAGGCATGGGCCATGTACGTTGACAACAACCGCAGCTGGTTCATGCACTGCAATTCTCACACCAATCGGTAAGTGCCTCTTGCATGCTTTTCTCATTACTGATTGTTTTTTCTGCTTTGCATCAGAGCAAGGGGTTTCAGCAAGACACTAATCATGTCCTTGCTAAACATAGTTATTTTATTCCTTCTTAAAAATAACTAGTGGCAGCAACTGTACCTTAGCAATCTGTGTTGGTGTTTGTTATCCTCACTGTTAGCAACTTTTCCCTGAGATCTAGCCTAAATGTCCCCTGCTGTGATTTAAGCCTGTTAATGCACATCCCACCCACAGCATCATCAGAGAGGAGCACAGTGCACTGGGATGCAGGATTTCTCTCTCATTGCTGGAGGAGGGCAAGGAGAAAGGTGGTTGATTCTCTTCCTTAGGAGGAATCTTGGCTACAGGGTTGTACAATAATTAGGCAAAGCACTGGTGATTGCCTGTCCATAATGCAAGTGTTTATTGCCAGTCCTGAAAGCTGATTAAAGGTAATGCTGTAGGTCACACCTCAGGTGATCTGGACACAAGGGGCTGTTTGGCAGTGAGGGCTAAGTGACAGCTTCTGTCCAGCTGAGGCATTGTACTGAAGAGCTTTGAAAAGTGTCTCAGCTAGTACAACCAACTTACAAAAGAGGATTTCAGAATGCCCCTGGCCCGTTGTTACCAAACCCCTCTTTCTCCCACCACTTGGAGGCTCTGTGTGCTCTGTGCAACAGAGAGGTGAGGAGACATGTTCTAACTGAAGCTACCTCCAGAGATGGATCACACAGAGACAACGTCTATCAGCATAGGTCCAGTGTTGTGCTGACACGGTTGAATGGCTTTCAGCGCTCGTGGTAGTTACCTCTCTCTAGTGCTGGCTGCATTTCCTTGGCATTATGCTGGACTGTGTAGGGGAGACGTGGCCAGCTTCTCCTGAAGCTCCCTGGGGTATGGCCAGAGCAGAGCTGCACTGCTCTCTCTCTGTGTCCCGTGAGAGGGTCAGCCCTAGCTGAAGGTCAGCTGGGTACTACAGAAGAAGGTCTCCTCTGAAGAGTGTGATTCAGGATCCTAAGTTCCTTGCTTATTTTGGAAAATGGTGTATTTGCATACCTACTCTGTCATGATGGGAGACTGATGTGAAAATAAAGTGACTGACAAAGGATACGTAGCAGGTCTGTGGCAGAGCGGGAATCAATTTTCATTTAGTTTTCTACTGACTGTCCCAGTGGGTCTTCCACACTCACTAGCTCCGATATTGTTTCAGTTATATCAAATAATTAAAAGAAAGGCTTGCAGTGATTTTTAAAATGCTCAAATGCAGGTATTATCTCCTTAAAGATATAAGTTTATGCCAACATGCACTGTATCCTAAAGCTGGCTGTAATGTCTCCTGCTGAATAATCATTTATAAAGTATACTTGTATTTTAAGTAAGTACACTGCAATTGCTGGGATTTTTTGTTTGAAGCATGGTTTGATTTTGAAGTTCATTACAGACAGGTGGAAGAACCTTGTAGCTAGATCAAAAGCTATCTGAAGTCAACTGGAATATTTTCCATGGACCTTAGATCACGTCCTAAGACATGTAGAGTGAAATAACATCACTATAATAAATATATCCATTCTCTGTCCCTTTAACGTCTTGATTCAATTTAGGACGGAAGTAGTGGTAAGCTGTATTAATTTTAATGCTCTGTGAAACGGCTTATGTTTTCTGGAAAAAAGTTGGCAACCATTCTGCGTACTACTGTCCCAGAAACCTATTTTATGGCAAGCAACACATGAGCTAAGCAAAAGCTCTTTTTCTGGGAAGCACAAACAATGGAAACACTTTGCCTAAACAGGAGAACAAAGTGCATTCTGTTGGTGATAGTTTCCCAGGTTTTACTAGATAAAACACAACGGCTTTCAGATACATCCAAGGCATGGATAGACTCATGGAGTATCTGTTCAAGTGAAATACACTTGTAAAGGGCATGTAGTTATGGAATCATATGCGCTTCAATGAAATTAGGTCTAGGCATTATATTTTTAACCATAACAGTCAAGTGGGTCAGTTTTTTAACTCATTAGCTTTAATAGTCTTGTGGAAACAGTTATTGCTGCCTAGTTGTTTTTCCCCACTGGAAACAAGTGCATGACAGTACAGTATCACAGTCCAAAGGAAATTTATTGTTAGCTTTTAGCCTCTCAGATGTTATTGTGATGGACGTTACATCTTAGTAATCATTTCATGCTTCATAATCTTCATGAGAATAAATTAGGGCAATAAATACATGACTGGCTTCAAGGATAAGCTGAGGTGGAGCTTGAAAAACCTATTCATGGGACCTCTTATGTTTAGAGTACTTTCCTGTTCCTTTCACTCATAGCATACAAAATTGGTCCTGTCTACGTCCTTAAAAACTATCATGACTTCTGTAAAGCTAGAAAAAGAGACATGAACAGAAGACTCTAATGCTATGAAAACCAGAGGGAACCTTTGAGAACAGGTTGAGCAAATGGGTTAAGAAAATACTATAGAGCAGGGATATAGCTTTGTGAGGTACCTTTCAGCCTCGTTGTTCCTAGAAATAATCAGTTCATACGAGAGATGCTGTATGCCCGTTGCTAAGAGGCATTGGCATTTGTTGCAATAGATCTGTTTCTTGGCAAAGTTCCCAAGAACAGGAGTACCTGGTGCTGCAGGCGATACTCTAGCCACTACGTGGTTACATAAAAAAAGAGACTGAAATCACACTGAAGTGTTTTATACTGAAGGACAGTGGGAAGTCAAAATCTAGAGAATTTGGAGTGTAGTCTTATAGCTCCCTGCCATCAAGGGTGTCTCTTCACTGACTTCAGAGATCTTAAGAGCAGGTTTTCATCATACAAAAATGTTACAGTTGACTGAAAAATACTGTCCTTGACAATAGACATGGTAAAGTTGTTAAATTACTGTAAAGCTCGTGACTAAAATACTGTTAATGGAGAGTTAAAATCATCTTTCAGTTTATTAAAGTGTTCATAAAATCTTAAGCTTTAATTTTCAATAATAGTGAAACTTATTATTGTTCTTAATTCCTCAAGCCAATCCATATAGTCCTTTTCTGCACATTGTCCAAGATGCTGCTGAAAGCATCTTAGAATAACAGCCTTTACTGCCACAGGCAGTGGCATTTTTCATGGTAGCCAAATTCCCCTGTCTGTGCTCTGACTTTCCAGGCTTCCTCACAGCAATTCCACACTCAGGACTTACTGCTGTACACAGAAATTAAAAGGTGCAGGACTGTGAGAAAATAAGTGTGTGAAGTGTGATTTAATTGACATAAAGAAGGAGTGGTACATATCTTCAAAACTGGATTATCAGCTAAGTATTTATTGAAGAAGCATTGTAACAAATACTTATATTTTCCTTTTACATGGTCTGCAGATTACTAAGGGCCTATGGTATAAGTGTCGTTAAGTAGTTTTGAAAATACATGATAGTAAAGCAGCAGCTTTTTTACATGCTGCCACAGAAGCGTACCAGGAGAGAGCAACATCAGTTTGAGTCTGTTGAGCTAGCTGGCTTCTGTTATTGCAACTGAGTCATATATTAGAAAAACTATCTTGTAATACTAAGTGATGTACAGAAGAGTGAGGAAATGTCTTGCATAAGTTTGCTCATGAAACTCTGACTCTCCCACCTTTTCTCCTGAAGGAAGTGACCATGACAGTAGTCGAAAAAGCACCAGAGTCCTGAAAGTGCTGTTCCCAAGGAAATCATGGGATGCTCGGGAAGAGCAGTTGTTCAGCCTCAGGAAAAGTCCAGCCTGCCCCTGCTTGCCTTTGCCCCGGCCTCGTCCTGCCAGGGCTGGTTGCTCACTGTGGGGAGGTGGCGGCCAAGGAATGAGGCGATCTACCTGCTGAAGTCCTGCACGACTTGGGGCAGGCAGGGAGGGAGAGGGACCCCATCCCTCTGCTCTGCCCCTGCGGCTCCGGAGGGGCCTCGGGTGGGCTCTGCAGGCAGCACCCCTCTCCTCTTCAGCGGGGCTGTCCCTGGGGGCTGCAGAAAAGTCACTCAATGTCACTGTGCAGCACACAGCTAATTAGCCCACAAGAAGCAAATTAACTTATCACATAGGAAGGCGCATAATAATCTCAAAAAGGCAAAGTTGCTGTTTCTGTTTCCCTGAGAGGATCAGTGTAATTTAAAAGGATGTCATAAAATCTGTTTTAAAACACTGCAGGATATAAATCATGATGCTCCACAATCAAAGCTGTTTCTAAACAGAGGAAAAAAAATAATGTAATCTATTTGTAAATAGTTCTAGATCATAGTACTGTTGCTTCCCACAATCTCATCATGAGTTTTATGATTGAGTGCTTTTAATAAAAGCAGTCTAGATACGGAGATACTGAGGATAGGTAAGCATGTTAACTTTTTTTGGAAAACTGTTTGCTTTATTGTTTTGGAGAATAGCTCAAAGAGAAACCTGTTAATGCTTGCAGGACCAGAAAGCGAATAAAAGGAACGTGAGAACGGTAAAGTTTGAAATCTAACACATCTCAGAACCAATTCATGATTCTCAGCTATACTATTATTGTTTGAAGAGCTTGAAATGGAGAAGTCACAGTAGTATTCTATACTATTATGCCACAGATAAAACTCCCTTTTCCTTCAGAGGAAATGCCATGTGCCACATGTAGTCTAAAGGAAAACAATTTATGACACCTAGTGGACAAGATAAAAATTTCTTACCCTGAACTATATTCTTCCCAATCATGCTTTGATGCTTCCTCCCCGCCTTTTTGATGTTTTGCCTACCCATTGTCGTAAATTTTATGTTAAAATTGCATTAATCTTGTGAATGTTGTGTGCCTGAGGGGAGTGCATGGGACAAAAGACAGCTGCTTCCTTTCCTACTGCAAATTATTTGAAATCTGATTTACCCTGAGCAAATTGTGTCAGGCTGTAAATCCATTGCGGAGTCCCCATGATATTAGCACAGTAGCAGTGCCTGTGGCCAATCTGCATATCTAGTAGGGTTTTTTGCTCAGTGCTCTTTAAAGTAATACAGGGTTTGACTAACCCTCAAATCAAAGTGCATTAATGTCAAATCACTCGAGCGTGTAATGGCTGGCTGAGTCTGTCCTGCCAAGCTCTGATACCACGGTAGCTCTCAGCAGCTGCTCCTGACACAACCAATTATCACTGGTATCAATAACTGCGCCTGCACACTTGAAACAACTCGCAGTCTTATAGCTGAGCACCTTGTCAGACAGGGAGCTATGCTTATCCCTAACCAGCCCCGCCTTCTCTTCCTCCCCCAAACCACTATCTGTTGTACATGTGCAGGTACCCTGATCTCTGGAAAGCTGGGTCCCCTCAGGGGTTGCCAAGGTGAGTGCTCAAACTGGAAGTCTGAGTTTCAGGCTGTTAGCAGGCATAACAATTATAAATGAACGCCAGGGAAACCAGCTTTCTGCTTTTTCATTCTCTGTTATGCATCACTTCACTATAGCAGGGATGCTCTGCAGAGCTGTCTCTCCTGTCCCACACGCTCAGTACTGACCTGACCTGCTCACCCCCCCGTCTCTCATCAGCGGAGGGGACCTGTTAGCTCTGGACCCCATTTTCAGCTCTTAGACTGCAGTTGTAGTGGAGATGGACCTAATTTCTCTTTAGGTTCCCCGCATTAAGCTCCCGTGAATGCAATACAGATGCTTCCAATAAAGGTGTGGATCAGTCATTGCTGAATGCCGTGGGGATAATCATTCCACCGTGCTGCTCCACTCTCCCTTTGCTTAGTAAGACTGCCTTGTCCTAGCGAGAGCAGTGGCAGTGTAGCACTCTGCCTTCGCCAAGTGTGGTCCCTTTGTACCTTAGGACCGAAGGAGGAGTTTCTAAAGGTGCCACTGTCGGTGTTCTCCTGGATCTGAACAAGCACAACCTGACCTTTTACATAAATGGGCAGCAGCAAGGGCCTCCAGCGTTTGAAAATGTCGAGGGTGTCTTCATGCCTGCATTGAGCCTCAATCGAAACGTCCAGGTAAGTCTCCTGCACTTCAAGTGCACTGACGCTTCTCAGCTAAAGGAGAATGTATGCTACCGGCCACTGCTGCTGGGGCTGCTAACATCATCTGTAGGTAGTCACTATGGATAGGGGCTCTTTCCTTCTCAGACTGACACCTAGGCTACTAACGCTTTTTGGAAAACTGCATTTGACCTGCCTTGCCTCACAGATATGAAGAGTAAAGCTGTAAGAACAAGTAGAAGTACCTCTACACACTAATTCCTACACTCACTTTGTTACAGTGCTCCCCTTGCAAAGGTGCTAAGGCTTCCTCTGCCAGTTTGACTAAGCTGAGCCTAAGCTTGTGTTTGCTGTTGAGTGGTGCTCTGGTTCATCTGTGAGGGAGCCCCAACCTTATAGAAATGTCAGGTTATAGAAGGAGCACTCAAATGTCCTGTGCTCTGTTCTGCCAGGACAGCAAAGATAAAAGGATTTGCTTATATTTCAAACATGGGCTCCACTGTGTGATCCCTGTCCTGAAGTACTCGGGGTCCCCCACACAATGACACCATCCACCTTGTGTCTAGCAAGCAGCACTGCTGGACACCTACAACTGGCAGCTGGATTTGGGAAGAGATACAGACACCTGGCATCCAGACTCCAAGGTGTTTGGGAAGGGTAAGGGGGAAGGAGACTTGTTTATTTCAGGGACTCAGTATCATCTCCATTAATATTCCATTGATATTCTTAATGACTTAAACCAGGACCTTAGTTGCACAGTCCTTCCCCTGCCATTTACTTGTTCCTGGCCTTCTGAATTCTTTCTGCTGAGGATGTCCCAGTTTTGAATCTACATGTTATTTCTTCTTTGTGCAGGTGACCCTGCACACAGGACTGGAGGTGCCACAGTGTGTAAAACAGCCCAAGTTGCCCAACAACTGATGAAGCCTCTGCCTGACCCTGTGCTGGATTCTGTAAGCTTTCTCAGTGTGATTTGGCACTTTTCAGTAAGTCAGTGAAAAAGCAGTCTCTTCCCTGACTTAAACCATTGTACAGTATGTTGCTCACTGAATAATCTGCTGGTTACAGCTAGCCCACTCCATTTTTAATTTAACAGCCATAGTGAGCATACCCACTGAACTGACGGTCAATTGCATGTGGGTACCTGAACATATATACACTTCATACATATGTACACACATGTGCACACATACATGTACATTTGTAAAGCAAAAGGTAAAATGAGTGTATTTTCTCTCTCATGGCTAGAATTTCGCTTAAAAGATATTATGGATGATGGAAAAAATGGGTAAGACTAAGACTGGGGGACAACGGCTTTTGGAGCAATTTACCAGTGGGTGAACTAGATTCCCTTGCCACCTGAAGTCCTTAAATCAAGAAAGCATATGTTTTGACAGCTGAAGTGGAGGCTGTGTGCTCAAGAATTCCTGATTGTCCATTACATTCAGGGGCTCAAGTGACCATTAATTATTCCTTCTGGCTTTAGACTGCAGTAAGATGTTCCCCTAGAATTCAGTGGCAGAATTTATCTCATTATCTTCAACGAGAATAAGATTGGTTTCCAGACACTGCCATGTAATAGTTGTGCTCATTTTAGCTAACACCATGATACACACAGAATTCAGATACCAGAAGTAGAGAGAAAAATATCCTTGATACATTTTAGTGTTTGTTACTTAGTTGTCATTGTGGAGACTATCACATACAGAAGATCTGACTGTGATTATCAGCACAACTCTTGAAAAAGGGCACAGGGGAGATCCCTCTGAATTGAACTGAGAAGAGACTTATTTAAATATGGCACATACAAAGTATCCCATGTAGAGAAATGCTGCTTTCCAGCTTTGGTTTGGATAAGCCCTGGGCAGCTGTAGTTCCAATGTAGCTTTGAGATCAGAAGCCTTAATTTTCTATTAGATTAGTGTGAGCTAATTATTGTCTTGATTCTAATGAAGAACTTGAGCGAGAGTGACTCATAGTGTTTTAATGTGAAATCCGTCCCTAAGAATTTTTCTGGATTGGGACATAAATCTTTTGCAAGACTTACCCGTGTTTAGCATCTCCCATGAAAACAAGCAGCCGTTTCAGGTGTTGCCCATGACAACTGGAATCTGACTGACTGGGGACTTTTCCAACAACAGCACGCAGGTGACAGTGCCGTAGCTGTGGGAAAACACATTGATTTGTGTGTGTGCTTCTTTTTCTCTGAACCCAGTTAACGTATGCAAGTGTGTGTGTAGGTAGCAGCAATGTGTAAGGACAAGATGCAGCAGACTCTGTGAGCCCATGACATCTCAGACTCTGTCACTCTAATCCTACGTAAGCGTGGTGTTATCGAACAAGAAAAGCATGAACTCCTAAATCCCATTAATGTACTTTTTCCTTTTTAAAAATCCTGCTGCTAATACAAATTCTCCTCTCCAAGCATACGTATACGCACACGCATATTGTTCTCAGACAGGCAATTATTACACCTGAAAACAAACATTCTGACCAAATTCCAGCTTACTGCCTTGCATTAAGCCGCAGCCGCAGGACAAGCAGCCGGGGCCTGTCCTCGGGCAGCCTGCCAGCCCCCAGGCACCCTGCTGCAGGACCACTTCTGGTCCCTGGCCCAAGCACATTTCTGGGGTGGTGCTGAGCGGTGGCGAGGCTTCCCTGGGGCAGAGCGGCCAGGATCCTCCCTGGGGTCATCCCCCTCGCAGCCTTTGCAGGGACGGGGAGGCAGCCCAGAACGAAACAGTCCGGGCATATTGCACAGACAAAAAGCAGTCTGCCCTCACGCTGCCTGTAACCAGCCAAGCACCCTGTAACACACCTCGCCTGCAGAACAGCAGTGCCCTTTCAGTGATGTCAAGACTGAAATAGGAAATAAAACCAATGATGGGAAAAAATAACATAAGCTTTTAAGTGGAAAAGCAACAGTACTTTCTAATGGAATGGATTGTATTAGTAAACTTATAGACATTGGAATAACTGCTCTACACTCATCTTGGCTTCTTAAAGAATCGCAGAGACCAACTGTCTTAGAATTTTTGGTTTTGTTTAATACCATACAAATTTGTGCAGGATTTTCTAATTAGCAGGTCTGTTTTAACCTACCTCAGCTAGAACGACACCAAACCACAAATTTCCTCTTGAGTGTGCTCTTCTATGAATCTAACAGTTGTAATCGTAGCATTGGCCTTGAGTATTGCCAGTCAGAACAGTGTACAGGAATACTGTACATAAGTTGCATGTAGTTTTTTATATTGGGAAACATCCCATGATAATTTTAATACAGAAGGCACTCCACTTTCACTTGTATTAAAAACAACAGGGCATTTTTTGTTTTGGGACTGAATCTTTGTCTTTACTCCCAACATTTGTGAAGGAAACTCAAATGAATTTGCATCTTTCCAAACTTCAACCATTGCCAGATGTTTAAAATTAATTCTGATTGGGTTTAAGAAGTGTTTGCAGTACTTGGTTTTGGTTTTCATAGTTGCTTTGGTATCAGTTCCTCACGTGTTATACCTTGGGGAGAACACAGTGAGTGATACAGGTTACTCATTTCTAATGGAAATATGGACAGTAGGTAGAGACATGCTTCAGAGCTGTAGAGAAGCTCATTCGTTATCCTCTACACATACACATTCTAGCATTCATAAAAGTATGGGACAGACTAGCTACTGTAACGGTCTCCTTTTAACCTAGCTGAAGTGCAGATAAAAGGAAAACAGTTAGAAATAGGTAACCTGCATTAGTAATACTAATTTAGTATTTAATAATTTACTAATTTAGCCTAGGTCAAAAACTAAACAAAGTGGTTTTATCTGGTGGTTGTGTACACATTCAAGGACTTGGGTTTGGCACGGCCCATAGCAATAAACCAATTACCCCAATAGAGTGTAGCCTCATGCCTTTAGTGGGATACATTTTGTTAGTTTGATTAACAGAAATAATGCTTAAGTAGTCAGAATTACACTAGGAAACTAATTACTCGACATGTGAATATTTATGCAGAGCATCCAGGTGGCAGTGGCCATCTGAACATAGGCAGAGCAGAATTTTCCCTTTGCAGAACAGCATCAGGTGGGGGAGAAGTAGGGCACTTCCACCACTCTCGGGCTGGAGGTAGTTTCCTTCTCTGCAGGTAATTCCCACGTGGTCTGTCTCATTATAAACCCAGCAGTTTGCATGTTCTTCATCTACAGCACCTCTGATGCCAGTTTTTGTTTCCTCCAAATCCCTTCTTTAGGAGGGAGTCAGCCTTTAGTACTACGGTCCTTGCAGAAACTGTCTTGCTGACTGTCCAGGGAGAACCCAGGGGGCTGGAGAGTAGCACAGATACCCAAGGGGACCACTTTGGATGCTTTTGATTGATTCCTTGGGGCATTTGTGCAGCTCTGTGGGACCTGAAGCTGTGCCGGCACCTGGACCCACACAGCGCTGCCTTTCACAGGACTCTTCTGCTCCTGGAGGCCGGGCTGCTCCTTATAGGCAGGAGAGCAGAGCCTTTTGCACTGGGATGAATCCCATCCACTATGGTACAGAGCCCACACAAGATAGCTGTAAATTGATTTAATGTTAAAAAAAAAAAAAAAAAAAAAAGGCAAAACCAACAAAACACACACACCCCCCAAACAAACAAACAAACAAGCCCTTCTCTAATAAACATGACAAAGCTTGACTTCTGCATATACCAATTTGGAACCTCTGCACAGCTGCTAAATAAATACAGCAGGCAAATATTCTGTCCTGCAGAGCAAGAAGGGACTCTTGGTTTTCATCTACTCCTGTAAACCCCAACCTTAGCCTTTGTAAACCTTCCTCCTAGTTCTTTCCTCTGCAGATTTCCCTGTTAAGTTTAGTAGGGCCAAACAGAAGCAGCGTGCCATCAGGAGCATGATCACACTTCCCAAGGTGTGCAATACTACACAATTTCCATTCCCTTTTTTTTCCCACATCAACTCAAGACCTCACAAGAAAATCTCTAAGACTTAATGTCAATATGAGCACAGGCCTAGTTGACAATCCCTTACTACTTCTGCTGTGGAAATGTACGCGCTATAAGTGTCAGTAAAGGCAGTTGCATACAGTGAGTTATCATTAATTTGGAAAGCAATTTGGCTTCTAAAAACATAAAAAAGATAGGCAAACAGCACTGTCACCTCCTATACTTGCCTATTCAGTTAATATACATAGAGGAAAATATATTGGACTGAACAAAAATAAAATTTAAAAAGCATGAGCTTACATATATCAGAGTTTAAGAGGAAAAGTATTAAAATGTAATTTATTATATGCATAATGTTCCACTGTGTTGTAAATAATGCCATGATAGTGTACTGCTGTAGTTTGTTCTTGGCTGGTGATAGAGTTCTGTCATAGCGCTGTGTAAGCTTTTATTTTATTTTATTTTGGTTTTCCCCCCAAAGTGTAGTTACTAAAGATGGCAGAGAGCACCTGATACTCTGGTTTCTGAGTTGTTCTAGAGCAAGAAGAAATGTAAGATGCAGCTTTCCTTTCCTTCTTTCTTACATAATAACATTTCTTAAAAGACATAAGAGAGAGATGAGATCAAGGCTAAGCCACCACTACCACTGTATGAAAAGCACCCTGTTTGTGACTGCCAACAAGAGGTGGTGCATTTTTGGACCACCATTCAGTTACCCATTCCTGTGAGAAGGGATGCAAAGTACAACCTAGTAACAGCAGCTTTCTGGTGCCATCTAGTGCATCCTTTGCTCACAAACAGAAGGATGAGGAAAAGAGTTGTTAGATGTCACCTCAGGCCTTACCACCTTTGCAGCATTCTGCTTAAATGACAAAGTCGAGAATTCAACTTTAAACCAGGCAAGCTAATATGAAAGTCCCAAGCATCTTGGCTAGATCGACTTTGGAAGGGAGATTACAGTTTCAGGTCCTTCAGCAGGTTATGGTAACAAATCAACCACATTGGAAACACAAAGGGCACTTGTCACTAAAAAATATCAATTACCAAACAAAGGTGGAAGTCTCTCTTTTTTTTTTATTTATTACTATTTTTAATAAAACCCCTGAGCTGCTTCTGGTTTTTACTGACAACATTTCTGGCGATTCCTCTGCCCAGCACTACTGAATGCTGCACAAACACAATCGCCTGGAGTGGCAGCCTGAAGCACAAATCCATCAAAAATAAGACGCACTCGGTCTTCTTACGTGCAGAAGCCCACATGCAAGCCACACAGACGAGATGTGCAGGGCTCCTGCATCTTTGCACAATACAGGAGACAGACGTGTGTTTTACTGACAGAGGCACTCAGCAGCATCTTCCCCTTCTGTTAAGTGATCTTTTGGTTACATTTGTTATTGCAGACACATCCAAGCAGAATTAATTACAAAATTACTTTTTATGCTAACTGGAGGATTTCTAACATTTTATTGTGAAACAGTGCATAGAATATTCTTGGATCCCAACTGCATTCCTTCATTCTCCATTTCCCTTAAATGTTGTCAGTAAAAACACTAACCTTTCTAGGTAGCATGGTGAGAAGACATTATGTGATGAATATTAAAAATAAATGCATGAGGTAAACCTGCTATCGTTTCTGATTATTATACGAAGCATGAGTAACACTAATTTAAATGTTGGCAATCAAAAATGTGGAAAGGAATAAGGTAACGGTGTTCACTTCTGGTTAAATAGAGAGACGAGACATTTGTTTTTTTCTTCTTAACCACGACATTTTTTTCTTTATTACCATTTACCATAGCTTATATGAATTTGGAGCTGGTGAAATATACATCTCTGCTGTATGTGTCTGTCACCAGATCAAGAGGAAAATACAAACTTTTTATAATTTTGTACCTGTAGCAAATGTTTGTATTTTTTGAATTGGAAACAAACTGCTTTTTGTCTTTTGGTCTGACTAAAACTTTGTGTATTATTATTACCCTTTTGGAAAACCCAACATATGAGTTTATGCTGTTCTACAGTTTCTAAATAAATTCTTAAAACATTGCCAACACATTCAGCATCAGTACCCTACTTATTACAAAAAAATATTATGTCATAATGTAGATGAGGCACTCGTGCAGGATGCATGCCTATCTGTTGATACCTGCTTTGCTACCACAGTCAAGAATAATCCAGCAGCTGGAGCCAGCCAAGAGTCCTCCCTCGAAGCAACCATCTGTGCCTCAACCCCAGACATACCCTGGCTTCAGTGGCATGAAACACCTCTCTCTCCGCACCATTCCATTTGCTCTGGCTCGGGTCGGTTATAGAGTAGCTGGGGCTGTGCCATTTAGCTCCAACACATCTTGGACACCTTGGGCGATTTCCCAGGCTCCGGAAGATTCTGACAGTTAAGTAAGCAGAGCCTGGAAGTAATTGTGACACCAGTAGGATCTGATTGGAAAGGCCTTTGGGTAAGTGTAAAAGTCAGAGTGGGCAGAAAGAGTGTCAGGGCAGGAAAGATAAAACTTTGTGTTTTAAATTTACATTTAAATTATATTTAAAATATCATATTGGAGCCACAGACCTCTATAAAGAGGGTGCCTTGCGAGGGACTGAGCAGTGCTACAGAAGCAGCACAAGCGGCCTCGTCAAAAAGGCACTCAAAGCTATGCGACCTTCATAAATGCCTGTTAATAAAGCAGAATAAAGCATGCCGACACAGTAACAGTAGCGCCAGGGTAAGAAACAGAAACGTGGCCAATCAGGAAACGATCGGGAGTACGTACAGACAAGAGTACGGAGACACCATCCATCATGGCCTTTTCTTTTTTTCAACTGCAAGAGGCAACAACTTGGCATCAACTCCTTCATGGCAAAGGGTTTGACTGGGAGGAAAGATATTCACAACTGTTTTAGCATATGGGGAAAGAGGACTAAAGCTAACTGTTGCATGAAAAGGCATGCAAAAGAGAGCAGATACAGAGAAATCCTTGCATTCTTCCTTTATCCCTCACTCTTCTATTCAGCTGCAGGCACAGAGCAAAGATGGTCCCTGCTCTCCCTTTCCAATAATCAAACTGTTACTCAGTCAACACTGGCTTTTGTGTATCAGTACACGCTCCAAAAGCAACACAGCTTGCTGCCTGAACATACACCCACATACCCTGTTAATGACTGTCAACAACACACACCAGTCGAGAGAAACACTAGGTGCATAACAGGTTCTCAGCCTTTTTGTTTGCCAAATGTCAGGTGTTACCGTTTTTGTTAATGCAACTAGTAACACCATAGGACTGAAGGTGCCATGTTTACCTGGGAACAGCATCCTACAAGGATGTAGCATGGCCAGCTCAAATCACCTTGGGGATTTGATATAAAAAAACAACCTATCACCATATAACAGAAACCTTTCATAATGCATACACACCGATATTAAATGAGTGCAAAGGTGCAAAAATTTGAGTAAACATTTATTTATTTATTTTCCCCCCCAGCCTTTCATATTCCACTGTCAGCTCGGCATTTCAGTTTTCAACTTTTTAAGAACTGAATTCTTTTCAACTCTTCTGTAACAGAACTTACAAGCATGAAACCAGGAATGCAAAAATTAGACACTCCATTCTGACTGTGTTTCACTCCTAAATAGCTTTTGGGAGCTGTGGAGGTGGAAGGTGAACCCTCTAAATTACCAAAGCTGATTGAAGACAAACTCCCACAACACAGCTGAACAAAACTTTATGTAGAAGTAAGCAGTGAAAAACCAAGCTCAAGGATTAATCAGGAATTACAAGATACAGGTTATCCCACAACATCCAAAATCCATCTGTTGCCTCAACAAGTCTTGATGCTCTGTACTCAATTCTGCTTAGTGATTACACCATCACATGCAATTGTAATTTGACATTTCTCTGAGTCTGTAACCAGATAGGATTGTCAGTTCCAGTGTGAATCTGCAACCTATACTGAATAAGAAGAAATTGAATTATGCAGTTATGAAATGTAGTAACAGTATTTAGCAACACAACTCTGCACACCCCTCTTCCCAGATGGCTTCAGAAACACCCCCTTCTGCTTTTTACCCACCTCTCATTCCCTCCAGGCCCCCGCCCTCCCCTTAGTCCTCTGTGTGGTGGCAGGGCACTTCTCCAGGACCTGAAAGTAAGGTGGAAGGTGTGGGGGAAGGAGCACACCAGAAAGCACCCATTTCTGTGGTGTGGCTCTCCCTACCCCAGAAGACATTTATCCTGTGAATGGGGCAGCCTCTGGTGCTGCTGTTTGGGGAGAGGCCTGTGCTGGTCTTCTCCTTGCTAGCTTCAAGCGGACACAGAGCTTGCTGCTGGCTCAGGGTTACTGATTCCCCTTACGCAGGCTCCCAGGCGGCGGTCAGGAAGCGTGCTCCGCTTCCTGCCGGGCTGGGCGAGCCGAGGACGCAGGCCAAGGAGGAAGAACGCAGCCGACTCAGTATGAGTGATAAAGCATGCTTCAATTTATTGATTTCCATTACAGCCTTTCATAATCCTTCTGCTTAATTATGCCTACTAGTCAATCATTGATTGGATAAAATACAAGCAAGCCGTGCCAGGGCTTGTTGGCCCAAGCCCTGGGAAAGACCCAGATAAGTTAGTTTAGGAGAAACAAAAAATGCTCATTTCTCCATCCTCCCCTGATTAAAGAAGAAGAAGGAATGCTTCCCAACCTTGACGAGATAGAGAATGTTTCATCTCAGAACCTTAGTCAGTACTTTCCCACGGGACTCACTCTCGCTGTTGTTCACTCTTGCTGACTGAGGCCTACTCATGCTAACTTAAAAGAGACTCTCGTCGCAAAGAGGATCTCTAGATCCATGTCCCTTTTCCCTTAGCCATTCTCCAACAGCTTCCCCAGCCCACAGGGGAACGCTGAATCTCACCAACACACCTAAAAGAACTTTCTCCAGTAAGGGCTGTGTTCCATCTTATACACACCTGCTTCACTGCCAGAGCTGTTCAAACAAGCTCCAGATAACCTTATCTGGAAACAACACAGCGTGAACTTTTTTTGTATGTCATTTAGCAGCTAACCTTACTTTTGCCTCCCCCTAAAATATTCATTTCTTAAGCTTGACGTAGAATGGAGAGGACACTTTGAAAGGTTACTAACACAACCTTAAAAACAAAAATATTCAGATGCAGAGGACAAAACTATTCTTTCAGAAACACCAAATTACTGAAATCTAAATAGCACTAAAACTTCAGTTTTGACAAAGAATTCACAGAAAAGCCTTATGAGGCATGGGAACACTGATTAAAATAAACATGAGTTAACCATGAACAACCAGTAGCTATCAAGTGTCTATGCCTCATTTGGCTCAGTCTTACATGGGTTTATTTTTAAAAACAAGCCACCAAGCCACCATCTGAAACAGTGCTTATTTGGAAATCTTTGCAGAGTTATATAAATTGAGTCCGTAACTCAATTTGGGACAAAAATTCAGAAAATCTTGGTTTTATTCCAAAGCAGATAATTTTGAAACTGTGAGAGGTTTTGCCGAACAGGAAAACTGTTGTGCAGTTCCACAATCCACTAACAATTCATAAAGTCACAGAAACAGATGTACGCCCAATAAATGTTTGAGAGTAACAACTTCAGCTTCAGAGCAAGTAAGGTATTGTTTTTTCCATATTCCTTCCAGATGAAAGTGAAGAGCTATATATTTTAATCCATTAATTACTGGATTAAGTGGACATTTTACTTTTGGCCAAGAAGCTGACTCCAGAAAGTTACATGCTTTCTTTAGCGTGTATTGACTAATAAAAATAGCCTGTGTAAAGTTCTTAATATAAAGTCTTATTTTTATTTATAAAACAGTAAATTTTCATATTCTTCCCAAGTCAGAATGGAATGTAGAAAATCCTGCAACAACAAATAAGGTAAAAAAATTAGGACATGGCAGAAAGGCGACAGGCTCTGTAAATCTGTGTTGGTAGCAATGTGAATTCTATCTTATGTATATTGTCCATTTTGCTCTGTATCATAGGTTCATTTGATAACTTTAGATGATTTAATTTTCTTTATGTCATGGCTTTGCAGAATCAAGGTCCCATCCCTGAATTTTCCAACTTGTCCTGCAGGCCAAATGCTAGGCACTGATTTCTTCCTTTTGGCCTTCCTGAAATAGGAAGAGAAAAAAATAATTAAGAGAAACAACAGAAACTCATGAAAAAGCTTAATATGGTAAAAAATGTCACCTATTTATGAAATAGGTGTTTGGTATTATGGAATATTAAATCATAGCAGGTAATGACCCCAGAATATTTATTACCTGCATAGCCATTCAAAATTTGCAGCACATTACAGAATGATTTACATTTCAGAAAGTTTAGAAACATAAAGACACTTGGCTAGAAGAAGAAGATATAGAGCACATTTCAGTGAACCTGCTATACTGTGACTAAGAATGCCACTTCATCTTTCAAGCCTCTGTATACTGTATCTCGTGTTTTGCATTAATTACATCTCAGGGCAAGTGCTCCGAGTACGTGGCACATCCTGGGTCCGCACATCCATCTCACCTCCAGCTGCGTTCTTAGACATGTCGGGGCAGAACTGACATATTTTCAGTTAAGCTGCGTAACTAAAGCCTCTGAAACTGCTAGACACAGAGCAACATCATCATTTTGTGACCAAGTTCTTCTGCAGCTGGAGAAGTTCCTTCCACAGTGACTGCACGCCTTCTGGTATAAGACTGTGCATAGTTACACGGGGGGAAATATGCTGGAGAGGCTATACAAAGCAAGTTCATTTTAACCATGTTCAAAACAGCTCACCTCTCCTTCTGTTCTTTCTTCTTCTTCTTGAGAGAATCACCTTTATGTTCCTGCTTTTAAAGATACATATTTGAATGAAAAGAGATCTGAGCATCTTGGCTAAACAACCGTCTGCACTCAAAACACGTGGTACCCTTTGCTTCACGGAGCAGCAGGCATTTAAAGCAGGTTGGGAGACCTTCTGACAGGCCAAGTGATGCAATGCGTTATGGAGGCACTGCTAGGAGTGCCCAGAGCCCTTCCTGTCACCTTACGGGAATTACAGCCCTCTCATGACCAACAGGCTGCCCCTGCCACGTGGGGAGGCACAAACCCCACCGCAGGAGGACAGGCTTGCTTCTTGGGCATGTGACAGATCCTTGGGTCAAAAGACTTGCTCCCAGGCAGGTGTGCCTAGTTGCCTGATTGAGCATACCTGTCAAATAACAGGGTTCAACCACTTCTGGCCATGCCCTGGATGTGCTTTGAGCCATGTGACAGAGAAATAGGTCCCCTGGGAAAGAGGGTGGCAGGAAACAGGCTGACAGAGCAATTACCCGCCTTGCTCCCACCTACATGAGAAGACTCCATGGGGAGGCAGGGAGTAGGCTTGGAGCCAGATGGGCTGTGCTACAGGATGGATGCAAGAGAAACCTCACCCTTGCTTTAAACAATGAGCAAGATCCTAGATGGAACTGTGCTGATATAAAACCAGCTGAAGATCTGGCTCTCTGTGGTTAGACAACATGCAACAAACTTTAATTGAAGGCCATTTTTTTTCTCTTAGGAGGCACGGAAAAAAAAAAAAAAAAAAAAGAACAAAACCAACTGCTGATTTTGTGTCATCAATCTATCAGCCATAAAGGATGAGGCAGTGAAACCCACTACAACATGATGAGTCCTACTCATCAGGAACCCACTCCATGGGGAGCAGCAGGTGTCAAGCTCAGGCACTCCTCCTGCGCCTGAGGCGTTATCTGTCAGGTTTGTGGGCTAGCTCTTACATGTTGCCTTTTTATACAGAAAATTTTACACAAACCTTTCCCTTATCATACTCCTTTGCCATTTTCTTCTCTTTCATTTTCTCCTGGTAAGTCCTGTAGTTCACATGTTCTTTTTTGGGGGGCTGAAATAAAGATTGGGAGGGATACCACTGATTGAAAATTTCAAGTAGGTTAAAAAATATTCACACACTTGCATGGACAATATTTTTCAGATGGTGGTAGGGGAACATCAGAAATTGTTTATTTCCTCTTGGGTGAGAGGAAGGGACTGAAGGGATGTAAGGTAGACACATCGAAACCACATCTTTCATGCCGGAGACAGTAAGGAGGGATGTTTATGCTCTACATCAAACCTACAGGATTTCCACATATACACTGAGCTAGAAAGAAAACCCACACTCCTCCACACCCACCAAAAAAGACCTACAAAATTCTTTTTCTCTTTTGTATTACTGATGATGAATCAAACTGAAAAGTTTTCGCCATCTTTAACTCACCGGGACAGCGAAGCTTTAAAAAGCAAGCCCTTCCCTTCAACATTTTAGTTTTGAATGGCCTGATTAAAAATTGGTAAGTGTTGTCTTCCACCCCAATCAGCTGTATTTCATCTGTACAACATCTCTGATAACACAACCAGACTAATTTTACAAACATCAACAGAAAATAGACAAGACAGAATAGAATATGTAAAAGTAAGGATGAAGTGGGTCAGGGTAAGGGATCTTGTGTTTTAAAAAGGTGGTGCCAAAACCCCCCAGAGTTTTTTACTGCTTTCCTGCACTGTAACAGCTGGGTGACTGCTCAGCACAAACCAAGTGACAATTACCTTGGCTCCCAGCATGATAGCACGCTCCTGTTCCCATATACGTTGTTCCTGCTTCTTGTAGCCAGTGATTCCAAACTTGTGTACTTCCAGACGAGCCTAGAACATTACAGAAAATTGCAAGCATTTCATAATTTGCCCAGCCTCTTGTAAAATAGCTCTTGACAGACTACAACAAAGTCATACTCCCAAAGAAACCCTGGATAATACCTGAAATCAACATACTATAAAATAAAACTAACTGAGTTTGGAGCCATACTGCAGAACAGTTAACCACTGTCCATCTAATCTCTGGATGGTGAAGACTGTCAGGGGGACAATTTTTGAACCTCCTCATTTCACATAAAACAACACAATGGAATGGATCTCCTCCATATAAAAAGGAATCATGTTGTGCTGCACAAAGAAGAACAATGAAATGTGCTACCCACAGCACCCAACATTTACAGACTGTTCTCATTTCTTGGCTGCAGCGCACTTAACCAGTGAGAAACACAGCCGGGCATTGATGAAGTTGGTTTGACTACACACACATGCATAGCTGACACTATACAAGAATACCCTGGCAAAACCTGTGGTGAATTCATACTATTTTTAAAGTCAGTGGTTAAATCCCCATTGTGCTCAGCAGTACAAAGCTCCATGCAGAATTTCCAGTGAAACATTTCACTGGATCACAGCACATCCCTGAGCAGAGATCAGGCATATAAAACCACTTGCACAGATCTGTAAACAAATCAGTACCTAAGAAGGTCAATGCTAGTTATGCTCATATAAGAACAAGTGAGAATAAGAAGACAAATGGAAAGAAGTAATCTGCTGTTTCAAAAGTAGATGCCAATACACTTTTTTTCCCATCCCACCTGAGATCAGAAATCCAAGATTAACAATATGGGCCTGAAAGAGCTATGTTAAACATTATGGGTACTCACATAGCTTTACAAAGGTAACATACAGTGATCCTCCTCAAATTCTCTCTGACAGATTTGAAAGAAAGGCCACAGAGTTGCAACATGCCTCTCTTCACACAAAGCAGTTGACAAGAGCCAGCATGCTTCTCCTTTGACACGGCATACGGCCAAAATTACCTATTGGGAAATCCTCACCAAGATAACCTTTTCTGGAAGTGCTTCCCATTGGTCCCACCGTAGCTTTCACAAGGATATAGATACACATACCTGCACACTAAAATAGTGAGGTTAGATAGGCCCTGCTGACTTACTTTTTCAAAGTTAAATTCTTGTTCGTTCACATTTTTATCTTCATCCACTCTTTTGGTCTACAAACAAAACATTTGGAATTAATATAACAAGTAACACCGGTTTAAATGTCCACTGTGATAGTTTTTTGGAAAGCAGTGAAATGTAGAAAGAGTTGTTGGGAAGAGTATACAGCTTTCCAGCACTATTTTTTCCAGCTTTGTTACCCGGATTTATGAAAAGAGACAGCCTCAGTGACATTTTTAATATTCAGATATTACAGGATCTTACTGGAATGACCTTGCACAATTTATAGGGTACCATTATAGCACAGTGCATACAGCTTTGTCCTTCATTTTCTTGCCTGGATCATCTCCTAACACTTACAAAGGGTTTCATAATTCAGAAAGATATTAATAGCTGCAATTAATTTTTATCCTTTCAAGAATAAATTACATTTTATAAAATAAAAACTGCCACATGTGAGCTATACGTCACGCATAATTCCATTTCCAAATCCATACCAAACTGCTGATGCAGGATAGGACACAAACCTTAAGTCATTTTGTTTGAGACAGAGAGTGCAGTGGTAATAGCACATATACTGACAGCCGGTGGCAACACGCAGAGGCTTAATTTGCAACTGTGTGGACATATATTAGAGCACATATCCAGCTTAACTAATGCAAGAGAAACGGCTCCAAAGGATGACACTGTCAGGAGATGGCGGACCCCACTTAAGCTGTTTAAAGAAACTACTTGCTCAAAATGAGATCAGTGAAAACTCCATCTTCTCTATTCCGTGATTTACGTGGAGACCTTTCAACAGCAGTTCTCAGTTTGGAGGGGAACTCTCCAAGGGGGGACAGATTGTATCCTAGGAAGAAAAAGAAGTGCAAAATCCCCAGGGAGAGCTCCACACCTGCTAGTGTCCCACATGGGACAGTAACAAATCTCCCAGGTTTGTTTTAGATTGTGTCTGACTCCTGATTTTGGAGAGGACGTGCTGAACAACCTCTCTGAGTGGATGCTCTGCCTCTGGTGCAGGCAGCATGGGCAGGGAAACTGCAGTCTGTTCAAGAGTATCCGCTTGCTTGTCTTTCCCTGTTTGCTCTCAAGAGCACTATCCCCTCCAAGGAAGCAGGAGTACTACATATATATTACAACTGAACCTGAATGCTTTTAACGCATTTCGGTTTCACTCTCCAGGACTTTAAGTCATACTTAGTCACAGGTTCAGGTTCCAGGGTTACGTCAGGGCTTCCCTCTGCATTCAGCGGAGCCAAACCCAAACTTCTCCCAACTCTGCAAAAAGCTTCTATATAAAACTGTCCACTTCAATGACAAATAAACATGGTTATTTTCAGACCATTTTACTAACATGCTTAACACCAGTCTTTTCAGGAAGAAAAATTTAAGTTATAATAAAGCATAAGAAAATAATTATCTAGGGCAATTTTTAGAGGAAAACATTCCAGAAAAAGCACAAAAGTTTATGGATTCAACCAACTGCTTGGTCAGTCTCTTGAACTTCCTAATTCCAAGCAGTCAAACCCCAGATACCAGTAAATCTTCCTGAATTTGAGACAGTCATGTGCTTGTCCATCAGACCTTATTTTAGAATTGGGCTTCTGATGTTATGGCCATAAACATGGCTCAAAGAAAACAACCAGAGAAGCTATAAAATCTGGAGACCAATCAATTAGCAATGGACCCTCTGCTTGGCATGGGACGCAGCTCAGCTTCCAGTCAAGCCTATCCAGGCCTCTCTGTTGTAGCAACTCAGCTACAGTTTTTGGTAGCACGAATAAATTCAGTACCAACAAACCATATCAGAGGACTGAGATCTAATGCTGTCATGCCTTCCCCCATTGCTGGTGAACAGCCAAGTGCTGCTGTGATGCCAGAGAAGAAAGCTTTCGCACCTCACATCCACTCCTGTTAACGAGAACGGAGCAGCACACACAACACTTAGGCACAGAAGTAAAGAGGCTTTGCTTCCCATTTCATTCACTTCTTGCTGTATCAGCAGTCCTATCTGCAGATCAATTTATTTTGTTGGGATACATCTAGTTCAAATATAGGATAGTTATCCAGAGATCTCTGGAAATTGGGAAAAAAAGTCTTCGAGTCCTGCTCCCACCCCTACCAGCAGCCCTGTTGGAAATCAGCAGGACTGGATGCCATCAAGCTGAGCACACAGATCACCAAAGGATCCCAGATTTCCAGGCAGCTGTATTAGCAAGAGGGAAGAAACTAGACACTGGAGGGGGCATTATGGAAGACATCTCACAATTTATGGTGGCAGACTAAGGAGACAGGAAAAAGCAAAACCAACAGACACGCAGAGGATTTTATTTGGTTTTAACTGTCACCAGGAAAGGGCATCCCAGTCCAGTACCTGCTCAGCAGCAACTCTCTGGTGCGGCTTCACAAAAACCCATCTATCTGTGCTTTAAAGAAGCAGCAAGATATTCACCGGTACGGGCACCGTGCCCAGGGTGCGCACCCCGTTAGAAGGCCGCTCCTACTCGGGGACAGCAGCACCCACGCCTGCAGGCGTGGGCGTGCCTGGGGCAGGGGGGCCCACCCGCTCCCCGGTCCTACCTGGGCACCTCCGGTGGGTGCTACCGAGGGGCTGGGCCGCCCCTTCCTCTTCCTCCCGCGAAACACCACGACCTCCACGGCCGGCGGCGTGGCGGGGGGCGGCGGGCCGGCGGCGGCCAGCTCAGCCCGCAGCTCCCCAAAAAAGTCGCGGGCTCCCCGCCGCCCGCCCGCCGCCGGCTGCGGTCCTCGGTTCTCCTCCTCCTCCTTCTCCTTCTTCTTCTTCTTCGCCGCCGCCGCCGCCCCTACGCTCGCCTCGCTGTCCTTCGCCGCGCCCCGAGCACCGCGCTCCTCACCTGCGTGCCGAACGCATGCCCCGAGTCAGCCGTGTGCGGCCGCCGTCGCTCCGCTTCAGAGTGAACACGCCCGACCCCCAGGGAAGGCCGCGGTGCTGCCGGCCACGGCGCAGCGCCCGGCCCGGCCCCATTCCCCACGACCGGCAGCCCACGGCGCGGCCCCGCTCACCCACCCAGGTCGTAGAGGGCGCCGAGCACCGCTTCCAGCCGGCGGCAGGGCTCCCGCGACCCCATGGCGGCGGGCGGAAGGACGTTTGGTCCCGAGCGGCTCCCGTCGCCCCCAAGATGGCGCCGCCCATCGCGCGTTCCCCCCGCCCTCCGCCGCGCGCTGGGCAGCCGGGCCGGGCCCCCGCCGGGCTCGGGAGGGGACGAGGCCTGTCCTGGGTCCCGGCGGCGGCAAGTCTCGGCCAAGCGGGAGCCGGACGTTTCCCCTCACACGCTCACCTTCCCCAGGCGCTGCGGGCCCCGAGCCCGCCGCTCCGCCACGGTGCCTGTCGCGTCAAGTCGCGACAGTCGGAGCTCCCGATCCCGAGCGCCGCTTCTCCCCTCAGGTAGGCTGTCAAACGCCAGCCGGCTTAAGAAGGGTCGGAGGCGTCTGGGACTCTTCTCCAGAGAGGTTTTGTCCAGCAGCCCAGGGACCGGGCCTGGCGGCAAGGCTGGCGGGGGCGGTGGGCGTCTGAGGGGCTTCGCGGGGAGCCCTCGGCGGCGACAGAAACTTGCCAGCGACGACCAATTCAGCCCTAGAAAATGTCACAGCGATGGAGTGGCCGAAGCAGGTTTTCCTGTGTTACGTGGTGGAAATTACTTCATTGACCTTATTTTTTCCCTGTGGCTCCTATGCCAGCCTCAGATAAGGACATTTGGGTGTGGGGTGGTAACCCCCTCCCTCCCCGCACCCCCCAGTTACATTTGGAGGAGGTGACTGGGGAGAGAGGGAAACAGCTCCTGGTTTTGGCAGAGATTCCCACAGCCCTCTTCTGTGTCTCCCTGGCTGTATGCTGGTATCCCAAGCGCATCATGAGCATCCTCATTTTGTTGCTTTCAAAGGTTATAGGGAAGCAGAGGAGTTCCAGGATCCTGCTGTTTTGCTTTTGTACTTCACCAGTGTCACAGTAACAGTGCACGTAACTGAATTTTCTGATGTCAAGGTTTCCAACGGCATATTTTATAAATGTACTCTCTACCAGTTGGCAACCAAAGCTAGAAGAACAGCTTGGCCATAGGGTGCAAAAGCAGTGTTATTCTTCTTAAGTGGTTGGTAAAGTGTGTGTTTTGGCTTCCTCTGCGCTGCTTCAAGAGGGCATGAAAATAACTATTGCCATGGAGAGGAATCGGTTGCACTTCAAATCTGGAAGCATCAAATGGGGAGCTGTGGCAGAGAGGTGACTTAAATTGGCCGTGGCCTTTGCAAAACTCCTGTCACCAGAGCCACGCTGGGGAACAGCTGTAGCAGCGTGGTGACTGCTGATGTGGCTGATGATACCGGAGCTGAGTGCTGGGTTTCTTTGTCTGGGTTTTGTGCAGTTGCACACTGCAGGATTTAAACTTTGGTAATTGACATAAATGTTGCTTATATTTTCTGAGCAATGACTTGTCCAGTACTGATCTAAGTAGGTGTATACTTAGAGCCAACTAATATCTTCCGATGCTATTCTGATCTATCTTTTTTGCTATTACAGACCCTAAGGGATTTTTTTTTCCTGTTTTATTTTTAATCAAGTGGATTGATATAAGGTGTCAGTGGCAACAGATGGCTAATACAAACTATTTCCATTCTTCTTAACAGTTCTTAGCTTACTTGGCTCTTGCAAAACACCAACTAGCTGAAAGCTGGAAGAAGAAAGTTTGAAAACTAATGCTAGACTATACAGGAAAAAAACACATAAAGTTCAAAATTAATATGGGCTTGAGTTTGATACATTGTATAGGATTAGTTTTAACAGTCCCTGGAGAGTTTGTACTGCAGTTATTGTGGGACAATTCTCTAAACTACAGTAGTGAAAAGAAAAGTTAGACTATCTACCAAATGTTACTGTTGTAGAAGGATGGTATCCAAATTTGACTCTTATGTGTGGGAAAAAGAATGTGAGAAGGTCAAACATTACAGTTGGATTTGTGTTCTCTGATAAAACGAAACTGGCTTTTGATACAGTTGAGGCTTGGAAGGATTTTTTGTGGTTCTTAAGTGGAGATATTCCTGATTTTGTGTTTTTGTTTTGTTTTGCCAAATTCTTGTCTCGATGAATGGACAGGAACTAAATGTTTGCTCTTATTTTAAATGTCAGCTGCTTTGATAGTGTTGCTGGAGTGGCTGTGGTCCACTGGCAGTGAAACCTGACTCCCGCTCGCAAGGTTGAAAACCCAGCTGCTACTGCTGGGTGTTTTGCTTATCTGTTCCTGGTGTTCTGTGCATTTGCTGGCCAAACTTTCCTCTCAATACCAGAAAAGGTCACTGTAAGAGACCATGAAACAACATGTTTTATCCTTCATTATCAGACTGGTTCTGCACAGGTTGTTTATAGGGAGAGGAGGCAGAATGAAGGAAAGGGATGCCTGCGTTACCCTTCAAGTGGTGCTGTAGAGGAAGTCATAAGTGTTTTTATTTTTAGCATCTTCTTCTAATAAATAAGCTTGATCATAACCAATACTTTCATATTTGTGTTTCACGGAGGCTTGCTCCAGTTGCCTTGCTTGTCTGGTGGCTATTGCTGTTTTGAAGTTGAGAGAAATACGATTTCAGTTTGGAAAGACTGAGGGGTCATTCGTATAAACTGTGGTGTTATAGGAGATAATAGGAGACTCTCTCCAGCTCAGGGGATGCCTCCTGACTCAAGGGGAAGCATTTTGTCACTGAGATTTCTGCAGCAGGATGGATCCCCAATTAGTTCTTGATGTACCTGTTTGTTTTCCTGCCTAGCAGTGGTGTTGGTTACTCAGAGGCTGTGCTCTCTTTTTACCTACGTGTGCAGCATATAACATTTTTATCTTCACATGGCTGATAATTGTTTTGTTTTTGTTTTTTGTTCCTGTCTGACTGTGGTTTATGTACCTTATGTCCAAGCCTGGTGAAAGCCAGCACAAATCACTACAGTGCCGGATGCAACTGGAAGTAACAGGGATTATTTTTTTGTGTTGATGATTGTGTTTTTATAATGTCATTATGGCGTTGTCTTCATGCAGCTATGAGAGTTGGAATCAAAGGTGGTTTAGTTAATACCTATTAATCATAGAGAGGCTTGAGGCAAGGCACTTTAGCTTTCAAAGCCCAGGTGTTCTCTCAACTTCTTCCTCTTGGGCAGAATTAAGTAACGTGGCATAGGGTGATTTGGGGATCTTTGTGATTTCGAAAGGGTTGGGGTTTTTTGTTGTTTTGTTTTGTTTTGTTTTGTTTTTTTCCTTTTCTTTTTAGTTTCTTTCTGTAGCATTGTTCTACACAGGTAATATTTTGTTCATGCATTCAGGGTGTGGAATGCAGACACTATAGAAAGCTAAAAAAAAACCCCCAAACATTGCAAAACTATTGCATGCCGTTATTTTGGTACTGTAGCCAAGCAGACCACTGAATGGCTCGAGACAGTGTCTCATTCTTTATTTGTGTGTTCCCAGCAGAAGGAGCTCATGTCAAAGAAAAGAGATGAGTTTGAAGATATCTTGGAGGAAAGGCGATTGTCCAGCGACTTGAGATACGCAATGAAATGTTACACTCCTGTGATCTACAAGGGACTTTCACCTTGCAAGCCAAATGCTATTAAAAATGCTGTTCTCCAGTCAGAGCAAGTTCAATATGTTATCAAGCAGGTGAGTCTGGACATTGAGCTGTAAGATGAGGTACTTTGAACACAGCCAAGCTTTGTGTGACAGCAGGGAAAAAAAGATTATTGCTGACCTTGTCAAACATGATAGCTGAAGTTTAGAAAGATGGTCCAATAAATCAGTAAGTCGAGAGCCATACTCTTTTGGCAGCAAAAACAGATAAACAGATACTGATTTACCATGGAGTTACCACTAAAGCTGTTAGATAGCTCATTCATTAAATCATGTTTTGATTTTGCATATATGACACTTCACCATCTAACTTACTTAATGTGCATATGTGTTTGACTGTTTTTTTTTTTCCCTCTCCTCCATAGTCCTCACTACAGATCAGGATTGTGAAAGATGGAAGCACTCTCCTTCTTAGTAGACTTTTTGTGCTTTGAAGATGTCTTGTAGGAATTTTATAGGCTAATGATGTATTTATGAATCAGTCATAAATGCTACTTTCTCTAAAATGAGCATTAAATTTCACAGAGAATTCTTTGAGTTAGAAACAATGTCTAAGATGTAACCGTATTTTGCTTTAAAATGAAGGGCAGCTACTACTTTGTAATGAATAAAATACTTTATAGTCAAACTGGCTCATATTTTACATTGTGTTGAAATAAGAGTGTGTGTTAGTTATCAGAGTAACTATTTTCAGTATTCATGAAAAATAATTCCAGGTCAGTAGAACTATATAAGATGTCTTGATTAGTCCTGAGTGAGTGGCTACCATAACATTTTTCTCTTTTTTTTTTTTAATGGTCAATGTTACCCATGATATATCAAAACCTGTTACGATGTGACAAATTAAACCATGTCCTACCAAGTAGTGCTGTTGCCATCATGAATTGCAAAGTAATATGAAATTTAAAAAAATGAATCTTTCAACTTCAGAAACACTAAAACATTTACTGAAAATAAGTATTTTACATAGGATTTGACAGAAAGAAATTGGTGTGATGTTTTTTTCTGAACTGCTGTTTTTTTTTTTCTTCTGCCATTCCTCCTCTTTCCTCTTCTGTGTTCAGTACAAGGCATGTTAGTCATTTTGTAACAGTTAACTTTTCAATTAAGTATTTCTAGCTTCAATGGATCAAATAGGAATGATGACCATTGTTTAAATCTGTTTTTTAAGAAACATCTAAAGCGAATGCGCATAGCAACAGGAAAAAGATCATTGAGATGCAAAGTTGGTAGAAACAGTGCTTTGCATGCGTTTCAGCTAGCCATTGCCAAAGTAATACATTACAAAGAAATTGAAGCATGATAGGGCTAAGGTTCTTCAGCCAAATCTTAAAATCTAATGCAAGTGCACTTCAGAGATTTATTGTGAATATCTCTGCAAACGTAAGTTTCATTTTACTAGTCAAAATTGCAGACGGCCTTCTTCAGATCAATGATATAGGAAATGTTATTTGAACTTAAATCTCCTCTGAAGATGTTACAAGGGAAAACATTCAGATAGTGTTTTCGGGCGGGGGGGGGCGGTGGGGGGGGGCGGATTGTTGCACACTCTCTCCCCTGCCATTGGCACCTAAGCTCATTCTTGATTTTGAACAGCTCTAGCTTGTCTTTCTCTTGTTGTCTGAAACTGAAGAGATTCTCTATGATTAGATACATACCTATCACATAAAGTAAAATCTTGCTGACTATTGCAATAGCTCTGCCTTAATTGTTATGGCACATAGAATGGTGTGCATGGTAAAGAGAAGGGAAAACCATCTGACTGCTATTTTGTTTTGTTTCTCTATAGTTAGCAAGAGAGATGGGAGAATCACCCGATATTATTCAAGAAGAAGCCATGGAAATCTTGGATGAGATGGGCCACAGTATGCAATTAGGAGCTGTCAGTTTTTTTGCGTTTACGTTGAGCAAAATATTTAAACAGCTTTTCCAGAGAGTTTGTGTGAATGAAGAAGGAATGCAGAGAGTGAGTACTGGTGGGGAAAAAAAAAGTTATATTTTCATACCAGTCACTTGGCCAATGACTCTAATCTTCACTCCAGGTAACAAATATGAAAAATATCTTTTGAAAAAAAAGACTGCACTTCTGTTTATTATTGCATTTCTTAATAAGTGTAGGAGAAAAAATTATACATAAGTATTTTAGAGGCAAACAGTCAGCAGGACTTTGTACATTTTCCAAATGCTTCCTATGGTGAGGAATACCGTGTGTCAGCAATTCTGTTAGATCAGCCACTGAGAGTTTTTCTATCTGACACTATACATTTAATAATGCATTTAGCTGAATTGGAGGTGAAAACCTAATGTTATGTGACTGACTGGGTTGGTTGTTCTGCAAAACATTCATACAGCTAAGAGTGGTGAAACATTGTGCACCTCTGAGGCAGGAGATGCTTTAAGTTTGCCTCAGTTTGCTAGGGAGCTGTTGTCTCCCTGTTTCACTGTAGAATGCAGCTGTTCTGACGGGTGCAGCACATTCCCTGGAAGACAGCAAAGTCAGCCCTGAGAGCCTTTATTGGGTTTCCCATCCCCATCAAAAGGGATTTGAGTTAGACTATCATGTAATGGGGTGGCCCTGGCTTTTGAGTCCTGTGATGCTTGTGAACCACAAGTTGCTAGTCTGGAAACAACTGCTGCAAATTTCCTATGGTTCCATTTTGAAAAAGGTATGGAGTATGTGGTCAGAGAAACCACCCCTGAACAAATCAGCTTCTGTTTGCCTTAAGCCCTGTGAAGTTCTGTATTTGCAAATTTCAACAGTCAGTCTGTAAATATTGGAACAATATTGTTCTTGCTGTTTGTTTTTTGTTTTTTCAGTTGCAACACGCCATTCAGGAGCATCCAGTTGTTCTACTGCCCAGTCACCGAAGCTATGTAGACTTTTTGATGCTGTCTTATTTGCTATATACGTATGACTTGGTGTTGCCTGTCATTGCTGCAGGAATAGGCAAGTATGTTCTTTTAACAATGTTTTCAGGATTCAGAGAATCAGCAAGGAGTCAAGGAGCTGCTACTATAAGCAGTTGTGTTTAACTTCTGTTCCAAATATGTCCTGTTAATACCTCCCGGGGTGAGATGCTTACAGCATCTGAAAGCTTCTCATCGGTGCTGAGTCCAATCAAAGGTGAATTTTTTCATAGCAAGTTTGCCCACAAGTACCCCATCTGTAGACCCAAGGCTGGGGCAAAGATAGCTGTTGTGAAAAAGATTTCTATATTGCTGTTTTTGGCCTGGGAACAGGCAAAAATGTGCCCAGAAGCTACTGTGTATGCGGAACCTTTTGTGATACTTCATACTGTTTTAAGTGCAGTCGTAGCCAGATACAAAGTGCCAGCCACCTCGTGCTTGTTGCTGATGCAACTGATTCCCTTGGATGATTGTGTTATAAATTGAGACCACAATGGATCATAATCCAATTATAATTTTATTAATTATAGCAAGTAGAATATGAGCAAAGACAGCGCTGGACGGCAGGGGAGTCTGCGCTCCGCCAACTGCCGCACTGATCAGTTCAAACAGTTCCTTTTTATACATTTTTACATCCGTGGTTGTCTTTGATCAGTACCCCTTCTGCTTGCACAAGTATCTGGTTTGTGTAAGCAATTGCGGTTATCTTATCTCACGCGGTCATCTTGTCTCACAGGTTATCTTGTCTCACACAAGCGGTGTCTGGCAGCTGTTTGCATAAGCAGTTTTTCTGTCTTTTGCCGCCTAACCTTTACATTGAGCTTAACATAAATTTCAATAAACAATACCCTTAGTTCATAGTTTCTTACAATCCCCCCTTTTTCTTTTATCCTATTATTGTTTATTAGATGCTACTTTCATTTTCGTCACTGCAAACAAACCTTTTTCCACAATTCCAACATTTATCATAACACTCTCAAGATAATACCTTACAATTACAATCATAGTTTTCACGTGGCATAACACATTCACAACAATCTTTTCCACCAGGAAGCTCCTAATAGATCATCCCACCATTCTGAGTCTAACATTGAGGGTGTTTTCAGAGCACCATAGGTAAAACAGCTCTTATTCTATCTGCTATGTGCAGTTGTCGCCTTAATGTTTTTGCCGTGTGTTATTTATTCCTTGCTTTGTTCAGTTAATCCAACAAGTTGTGACCAACATGCAATTTGCTACTACTGTTTCACCTGTTGGTGTTAAGCAAATTCGAGCTGTGTGCCGAACTGCACAGTCAACCGTACTATCAGACACTCTGTAAACAATAATCAACAATTTATTAGCAAACAAGAACCTGAAATAATTAACTGTATAACAATCCAGCAAAGTCCCACGCGACACAATCAGAAAGAGAAAAAGTAAGAACCAAAGATATCAGCACTGTCCTTTGGATGTTGTCCTTCGATGTCTTGTTACCCTTACTCACGGGGCGATAGCGATAGAAAGACAGAAAGAGTCCAAGAACAACAGTCCAGTCACACGCCGCGCGGTAACTCCTCTGATCAACAACATTTTCTTCTTTGAACTATAAGTCTGTTTCCATCACCTCATCAAGGTTTCGAGGGCGTCTTAGTTGTCTTCGTGATCTTGGAGGATTGGGGGGAGGAGGTGATCTCCGACACCAGCCACGAGACATTCCCTCGCATACCGCGATGGCAACGACAGTCACCACCAATATAATGAAAAATCCCAACAGCAGGCCGGCGCACACGGGATCGTCCCCTACTCCCATCTTCCCAAGATTGCAATCCAGCGGGATCAGTAAGATTAGTGGGATAGTCCAGCCCCAGGCTAGCGGCTTGACCGAGGAAGGTCCAAGTGCGCAATGAGCGGAAGTTTCTCTTCCACCCAGAATGCCTGTGCTGCCTAGATCTGGGCGGGCCTGGCAGGTGTTTTTGCCATCCGGGTATAGCCGAACTTTCGAGACCCTCCAGCAACACATGCGCTTTGGGCTGGGGGCGTGGAAATCCATTTTCCTGCTGCGTATGTGGACCCTGACTCCTGATCCCTACAGACCAGGCAGGTTCGCCACTCGCGCTCTCACTCTTGTACCTCCGATACTGCGAAAACAATGGAGCGTGCTTATGCATGGGCAGCAATTTATTGTGCAGCCTCGATGTTGGTAGCCCTCACTTTGTTTGCCTTTTTACTACATATCTTTTGCCCTTGTAAATGTTCCTCTTTCAAGTGCCCATGTAGTTGTATCTGCTTATGTAAACCACCATCTCCTTTGGTTAACCATGTTGAAAATTCTGTTATAGGTCTTTTCGGCGGTTTTGGTACTGGCTGTTTTACTTCTGTCACATCTTTTACTTGGATTCTCTTCTTCCCACTAAAATATCTCCATCCACCCTTCTGTCTTTGGGAAAGCAAAGCCACTCTGATGTTGGACATAACAGTAAAGCACTTGCTGCACAAATTTGCCACTATTAAAGCAAACCATACCAGGATGATTAGCAGAGGTCCGGTATAACATATACTCCCACCTCTCATGCCTATGGGGTTGCAGCCCACAGCTGAGAAAAAGGTCTTCTTGGTGGCGAGCACAGAGGTTAACCCGGTCTTGCCCTCTACTGTTTAACAAATCCGTGTGTTAAGAGTTAGTCAATTCAAGTGCAGCTCCTTTGTAGCCACTTCCTTTGTTTCTAAGCAAAGCAAAATTTTGGCACTTTCCGATAGTGTCCTCCCATCAACTCTCAGGGACATCACAAATTCTGGGGACTAACCTCTTTTTCCCCGTAAATCAAGGTTACAGTTCATGCCCCTTCCCTATACAGTTATAAGACAATTTTCTCCATCTGCAAGAAATACCACATCCGGTAACACATCACACATTCACACAAAACCCACGCTTCATGACATCCATACATACACTCGAGACAAGGTATTACCCAATTAGGTTGATTTTCTAGCAATGCCTAATTGACTCCAAAATGCTCATAATCTCACATGTCTGTCAGTTAATGCTCGGTAAACGCCAGCTTTTCCCTGACAGTTTTTTTGTTTGGTTTTGTCTGTTTTTTTGTTTTTGTTTCCTTATACAGCAAGTAAGTAAATGAATAAGTAAATTTTCACAGTGTTACCTCTGAACCCAGTCAAAAACCCAGTCAAACCACTGGTTAAGAGTCATTCAATCCCCTCCTGATGAATTTACTTAGTCCTTTGAGGGTGACTTGTAGTTGCTCAGTTGATGGTACCACAGTCCACTCCTGAGGCTTTTCCACCGGCCCTTTTCCTCAGGAGGCAAGAGTCCACCCCTTTTCTTTTGTTCGGATCGCTGTCTCGGTGGTCAGCAGCACCTGAAATGGACCTTCCCACTCGGGAGTTAATGATTAATCTTTCCACACTTTTATCAATACCCAATCACCTGGTTTTACATTGTGGATATTAAAAGCCAATGGTGGTATTTGAGGCAGAAGTCCTTTCTTTCTTAGTTTCATTAAAGTGTTACCAATTCTTATTACATACTTTCTTACATACTGATCTCCTACTTCAGGGATGACAATATCCCTGTCATTACTCATACATGGTAATCCAAACATCATTTCATAGGGAGAAATTCCCAGGTCTGTTCGTGGCTGAGTATTGATCCTTAATAAGGCCAACGGCAGGCATTTAATCCAAGACATCTGAGTCTCAATCATTAACTTAGTCAAGGTTTGTTTTGAAGTTTGATTCATTCTTTCTCCTCTTCCAGAACTCCGAGGATGCCATGGGGTGTGCCATGCCCATTCGATCCCTAAGGCTTCAGATAGCTGTTGTATAATTTTTAAAATTAAATGTGTTCCTCCGCCCAAGTCTATTCTTTCTATTAATCCATATCTGGGGATAATGTTTTCCAGTAACACCTTGGATACCATGCTTGCCATTGCCCTCGGTGTGGGGGATTGCTTCCACCCAATGAGTTAAGTGAGCCACTAATACCAACAAATACTTTCACCCTTGTATTTGAGGTAGCTCTGTTAAGTCTACCTGGAGGCTTTGTATGGCTAGCTCCTGTTCCCCAGCCACCTTTTTTTTTTTTTTTTTTTTTTTTTTTCCGTTACCTTTTTGTTCACTTTTTAACAAATTAAACATCGATCAACTAGTTGTTTAGCTACCGTATATATTCCTATACACCCATATTGTCTAAGAAAATGATCACAAAGTGATTGCGTTCCCCAATGTATTTTCTAATGTATTAATGACAGAATTTCTCATGATCTTGTTTTGTTTAACATCTGCCTTCCATCCGCTAAAGTCCATTTTCCTTCTGAATCTTTCCCCCCCTTATTTTTAAGTATATCCTTTTCTTGTTCTGTGAAATTTGGGGCTAAATTCTCATAATCCCCTGGTATTATTACCAATAAAACTACCAATGATGATTCTGTAGCTGCTTCTCTGGCTACTTAATCTGCTAAATTATTCCCCCTTATTTCCATTGATGCTCCCCTCTGATGTCCTTTCACATGCACAATTGCAGTTTCTGTGGGGAGCTTCAGGGCTTCTAAAACTTCTCTGATCAGCCGCTCGTGTACTAGCTCCTTCCCTTTTGTATTTATAAGCCCTCTTTCTTCCCATATTTTTCCAAATGTGTGGACCACTCCAAATGCATACTTTGAGTCTGTGTACACTGTCCCTTCCTTATCTCTCAAATATACCAATGTCTGTTTTAGGGCATAGAGTTCACAGACTTGTGCTGACCACCCAGCAGGTAATTTCCCCTTTTCAAACACTTCCATCTTCTGCCTCTCGATAATTACATAACCCAATATTTTTCCTTCTAGGCATCGAGAGGACCCATCAATAAATAGTTTTTCTCTATAGGGCAAAGGTTTATTTAACAGATCTTCTCTTATTTTCGTTTGATAATTTATAAAATCCATACAGTCACGCTCTGGTTCCTAAATATCCTCCCCGATTCTCCTCCCATAATTCTAGTAATTTAACCACTAGTTTTCCTTCACCCAGCACCACACCTATTCCTAATTGCACTTGTAAATCTCTACCTAGCAAATTACATCCTACCCCTGGCATTAACAACAAATCATTAACAGCATATTGATCTTCCCCTTGTATTAACACATTCTTTATAACTGGGACCGAAAACCCCTTCACCTTTAGCCCCTACAGCCCAAGTTGTATCTTTTACATAATCTTCCTCCTGGGGTCTTAATTTCAAATTTATCAAGGGCTCTTCTGTTGGTATATCCCCCAGGAGGTAGAGTCCCTGACACCCCTAGTGATTACCACCCTCATCCTGTTGGGTTACTTCAAACACCAACAGGTCCCGTATTCTCTGGGGGCATTCTTGTTTATAATGCCCCCCCTTCCCACAATGAAAACATTCCCTTGTGATTTCCCTGGCCAGTGGTGCCTCTTGGTTCCGCCTTCCCTTTCATTCCCTTGCCTGTTTCAAATTTGTGATTTCCTGTCTGAGATTCCTTGTGTTTGTTTCTAACAGCTTCTTGTGCAGTTATCATAGTTTTAGCTTTAGTTTTAGCCTCTTCTTCATCCTTCCTAATCTCTACTTTCTGTGCTTCTCTCAGGAGTTCCTCCAGACTCTTATTATAATGACCTAGAGTCACTCATATCTCTCCTCCGCTCTTGTTCATTCTGATTCCACTGCAGAGGGGTTACAGGGAGTTTCCTTTCCCCGGGTATCCCCTGCTGATTTTCTCTCTCCCATATCCACATTCCAACCGTTCTGATCATCTGTCTTTCTTCAGGAGAGAAAAAAATTCCCCTAATCGACTGCATCTCCTCCCATGTATATATATACTGGGTCCCAAAAATTGATCAGTCTTCTCTGACAGCCCCACAGGATCCTCTAATAACCTCCTAAATTCATTCTTATACGCCCTCACTTCTACATTAGTGAGCGGCACATCCACAAATCCCATCCCCCCTTGAATTCCTGCCGCTGGGACTTCCCCGCAAGGGATTAACCCTAGCCGCCCCGTGCTCCCTTAAACGATTTCCCTTAAATCATGTACGAGCCGGTATTTCCCATTTGGTTTCTTTACAGGCAGAATGGGGGTGTTAAAGGGTGACATACAAGGCTCTAAGATTCCTTGTGCTAATAATCGATCAATTTCTGGTTTTAATCCTCTCCGTCCGTCTAGGGAAATGGGATATTGCTTTACCCTCACAGGTATGTGGGGTTCAGAAACTTGGATTTTAATCGGTGGGATTTCCAGTCTACTAATTGTGTCCGGAGAGTACCAGACATCGGGGTTAATTTGTTTTTGCTCATCCACGGTCAAAGGATAAGTAGACGCTGTTAGCTCTTGATTTTTCACTTTAATTTCTAATTGTAATTCAACAATTAAATCTCGTCCTAGCAGATTAAATTCTGCTTCAGGGACGAGCAAGAGTTCACCCATTCCAAATTTATTTTCAGTTTCGAATACCACATTTTTGATTTTGTTTACTTTAAATGGTTCTCCTTTTGCCCCAATTACTTGTACTTTTTCCGGGGAAATTTTACATCCCTCAGGTATTTGTTTAATAGTCGATTTTTTCAGCCCCAGTGTCTACAAAAAAGGTGAACTCTTGTTTATGGGGACCTATTTTTAATTTTATCAAGGGCTCATGATGACTCCGGTCCCCTAAGATACAGAGCCCCTGGCTCTCCTATTCCGTTTTCAATATTTCCTCATCCCTGATCCTTTCTCTGCAATTCTTCTTTATATGTCCCTTCTTTCCACAGTAAAAACAACATCTCTGTTCCTTCTTTACTACTACGTTCCCTGTTTCGTTCCAGCAGATCTGTGTTCACCAGTTCGTCCTTTACGATCCTCTCTGACCGCTGCTACCATCATTTTTACTTGTCGCTTGCTGTTCTCTTTCTCTCGCCTTACATAGACTTTCTGAGCTTCTCTCAATAATTCATCCAACCCTCTATTCTGCCAGTCTTCTAACTTTTCAATCTTCTTTCTGATATCTTCCCATGATTTTGCCACAAACTGAGTTTTGAGGAGTGCTTGCCCTAAAGGGTCGTCTGGATTTATCCCAGAATACAGCTGAAGGGCTTTCCTCAGTCGTTCCAGCCACTCAGTAGGGCTCTCATCTTTCTTTTGCATTTCATTAAATGCTTTATTAATATTCTGGCCACAGGGTACTGCTTCTCTAATTCCCTGAATTACTATAGTTCTCAGGTCCTGCATATGAGTTCTATGCACCGGATCCTGATTATCCCTATTAGGTCTTTTTTGTCTTTTGCCGCCTAACCTTTACATTGAGCTTAACATAAATTTCAATAAACAATACCCTTAGTTCATAGTTTCTTACATCCTCCTCCTCCTTCTCCTTCTCCTCCTCCTCCCGCCGCCGCTCGGGTGGCCCCGCGGCCCCGCCGCTGCGCGGAAGCGCTCGGACGGCTGCGCGCCGGCCGGCGCCGCCGCGTCCCGCTCCCGCCGGTACGGCCGGGCGAAGGCGGAGCGCGGCCCTCCCCGGCAGGAGAGACCCTCGTCCCGCCGCCGCCGGGGCCGGGGCGGCGCGCGCGCCCGCCCGCGCGCCGCCGCGCCGGGGAACAAAGCGCGAAGGCGCGCGCGCGCCCCCACGGGCCGCCCGGCCGCCGCCCCCACGGCGCGCCCGCGCCCCCCCCCCCCCCGACAGGCCGCGGGGAGCGGGCAAACAGCACCCACCCCCGCCGCCCCCCACCTCTGCTTCCAGCTCTTAGCAATACAACCGACGCGGAAAAGCCATCAGCGTGCCCGTTCTGCGCGCGGCAGCTCCCACAGCAGATGCCCACGCGCCTCAGATCTGCCAGAGCCTCATCACTCAAAACAGCCGCTGCTGCCCTCCCCAACTACGGACCAGTTACCAATAGCCCCATTACTGGTCCCATCGAGCCTCCACTGCTGCCGGCAGGCCCCACTCGAGGAAAATGCTCCCACTCGCCCACAGTGGTGCTTAGCCACCAGCCAGAACGCAGCTGACATTTCGGGTAAGTTTAAGGCCCGGGGCAGGTAATGACATAACTCGCGCTTCCATCAAGGGAAACGACTGGAAATTTGCACCAATATCTACGTGTGCAAAACACGGCTTCCCTCCCGGCCACGCTTCTCCACAGATTGGCATTTCATCCAAGATGCAACCGGGAAAAAAGGATAGCTGCCTTTTCTCACAAAAAGTGGGCTTTTAAGACCACCAATACCTGCAATTTATTGTAAACGTTCGTTAACAACTCTAGGCATGCAACAGACAAGATCATTCAAAATTTTGCAAAGTTTGGCCTTACACCAGCTGCTTCAACTTCCACAGCAGAGCATTACGACAGATGAAGCCCATATGTACTCAACCATACACATTTCAAAAGCTTTTCTTGTTTTTTTTTTTTGAACAGAGAAAAATGAGCAAAGTAATCTCAACTATATGGGCCAACAGCACTAGGACAAAAATTGGTACTAAAATAATGACATTCTGAAATTTTTCAAATATGGCAGGTACTGTGATACACAAAACCAGGTGTGGCTTTTAGAGTATTAATCGTAGTAACAAGCCATTACCACAGCCAGTGCAATAAATGTTTCAGTTTCACATTTTGCTGAAACCCAAGTGTCTCTCTGATCATCCCAGACACATCTGCTGGCAACCTAAAGGAAAGAAAAGAAAAAGCCCTTTGTGAATCTATAAACAGCCTAGGTTTTATATTTTTCTTAAAAGAACACACAGCATTATATAAATACTGTTATAATTGCATTATCGGATTTAAAAGTAGTAACAACTGCAAAAAAAGTAGTGTGAACATTAGCAAGTCCTGTTTGATGACAAAATACATGCTTTTGCTTCACCGTGAAGATCCCACACCCTATTAGATCCAAAAATCTCTACACCAAAACCTCGATTCTCTCTCACGATCACTTGTTAGCACTTTAGCGTACTGTAACAGCACCCCTTCAAGAGCAACACAAATAGACATTAGTTTTGTGAACGTAGACAACTAAGAAGTCACATCCTCTGCTCCTCTACTTCCAGCTTACTCCAGTCGACTTGTGACCATTTACGGAGCTCTCGGCTTTTTTGACAAGACTGTTTTCAAAGCTAAAAGCTGTGAATTGACTGCTGAAATAAACGTTATTCACTCAGACAATTTCAGTAATCCGTTTTAGCCTACAGCTCCTCAGCCAAAGTACAACTTCAGAGGCAGCGTAGACAGCACCTGAAAAGTAGGCGGGTGCAGGCCCCTCACAGACTGGCTTTATTGCTGAAGCTGACCACCTTTCAAACGTTGTTTTGCGTAACCCACTAAATACAGGTATGGTTTCATCAGGTTTTAAGAGGTGATGATGAACACTCCTAAACAGAAGTGCTCTGACACTCAGCAAGATACCTAAAAGCGTTCTGAACGCCAATGGGAGCTTGTATTACATGTAAATTTATATACAACATGGGAAAGTCTGGAATACTTTTCTTTTGGGTGTGACAAGTTTGGATCACTAATGTTAACGTGTAGTCCCAGGAGCATGTTTGGTGGCAGCTACAGTTTAAACAGTTTCCATTCCTTTCCATGCCACCCCACACTTTAACTACATGGTATTTAGCGCCAAATGCGACAACCCAACTGGAGGCCAAAATATGTTGGAAAAAGAAAATTCACTTCAGTCACGCAATTGTACTGGCACAGCATGCAGCAGAAGTAACTGGTTGACAGGGAAGAGCAGCACAGGCAGCTTACCACCATTACTGAAATCAAAAAGACAACCACCTTCTTCGCAGGGTGAGGTAGAATCACAGCAGTACCTCAAATTGTGACCCGGCATACTACTCCCCATAAAGAACCTAAAGGTTTGAAGATCACCTCAAAGTAGTTAAGCTGCTGAATGCGGATTAATGCCTTGGAGATAACATACAGTTCTAAAAATTAGTTTCAATTTGCAAAAGATACAAATAATTTGTTGACTCACATTTATTGCCTGACCTGTCTTTTCCACAATCTGTACTAATACCACGTACTTATAACGGTCAAAGTTGAATTCCTTCACAGCCTTTAATATTTCATCTGAGAGTGAAACACACAAGGAGGGACTAGAATCTCCATCATATTTGGCTTGCTGGAGTTTATTCTATCAAAAACAATTTTGAAAGATCTTAATTTTCATCCTGGTAGTCTATCCCAAAAATGTTTTACAGTCATTTTTATTACAAGAACATTAGAAGAACTAATGAGTAGAACAGTCAATATAGATGATGCTCTCAAACAGCAAAGGCTGCACTACTTTTACTCTAAAATGTGTTATCTTTTTTTTGAAAGTGACAAATACATCCAGCCAATCTCCATTTAACAAACAAGAGTGTATTCCTCTCCATCATTTGGGCTCAGTTCATTGGAAAATAGTGCTACAAATACCTGCTCCAAATATCCAGGGCATGGCTTCCAGATGGCAGAATTACAAGAGTTGGTTATAATTATTCAAGGTATCACTAACAGCTACATATTATCTCGAACAGCTTGTTCTTCATTTTTGCTTATTTTTTCTGTGTGGGAGTCAGATTGACAAGGACACCAAGTATATTTTATACAGGTCCTGTGATACTGGAATAACTAATTGAAGGTATAGAATTCTACAAATTCAGTACTGCCATAGCTCAATTTGATTTAGAAATGGTAACAGTTTAGAAAGTTTCAGCTCCACATTAACAGCACACAGTGTTGACCCTGCAGAGGGCCTTCTGCACTTTGCGTTGCAAAACAGAGCACACTCACTTTACATTTGTGTGCAAAAACTTGGAAGACTGCAAAGGTTTATGTAAATGTTTAGTTTATGCAACTCACACTGTGCCATTAACATAATCTTTGCAAGACAAGCTACTTTTGCAATAAAATTAGACAATTAAAAAAATACTATACCGTTAGTATCTCTTGAACTTTGTCTCTTACTAAATAATCTCGAAATTTATTATGTGACTCCAGTCTGTATGTATTAGCATATCTTATCTTCGCCCTGTTATCTTTGGATGCCAATTGCTTAGCTTCCACTGAGTCAGTAAAACACTCTTCTTCAATTGGAGCCATACCTGAAGCTTCGTAATTTGATTGTGTCCTTTTCCCCTCCATCTGTGCAAAATAATAAAAAAGTCCACCTCACATGTCAGTATTTTAGCATTTAACAATCTCTAAGTAATACTTTATGGTGTACAGTTAAGAGGAAAAAAAAAAAAAACAATTAGTCTGGGAATATGTTACAAAAAAAAGCAGAAAAGCTAGAAAATGGGTAACTTTCCTTCTGGCTGCTTCGACACACAAAAAAAAAAAAAAAAAAAAAAAGAGAGAGAACAGTGGTTAACTTCCATTCAATTTTAATTTATTTTCCACCAGAATCTAAAGTGATTCTGTGATGATTCTAAGTTTGCATTGAAACTCAGTCAGACACACCATACCAGCACTCTGAATCCACTCCATTTTCCAAGTAAAAATACACCGATATTAACTCATGTCCAAGATTGTTAACTGCAACTTCAAGCTTTTCGTTCAAACAGCCTACACAAACCCAAAATATATGCTTGGTTCATTTACTACATAACTTTCCTCATCCCCATTTCTTGTGAAGCTACTAAACAAATGCCTTATGTATTAATGACTTAATTTGCTCTGATCTGTAAGCTTTGTAATTTTGCTTGGAACTTAAGAGTAGTGATACTTTTTATTTGTCAACAGAACTCTGAAGATCCAAGTTTTCTCCCCATCCAGCTTCTGTACCATCATTCTCTTCAACACACGTCACAAAATTTGGCCCTCTATAAATGCAAGCTGCAAGTCTGATGATGCACACAAAAGTTGACACCTGCTGTCCTCCATGGATGGCTTACAACAAAACTGTAAAATTATAACAAAACAAGACAGAAAAAGCACATGAAACCAATGAGATCAAAACAAATGCTACAGACAGTGGTCTTCCATACCAGCTACCTCCTAACTAATCACTTTCAAGTCTTGCTGATTCTTCAGTCCCTTGCTCCTCTTCCTGACTACAGCTAGAAATTAGGTGAGAGAAGATCATCAGTGCCCTCTCAGAAGAGCAGAAAAGAGCACAAAGGTGATATAACACCACAGCGCAAGGCTTACATGAAGAAGTATAGAAAAAAAAACAGACATCTATGGATAATATTAATAAATAATTTTCCAGTGAAAGTTATCTGGAAAGATGCGCTACTCAGAGGCTCATCAATCAGTTGGAGGAATTTGAGAATAAGGGAAGGAATGCAGTTTCTTCTCTATGAAATCACTTACATGTCAGCGCTGTCAACACTGTGGACATTACCTACATCTCTCCTCTGGTTCCTTACTGTTAGATAATTCTGTTAAAAACCAGGGATTTTGGCAGTCCTAGTGAAAATTGGCTGCAGGTGTTTGTTGATTCCACGCTAACAATGCAAACTCTGAATAGTACTTACACTATACTAAAAATGCAAGGAGCAAACTTATTCAAATTTAGGCTGTGAACACTCATTATCTTCTAACTGAAACTCAGATCTATAGACTATAGCCCCTACTCGCTCATCTCAGGTCTCCTAACAGGATAAAATGCACCTCAAGTCTGCCAGCTGAGCTGCTCAAATGAGCATCCCAATCCATGTCAGTGGAAATAAATCTGTGATAAGGGTCACAATCCAAAGAGTAATTCTTTGCTAGCATGGTTCACCATGAGTCACAACAACGTCAGCCTGTACCATTACAGATGGAAGACAATTCATGTCTATCACACATGACTTCTAACAATGGTGCTACTAACAAGTTTAATTACCATAATTAGTGACAGAATTTTTTGTAACCATTTCCTCATGTGCAAGAAGCCATTTACTAACAAGGCAACCAAAAACCCTACTGATATCTCTATACAAACAGCTAACAAATAAACCTAATTCTGTACTTCACAATACAAATACTGTGACTCCAAGTTTTAGCACAATGCTGCAATTACATTTCTGTACAATATTTGCACCCTTTGTGAAAGAATCTCTCAAAAATTCAAGAGCTGACTTTGCATTTGACTATACAAAAGCCTGTTCTTACGTTACTGGACTGTCCTAAACTGGCTTCACTTTAGGCATATGGAAGTAGGATGAGAGAAGGAAGCTTTTGTTACTTGATAGAAACACTGTTTGTTAATAAGCCCGTTTAACAGGCGATAGTTGCTTTAAAGAAACAGTTCATGCTTATTTAATCAGAAGAGGGCACACCCTCCTAAATTAAGAGACTTTACAGCAGCACCCCAAATTGGAAAGACTGCACCACCGAAGGGGGAGTCCACCCTCGCCTTCTTTTTACCTTCCCAAAGCTTTCACAACCTTGCCTCCCCGCGCCTGAGGCGGCTCCCCGGCTGCAAGGCAGATGCGAGCGGGACACCCGACCGAGCAGCGAGGGGACGAGCCATCCCAAACCGGAGGTAAGCCAGGCGGGAACGGCGTTTCCGATACAGGCGCACACAGGATCACGCTCACCGCCGGCGCCGCTGCCCCACCCCGCCGCCCGCGCTCAGGGCACGCGGCGCGGCCGTTACCACCGCCGCCGCCCTCCTCCCGCCCGTTCCCACACCGCTGGAGGGGCGCCGCCGAACCCCAGCCTCCAGTAACTGAGGGGCCCCCCAGCCTCCAGTAACTGAGGGGCCCCCCAGCCTCCAGTAACTGAGGGGCCCCCCAGCCTCCAGTAACTGAGGGGCCCCCCAGCCTCCAGTAACTGAGGGGCCCCCCAGCCTCCAGTAACTGAGGGGCCCCCCAGCCTCCAGTAACTGAGGGGCCCCCCAGCCTCCAGTAACTGAGGGGCCCCCCAGCCTCCAGTAACTGAGGGGCCCCCCAGCCTCCAGTAACTGAGGGCCGCCGCCCCCCCCCCCCCGGGCTGCCGCCCCGCCCAGGAGGCCGCTCACGCTCTCTTCATCACGCTTCCCTTCCCCGGGGGGGGATGCGGCAGAATTCGACATGGTGCAGCGCCGCTTTCCCGCAGGGCAGGGGCGGGCGGGCACAGCCACCTCTCCCCGTCCCGCTTCCAACGGCGGGGCACGAGCCGCCTTCGCGCTTCTGCCAGGCCGGGGCTCTTCCCGCGCGAGCCGGGCGTGACGCTACGCGCTAGCGTAGCGTCGTGACGCAGGAGGGGGCGGGGTCCAGCAGTAACGGAGGTAATGGCAGCGGGCCGGCATGGCGGGGTGGCGGATTCCGGGAATGAGATGGGGGTGGGAATGACAAGACAACGGGGGGTCGCGGCCGCCCTCGCTGCCCGGGGGAGCGCGGTAGCTGCGGGTTCGGCTCGACTCGGTTCGGCTCGACTCGGTTCGGCTCGACTCGGTTCGGCTCGACTCGGTTCGGCTCGTCTCAGTTCGGTTCTGTTCGGTTCGGCTCGGCTCGGCTCGGCTCGGCTCTGCCACCCGGGGACAGCCGGGGCTCGGTCACGGACTGTTCCTGAAAATGGCCGCCACCCGCTCCTGGTCTGCCCCGCTCTGCGGGGCGACTGCGGTAGTGCGCGCTTGCGATAGCCTCCCGTCTCTGGCGGCGGAATGTGGGGGGCCTCAAAATAACGTGAAGGACCGAATTACCTGTTTAATGAGCATTTTTTTTAAAATTTTTAATAGCTAAGATACTCCTTATAGGAAGTGTTATACTTGTTCTGTGTTGTTACCCGTATGAATACGTAGTCTCTCCTCAAATCCCTGAACTCAGCAAGTCTGTACTGTGAGGGTCAATTCCACTACCTAATTAAGATGCAAAAATGGTTTTAACGTTAATGAAATCTTTTTCCGTTTGTTGTGATACTTCATTTTCAAACGAACTCTTGTCAGTCTTTTGTTTGATTAATGAGGAAGCATGGCTATTTCCTAAATCAGAAGCATTTCACTCTTTGTTATCATGAGCAGTTCTATCTTTGCAAATTATTTAAGTTAAATGTGTGCTTTTGAATCAATCCATCCTTCCCTTTAGACTAATGTTCAGATAACACTTATGCTTAGATTGTTCTACCGTTACTACTAGTTCATACAGAATTTATGTACGTTACCTCCTCCCCCACCCCAGTGATTTGCTGGTCATAAGGACTGAAGCTCTTGGTTTTACTTGAAGTAGCACCAGTTTCCCTGTAAACTCAGAGATTAGACAGAACAGTTATTTATAAACTGGGATCTTTTGCTTCAATCTATCTTGGCATCAGTTCAGTAGATATAACCATTCAGAAATATACCATCCTGGCATTATGCAACTAGAGCAATTCCTCCTCTCAGTTTCCACAAGGTGGTTCTGCTCAGAGCGTTCCTTTCATCATATACATAGATAGAAGTTGCATGACAAACCTTAACAACTTGTTTCAGATGCTGCATTACTATCTGTATATCTGTGCTTATGGGTTTACTTCAGTATTATTTTTGTTTGTTCTCATGTACTTTCTTAATGCAGGGACTTTTTGTGTGTGTGTTCTAGATGGCCTTGCCACATTCGGTCACTACTTGTCTTTCTCCACCTGTGCATTATGTGATTTGCAGACTTGGATTTGAGAAGAAAGACAGCTATGATATTAATACTATTTTATCTGAAAATGGTGAAGTATGTTGGCAAGCTGTTACAGAGCATGTGTGCTACCTTGAATCAGGTTGGTGTTTACCTGCTGTAGTAGTGATATATTTAAGACTGATGCAGAATCTCAGTACAGTTCATAGCAATCATAGTTTAGTTATAACATTTTATTACAGTACAGCGTTAGCTTTGCTGCAGATTAGAGTACATACAGTTGATATCTGCAAGGAGCTTTAAATTTTTTCATCCACGTTTGGTATTTGGTTATTGTTGGCTCATGTAATCTGTGCTACTTCAGTAGCTGCTCCTTTGCTTCCTCATTCATCTTGGTTTTCACCTTCATGTGCCTGTACATAAAGGGTTCAATTTGTTCCTCTTCTGCCTCATAATTTCTTTATTCTGTGTTGTTTATATCCCTTTTTCAGTAAATTTAAAACATTCTAGGGCCATCAGTATTCCTACTGTTGCTTCTGGTTTTGATTTCCCCAACTTTAGCTGGTACAGAAGTACTGTTTGGTTTCCCTTCTGTATGTAGAACAGTTTATAGCTGTTTTTTAACCAAAACAAAGTATGCCCTGATGAACTTGTTGAATTTTAAATTGCTAAATTGCATCATGCAAGCTCTGTCATTAATTTCCAGAGATGGCAAAAAGATGGTACATGTTTCTGCCTCAAGCAGTATATTTCAGTACATGAGAAGAATTTATTCTCCTATAAAAATGTCCCACCAAAGAGGAGCAGTGATCCCGCTCTGTAAGGTACTTCTGCCTTCTTTAAAAGGTGTAAGTGGTACAGGTTGACTGATCCTTCTGAACCTGCACCATCTTTCAACTTGGTTATGTGGAATTTTTGTACTCTAGCAGGTAGTAGGTTCTTCCCATTTCAACAAAACCAAAGCATAATAATCCTATTTATTTCCATATTTTCTTGCATTAAGGTTGTGTTAGGTTTTGGGTTTGGCTTTTGGTTTGGTTTGGTTTTTTGTTTGTTTTTTTTTTTTTTTTTTAACTTGGAGAAGGTACTTGATAGTATCTGGGTTCACACTGCACTTTTAATTTCTATATCATATCTGTGTGGTCTTTTGGTCAGTAAACTGTTGTATATTAGGTGTGCTAAAAAGTCTGAATAAAATTCTCTGTGCCAAATACGTACACAAGCTGTAGCAGGTTTTACTCTTTGTGAGTTTTAAAATATTGGATCTTCAGGAAGTTTGGGCCTCTAATCACCTTTTGTTTTTCAATTTAAGATCAAAGTGTGGATTATATCAAAAGCATACGATCATTAGGACCTGTATGTGAATCTGTTAATTTGCACTTCAAATCTCTGACCAAGGAGCAATTTGTAATTCAGTACGCATTATGGTTCCGCTGGACAAACTGCACAGAGGTATGGAAATGTCTGTTGACAATTTGTATTTTGGCACATTAACCTTCTGTGGAAATTTAATGTAAGAACACACAAGAGATATCAATGAACCAAAATACTTAGAATTTGTAACTAATTGTCCCTCTCTGATACATAGTTGCTTCTAGTATTCCTGACTTTGTAAGTAGATTTTATATAAGTTATCACAAAGAGAACATGAGGTGCTTTGGGCCTGTTCTAACCTAAATTGGTAGGATTTTGGTTTTCTATTACTGTGTGCTTAATACCAAATTTTACTGTGTAAAGTTATTGTTGATAATTTTTATAGATGCAAGGCACTAGATGCATTGCAACTAAAAATACAGGAGGTGGTCTAGGGCAATTACTTTAGAGACATCTGGAAAGATGCATGCTTTTCTTTCTACATTTGCATAGCAACTATCACAGAGGAATATTTAGGTTTCTGTGCTTCTGACAATTTTATTTTTCCTTCTGAATATTTAACACAACATTCTTCCTCTTCCCCATCATACAGTTATTTCTTGAAGTATTTGATGTTCTACAATATACACAAAATACAGAAGTTGCTCTTGGCTTAATGAAACTAACATCGTGCTTGGAGCGAGCCTTGGGTGATGTAAGTGCCGGCATGAGGAGTCTATTGCAGATTTGGTTTTATAAGATGGGAATGAGCTCCTGGATTTAATTGAATATTGAAAAAGTGAGATTACCCTGTACTGTAGTAGTACACTAGTAGCCCAGCTTCATTTTGAGTTGGATAGATGTTCTTTTCTGGATCCGGTTGTGCTAATGGGAACATATTGTGGGGTTCCTTCACCTGTGCTGGTAGAGTTGCTTGTGTGAGTGCTGTTACTAACCAGTTTCATTAAAAAAGACCAAAGTTTGCTTAATCAGTGTACATATAGTAGGCCATTGTTACTCTGATTTATTTAATTGAAACATGGAGCAGCATACCTTCCACAGAAGTTCTGATGATGTAGCTTCTGTGAGGAGAGGCAGGAGCACACTGCTAGATAACTTATTTCCTCAGAGCTCTGTTTGCAGAGTCTACATCTGTTTAAATGCTTTCACACAAGTCTTGTGCCACAAAAGCATCTAGAAGTCAGATAACAACTTAAATTCTTGACCTAACTGATCAGCTGGATAGATTTAGGATCCATCTTGTTCTCCTGAATGTTTGTCTTGTTAACACATTCCTTCTTTCATTTACCCTGTAGTAGTTAGTAAAAGTATGCACTCTTGTTAAGCTTAAAGAGTAATACTGCAGGAGTTCCATGACCAGCATGAGGCGAGGATATGAGATATGACTTAGACTTAGGAATTCTGACTGCTATTAGGAAACTTGTATTGTGAATCTTTATTGATGGAACGTGAATTAAGCTATAGTTCAACGTTTGGTGGTGGCACTGCTAAAGTTTGTTCAATCACTCTTCACAGTCATCTGCTTTGTTTGCTGGTATGTTATGTGAATGCAAATATTTTAAGGCCTAGTAGCAAACTAGATTGCTGAATTGATCCAGGTACCTTTTGACCTTTTTCCCCTACCCCCGTTTTTGTTTTTCATCTGCATCGATGCCTTGATCTGCTTCACTGCCTGACCACAGAAACAGATGTCACCACTACTTATGGGTGTGCAGGTTAGGGAGGAGGGAGCAATGGCTGTTTTCAGAGGCTTTGCTGCTGGAGTGTATTGCTCACACATAAGATAAAATAGCTGGTTGTTTAATCTATATGAGGAGCTTTGGAGAAGGAAATGCTAGAGAAGGACAATGGGCTAATTCACACCTAGAGAAACCCAGTTTGCCAAAACATGGGGAGTGGTAAATTCTGAAGTAATGAAAAATTACTAAAGATTACGAAAAACTGTCAGGGAGGATACAAAGAATGGAAGGCTTCATAGTGGTTGAAACTAAAGATGCTGAGGTTGCCCAGCTAGCATAAAATCTAGTTTAAGGAACAGCCAGAATCAGAAGATCAGTCACAAGTCTCCTTCTTTAACAATTACAGACTCAGAGATTTCTAGGGTAAGAATGAGGTATGGTGTCCTGGATTCCCTTAATTATGTATTCTTATTGTGCTTTACTTTTTTGTTTTGTTTTTACCTTTTTTTTTTTTTGGGGGGGGGCGGGGTGGGGGAAAGAGGAGCAGTAAGTGTGCAGACACTGTGAAAAGCCTAACTATGGAACATTAAGTAGGATATCCACTCTTTCCTGATATGTTTGTAAATTTTGTCATGAAATTACAGAATTTAAACCCTTTTTAATGATTTGGTTGATAATGTTTGATTAGTGTTTTTACAATAATGAAAATGGTTACTGGGTGAAATAGTCAAGTTGTATGTTTGAAATAAAAGTATACTGAATTACTTACGTTATCTGTTTTGCTTTTTTTAATAGGTATATTTACTGATTGGTAAAGATTGCCCTTTCCTTCTAAGAGACTTGCTTGCTTCTAAGCAGCTTGCAGTTGTCTTTGGACAACCTGTAGTAAGTGCATAATTTTGAAATGAGTAATAAAAACTGAGCTGGTTTTCTTCTTGACAAATGGCAGGTTTACAATCATAGCCTTTGCTTGCACTGAAGAAGAGTTTGCAAATTCTGTAGTATATTAGAAAAACTTTAATTTTATACATGTTACAGTCTGGGGGATATATGGCAAAAATAGTGAATATTGTAAATGGAAATATATTTAAAGGCGAGCTCATAAGTTCTTATTTGATTTTCTACATAAAAAACCTACATGTGTAAAATTCCACATATCCATCAAGGGGGTGAGCAAGCTGCAGAGTTGCCCGCCTCTTTCTGAATTGCAACACTTGAAAATACACATACTGCGCTGGCTGTTTCTGATAAACTGTGTTCCCCTTCACCACCACTGTAGTAAGATGCTTTATAATGTTTACCACACCAGAATTTTTCAAAATAGAGGAAACTAATTTATTCCCCATGTCAAAAAAACCCAAAACAAAACAAAAAAAAACAAACAAACAAACAAACAAAAAAACAATAAAAAGAAAATTCTGATGGCATTTATACTCTTGTATAAACAGAATAGGTGGTCTTTCTCATACAGTTTTACAAATGTAAATTCTTTGTTAGGACAAAATATTGGATGTGAACTGTAGAAGCTTATATTGTTAGTCAGCCTAGTAGTGTTATAAGGATTATTTATTGAATTTTGATGGCATGTGGAATAGTTCAATTCTTACAGTTACAAAATTAAAAAAATTAAAATTTCCCTTTTGTGGGATAGTGATCTGTGAATACAGCTTTGAATACAGATTCTGTGTTTGAAATTAATTTGTATTAAATTATGGTGAATTTATACTACAAGAAGTAAGAGCTAAACTTGATCTCATTTGTTTTTCTGTCATAACTGTTTGGAATGTCTAATGATGAGTTTTGTTCTTCACATATTATATTATATTATATAGCATGTATAAATAAGCTGAAAGATTTCCTTTCAGAGAATACTGGGAATTGCACACAATGAGTTACTGTTACTGTGACAAGCTATGGCCAGTCATCTTGATGGTAGACATTGCAGTTTCTCAATAACTTCTGAAACTTTCTGTCAGGGAAAGATTCAATGTAATAAATAATAGATTTTTTCATGCAGTAATCACTTTGTTTATTAATTAGATGAATGTACTGAGGGTATTCATTGGATCTCCATATGGTCTGAATCTTCGTAATGTTTTGTGGCATGGGTTTGCATCCCCACAAGAAATTCCTGCAAAGTAAGTTACCAAAAAGAATCTCATTTTCTTACCAGTCAGACTTGAGAGCGCTTGAGAAGCTGTTAGTAAAACTACTCTTACTGAAAAAAATTTAAAAATTTAAAAAGAAAAAAAAGGTCCAAAGGCCTCTGGCAATATCCTGACCATTTTCCTCTGCTGCTGCTGCTTCTTTTGGAAAGGGATTTCCATAGAATACTTCCGCCACTATAAAGCTGGTCAGTTTTAGGACCAGTGGGTTTTTTAATAGCAAGAAAAGTAAGAAAGCTTAAGGTCTTTTTTTTTTTGAAACCTGGTTCCTTGTCTGTCAGGGCAGTCAGGAGTAACTCATAACAAAAGGCAGAGGAATGGGGTAAGAGGATGGGAATCAGCAGCCAATAGAATACACTGATGCTTGTTTCCTAATTCTGCATTGTTCTTCATGCTTGTGAATGTAATTAATTAAGTGCCCCTACTTAAAAGAGATGGGGAGCATAGGTTTTAGATGTTCTTTACAAGAGCAAAAAGCCCTTTGTCCTCAACCCACAGATGTTGATTCTTTGCAAAATATTTAGTTGTGTAAGTGTTTCTAATCTATTATGATATTCTCCCTAGATATTGTGCTATGCCTGCTTTTTTTAACTGCAATTGGGTCAGTTGTTACAGACATATCTTCTGCAAACTAAATGCATCTTAGTACATCGACCTTATGTGATCTTCCTTAACTTAGAGGAGCTTGATGTATTTCCAGGCAAGTATTTGACCATTAGCAAGTTTTATTATGCTATATTTGATATTGTTTCATTGTCCAAAATTGCTGTTGAAAATAATGCATTTTCCACAGTTCTGGGATTCATCTTAAGTAAGCTACAAGTATACACTGTCATTAGATGAATCAATCATGCTTGTAGGGCAACTTTTTAATATGTAGGCAGTTCCACTGGCTATTGAATCAAAAAATACTGCATTCTAATATAATTGTAACACATTGAAATGTGTAATGTTACTGCTTCTGAAAGACTTCAATTGTATGTTTCAGTTTTTTGATGATGAGAGTTCATTTCATGTGACAGTTATCTAGTTTGCCTTTACAAGATCTAATTCTTTCCAGAATCAGTGAGTTCCAGCTGCAAGTGTCCCAGCAGGAGTGCCCTACATCTTACAGGGAAGGTAGTGTTGAAACACAGTAAAGAATGGTGACACATCTTCAGTACACTGGTGCTTTTCTCAGGGAAGGATCTGAAGTGTCAGATAAAAATCTTCGCATCTCCCTGGCTGTAGACCTTATTTGGTTTATTCCTACTATTTTTGAAGCAAAAACAGCATATGCAGAATCTTGGTGTCAGTGGTGGTCATAGTCAGTTTGTGCTACATAATCAGTTTACCAGTGGAACTTCTGTTCATGGAACTGAGACAGGGCTTTTAGGAAAAAAGTGAAACTGATAGCGTTCCAATCATCATGTAGTACAAATCCTGTAGCTGTTGATTTGCTTCATAAAACACCTACTGCAATTAAGTTGCGCTTGCCATTTTAAGCTTTCTCTTGATATTTATAATGTAAATTCATAAGTGTGAGTTTCATTATTGACATATGACGTGTTAATTTATTATACTAAATAATGACTTTTTAACTAGTCTTACTCTGTAATTTTATATTATCACTAAAAATGCAATCTTACAAGTTCAATTTCTGAATTTATATATGACTACCATTGTACTTGCGTAATTAAAATAATTTGGATAACTTAAATCTCCCTTTACAAATGCTGAAATAATCTTATATTTTCAGTGAAACATTAAGAATTCAGGAAACGATAGATTGTATTTAGTGTATAAATTTTTTTTTGCTAACTTGCAGATCTTAATCATGAAACACTTTCTGTAGCTGAAGAGCTAGTAAAACTGTCCAGTTTTGTATTAAAAACAATGTTGCCATTTTGGATGGCTGCTTTAACAGCTTTCAAGCAAAGCAGGTAACCACTGATTTTTTTTTTTTTTTAATTATTTTTTAAAATGGAATGTAAAAATAATCTATGCTTATAGAATAATAGCAGCATTTATAGATTACATATATATAGATTATTTAGCTTTTTGCTTAGCAACATACACTTATGTATTGTTATGGTGGTCTCTCAGTAAGTTTGTGGACTTACTACTTTATTTAGTGCCAACCAGGATTATAAACTATTTGAAACCTAAAAGAACTATTGCAGATGTAGCCAAAAAGGAGAGTTTTACAAAGCAAGTGGAAACAAATTTTCAGCTATTAACATTTTGAGTTAAAAAAAAAAAATTGTTTTCCTCTCCCATGCTTCACCTTTTGTAAGTTATTGTCAGCTCTGAGCTGGTTGAATTCCGTGGTCAGCTTCTGTTGGGCACAGGTAGTCATTTATTGTTTGTTTACAAAGTGCATTACAAAGGAATTTTGATCTGGGTTGTTTAGCCTGAAAGTGTAACTCTGAGATGGCTGTAATTTCCATTTGGATTATATTTACAAGGAGGGAAAACTCCTTTGCATACGTCTGTTATTTTTTCCAGGTATGCTGACTCTGTGATTCTCTTACTTCCTCAGCTGGAAGTTGGACTTAGATTGCTCTTCACTACAACTAATAAATGTCCAAATCGATTGCTAACAGCTGAGGTAAAATTTCTGTCTAGAGTCATTATGATTTAGTGCTAACAATATTTGCAGAGTAGTAATTCTAGAAGCATAGTGTCTAAACATTTACCAATTTTCACTCAAAGTTTCTTGATCAATTGTGAAACAATGTTTATAAATTTCCAGTAGAGTTTCATGAATGCCTCTTATTTTTTTGTAAAGATGTCTGCCAGTAAAAGAGGTCTGAAAAAGTTCTTGAACATTAGTGTTCAGAAACAGTAGTTTAGGTTGGAAAGTAGATCATGTTATATTTATTTTTAAAAACTTGACACAAAATTCAAAAGTCTCTTTTTTTTTTTTTAAGGGTTTGGGGTTTTTTTGCTATTCATGCACCTCTGGTATCTCATGTAAATGAATAAATAGTTTGGTATACATATACAATTAATTGTTTTCATCTGACAATCAAATAATACTGTCTTTTGTTCCAGCCTTCTGCTCTCTACACCACTTTCGATGAGGTACTTGTGATCTTTTTTTTTTAAAATATATCAATGTCATAATTTAAGCACATGAATGTTTTCCACTACTAGAGATCAGAAAGCACTTTCCTGTGTTGGATAAGACATTATTTATAATTTTTTTCCAAATAGCTGATGGACAGTGAACATTTAAAATTTGGAATCCGTCAAAAAATGTCAGACTTTAATTTCTTCAAAGTGTTTCTATCTTGAAATTCTTCATCTCATGGAAATAAACATTCTGTCCTTTTTCCTAGATTCAGTTGTTCAAAATAAATACAAATAAACATTATAAGCAGATATCCTCAATTTTACAACTCTCTTGAATTATCTGGTCTGTCAGTAATAATTAGGCACCTTGATTCTTGAGTGGCAGAAATAATTGCTTAAAGTTAGAGAAACAATTACTTTAGTTGGTGTTTTTTCTTTGATGGTGTGACTTTCGATAATAAGTTTCTAATCAAATTACTTTTTTCTAGATTCTAGCAAAGCATTTGGATAATGAAGAAGTCAATCAGCTTCCTGCAGTTCTTGAGGAACCTACAATGGCAAGTTATTTGAAAGTTTTGTGTTTTTTTCCTTGTTGTGTTTTTTTGTTTTGTTTGTTTCTAAATTTAATTATATATTTATGATCATGCCTAATACTCATTTATTTCACATAGCTTATCTCCAGCAGTTTAGAACCAGAAGCTTGTTACCCTTTTTCATTGTGAAGGATACAAAGTAGTACCTGACAAGCTATATTGGATTAGCATATAAGACTATCTTTCTGAAATATAGAATCCTCAGAGATATTGATCTTTAGACTTCTGAAGATCAGCTGAGTGGAGCAGAAGAAAAACTGAAGCTTCATACAGGGAGAATTAAAACTTATTTCTGATTGCTTCTGGGATGCATCTTATTCTACCTGGTAGATGGCACAAAACATAGATGCAAACCTACCAGAGTACATCCTGCATCTACCACCCAAACAGATAGTGAAGGTGAAAACTAGGGGTGTTGTATTTAGAGGCCCTTTGAGGCTGTAGGGCACACCTGAGTTTATTGTCCTGTTGCCAGAGGCAATGGGGCTGTGGAGGACTTGGGAGACAAAAATGAAGGAATTCTGCTGTTATCTCTCACAAAACAGCATGTATGTTAGTTTTGAATCTCCTCAGAAGCTACCAAGATGGATAAGTTGCCCGTTTTTCTTGCTATGAACATAATTTGCTTTTTTTTTTCTGAGCATCTAAATGCCCCTTTTGTATATAGACATGATCACATACTTATCTTTCAGAGGTATTCTATACACAGAATATATTCTATTATATGTGAATACAGATTGCTTCTATTCTATGTGAGTACACATAGAATAGAATTCTATATGCTTGGTGTATGTTTCCACAGGAATTTCTTTGGGATTTCTTGAACCACCAGGAGGGTCCACGTTTAAGAGATCGTTTAAGCCATGGAGAGATCAATCTAGAAGCATTTCCCAGAGAAGTAGCTAATCAGATAGTTGCATTTGCAATTACTCTTCTCTGCAGATTCTCAGATGTGGACATGCTTGCTTTTAAGGTAAGGATCAATATTACCCTCAGAAGATTTTTTTCAGTTATTTTGGATGCCTAATCTGATTTTAGACAGTCTTATGACTGAATCGTTCTTGACAGCAGCTTTTTGTGGAAATGAAGTATTCCTCCAAGTAAAAAATCGTGAAAGTATGTTTTTTTCTAGATTTGTAGTGAAATAAGTGAAATTAATTTTATTTGTCAAATTTTGTTGATACCTAGCGTTGGTATCTGTTGAATTATCTGAAAGGTATGTAAAACAACTGTAGCTCAGCCACTGAGTGATGTAATATTTGAGATTTTCTTTCTCTAAGACACTGTAAATAATGGTGGCTCGCTGATGGAAGTGTGATTTGTATCCACACTTTATACTGTAAATTTGTGAACACTTTTTGTCCATCAGTACATGTTTATGAACATTAGCAATTATTATACTTGCTCCCCTCAATTTCCTGTTGATATTTGGGATTACTTCTTCCAATATCATAGAGCAACCTGTGAGATAAATCTTCCATTAATTAGTTGTACCTCTTTTTAGTTTTTTCAAGATATATTGCATGCTGCTTCATTAAGAGAATACTTGGTTCTTTTCTGTTAGCTGCTGTCAGGTTTCATAGTTAAAATGTGTCAAAGAAATTAAGCTTTAAACACTCACTGTGCTGATTACTGCTTTCAGCCCTCAGACGTTTGGAAGTCTTTATTGACTTCAGTACTATAGGTGGCTTGCATAAAATTAAGTCTAGGTCTGCATATGATTAGGACAGTTTAAAGAAACTGTTTTGTATCATCTATGATTTTGTAAATCAGGAACACATGATTATAAAACTGCTGATGAACTGTGCAAGTTGCTACCGTTCTCGATTTCATCCAGTTTCCCGACTCAAGAAACAGGTAGGTACTTCCAACTGTGAAAGCATTTCAGTCATTAAAGTTGTGAAACCTTAAATTGGTCTGTTATCTTCATGCTTTGATCGTCCTAAAAACTTACAATCTTACATATTTTTTAAATAGGCTTTTTAGTTTTATCTTTCAGAATTTACTGGAATTTACAGTTTCTAAAATGGGATGTAATTAAGCATGCTTCTGTGATGCAATTAGTGCTGTGTTTCTGCTCCAGATCACGGAATTACTTTATTGTTACATTGTGTTTGGTGTTCTGTAGTTTTCTTAATCTCCTTGTACTTTCTTATGTCAAGAACACTGGCCATATCTAGGAATCTTGGATTAGGCTATAACTGAGGTTTTTATTGAAAGCCATATGGCTAAGATTCAGTCACTGTAGGAAAATCTGCTTTCAAGTTGTGGTAGTGTTCAGCTGATCAGTTTATGAATTCCTGAACTGCTTGAAGATGTTCCTCTTGACTTGAGATTGCAGTAGACATACTTAGTACTTTTCATTTTCAACAGCATTCAAACCATATGTTAGAAAATTCATGTTAGTTAATTTTTTATATTTAAAAAAAATGGAAGAAAGAATAGTAAATTAGCTTATTCAGATGTTGTTTTAGCATGAAAGTGTACATCAAGTCTTTTTGCCCTAACATAAACCTTAACAACTGATGTCAGCTTACACATTATGACTACTGAACAAGTAACTTACTACCTGTTGCAGTTTTTTCTAAAATAGCTGCTAGGAAGAGTAAAATATGTTGTTCTGTCTGTTAAAGGCTACGCTTTACATAACATTTTTCATGGTTAATTTCTGAGGTGCTGGAATGCATGAAGAGCATTCACTTATGGCCTGAATTGCCAATAGTGCCTGAGGAACACGTTCAAATGATTAAAGGGTATGTATATGCTGTTAAAAAAATATAGTTCTCAAAATACTTAAGAATGGGATTTGAAATGGTGAAATGTCTCTTCAAATACTTTACTAGGAAGATGATAGATACCAGAGGGGTTGTACATTTGTTCTTTTTAGCTTATTCTGTGCTATACACATCAGTTACAGATACTATAAAAGCTATAAACAGTACACTAACTTGAAGGAAATGAGAAGACATCTGAAACCTACAATGGTGTTGGTGACTCCATATTCTATTTCTAAAGAGATGCTGAAGGGTCTGTTAGGAAGTTAAACTAGAGCTTGAGTCCATTACAGTTAAAAAAAAAAAAAAAAAAAAAAGGTGGCTCACCACATGTAAAACAGAATAATTGCTTATTCTGAAAAGAGCTTGGTGACGAAATCAGTGGAAGACATAAGATATTACTTAGAAAAACAAGGTAACATTCTCTTGTTATTTGAAAAGGAGGAAGTCATTATTAATATCACTTGAGGAAATTGTGCTTGTTTAGAGCTGAGAGGTGAAAATGCAATGCATCTAGCATATACTCAATGTACTCAATGTTATGTGGGATCTTGATGAACGGAGGATTAAGAGGGGTTCAGAAGTCTGTTGAGACTGAGAAAAGGTTGGGTTTAGTTGGAGGAAGAAAATCACAAGGTAAAGAACCGTAGTGTCAGAGAGTGAGAGCAGACATTGAATACACTGCTATCCAAAAAATCTGCATCTCAATCTATGCCATTTGAGAAATAATAGGTGCTACACAGTTTTACCATCTCAAATCTTATTTTTTTTCTTTTGTTTTTAAGGTTGGAAGGAAATGCTGGAGCTAGTACTTTAATTTTTATGATATCTGAACTTATATCTCAGTTGCAGCAATATATGCCCCAGAATTGCTATAGATCAGATGATCTAATCAATAGTGTCCTAACAGAGAGGTGAGTTTGATGTTCTCCCAGTTCCTGCCGTCAGCTTCTATGTGCAGCCCAGCACAAGAACTCGCAAACCTAAGTTACTCATTTCCCTGTTTTTAGAACAATACTTGAAATGTTTAATGAACTTTTCTAATGATGCTGTTTGTTCAATCTAAAAATCTTAAGGATGTAGCTGAACATCATCTTCAAAATGAAGATGGGACATTATTATGGAGATTTTACTTGGAAATTAGCATTAAAAAAATAACCATTTTTCTTTCAGACTGGGGAAGCAAAATGTTTTAAGTATTTATGTACTGATTAGATTAAGTTGATTTTAATCTGTTTTGTGTGCTAAAACTGCCTCAGAAATTTATTTTAATGTGCTTGGTGTCACAACTGTTCATAGCATTTAAAATAGTAATATGCTGCTACATAATTCTATTTTGGAATCTTGATGCTAAAGCATGTAAGAATAGAAGATACGTTGTTGTGCTTGTCAGACTTGGAGGTATGTTAGTTCCAATTATACCTGACTTGGAATAATGATCAAAATAATTTTGCTTTTAATCGGCACTCTTATAGCAGTTTCAAGAGTCCCATGACTGAATGAACACATTGGAACAAAACTCTTCTAATCAAACACATGAGGCATGGTCAAGGTAGTACAAAGAGGATTTTACCTGATGCTTTACTTATGTAGGCTGTGTGCCTTCTGTTTCCTACCTACCTATCTGCACTTTTCTATTTATGAGAAAGAAGCCTAATTACTAAAATGTTAAAGCATTTTTAGTTTTCTGCCTTTATCACTTTTAGTCATTAATGTTTTGCCAACTCAGAGATAATTTGAGCATAAGGGAGATTAGGAAACATTTTTATAAGAACAGAGTGTTTAAAGTGATGTGTGACACATTAGGTTAACAGATTAGAATATGCCAGGGAGTACAGTGATAGGATGGAGGGTAACGGTTTTCAACTGAAAGAGGGTAGATTTACATTATATGTAAGGAAGAAATTCTTCACTGTGAGGGTAGTGAGGCGCTGGAACAGGTTGCCCAGAGAGGTGGTAGATGCCCCCCCCTGGAAGGGTTCAAGGCCAGGCTGGACGGGGCTTTGAGCAACCTGGGCTGGTGGAAGGTGTCCCTGCCTGTGGCAGCAGGTTAGAACTGGATGATCTTTAATGTCCCTTCCAACCTAAAACATTCTGTGGTTCTATGACAGTAGAAAGCTATTTGGGTGCTTTAACAAATCATTATCTGGTGTGGTGTTGATTAAAACAACGGCCTCACCACCTGCATTTTACAAAATGTTAAGTCTGTCTGTTGTTCTGCCCGGAAGAGAGACCACACACTAATGGGAGTTCTAATTGATACCATTTGTTTGAGTGAGTTTTATTATGGTGGATGTTAATTCATTGTGAATTGAACTATGGTGGGAAGACTTCAACCACAGCCCTGCTGTGATTTGATGTGTTCAGTGTATCATTTCAGCCAGGCAGTTTTGTTTATTGTGGTTTTATTTCTTTGATCTCAAATGAGAAACACATTCATCACCAGCAGTTTTGCATTTAAATTCAATAAAATGATAGAGAACACAATCACTACCCCTACTACATAGATCCTTGCTTTTCTTCAGTTATGAGGTAAGGGTAGTCTGTTTCCAGGTTTTCTGAGTTAAAACATTATGAATCAAACCACACCAAATATGAAATGTATCTCATGTTAAATCCAGATGTCAAAAGGTTGAAATTAACAGTTCCTTCCTGTCTTGCAGATTCTTAATTGAACTTTGTGATACACGTATTTGCACACTTTATTCACCGCGACCTGTTCTGGAAATGGTGGTGGTACTCCGTAAAATAAGCACACAGTGCCATCAAGTGTCTGAGCAAGTTATTGCCAGCACCGAGTTGAGATATGAACAGTGGATGAACAAGACTCTACGTTCTCGCCAGAGGCATAACTATCTACGAATGTTGAACAGGTTGGCTGATGGCTTTTCTTTACTTTGTGGTTAGGCTTATGAGAAAGTGGCTATATGCTGTTGTTACCAGCTTTCAGTGTTTTGTCTTAGAAGTTTAAAGTTAACAGTGTGGATGTGTTCTTGTCAACCATTTCAGAGTTATCAACCCAGATTTCTATTGTGTAGTAATATTGAAATAACAAGAAAATTTCAAATTGGTGAGTAATGTAACGGCTATTTTTAGCATTGCTAGATTAATTCACTGTAAATTATAAGCTTTCAAATAAAAGTATAATTTAAACGTTAGATTGCATTTTTTAGTTGGTAGCTTTTTCTATATAAGCATATAAATACCATTCCAGTTTTATCTGAATGCACTAGGTTAAACTGATTTCAAGACTCTATCTACTTTAATTCTGTTGCTTTTTATCATTATACTGAGTCAGCATCTTTATAGGTAGAAGAGAGATTGTTTAGTATTCTATTATTTTTGTTCCTATTCAGAAGTGCTTTCCAGGGATTTATGAAAAAACCTAGGAAAACTGTAAATATTGTATTCTTGGCCAGGTTATGTTCCCAAAAATGTTAACCATATTATTTGAGAAACATAGCTTAAACTGATAGCTGACAATACATATTTGCAATTCAGTTGAATGGTACTTTACTACTCTATGAAGTAATGGGTGCTGGTGAGGTTTCCTTTGGAATCTTAACTATATCTGTTTCTCTTTTTTCCTCTTTTTGGGGTTTCATAAATGATGGACTTCATTTATAGCTTAGATATTTGCTCAGCTCTTTGCTGAAGGACTTTTCATGGTCTTCCTCCCCCAGCCCTCAATATGCAATATCCAGCTATTTAGAATGGATGCAGATGTTTGAAGAATTGGTTTCTATTAATGATTCCTATTTAAATTTGGTTTACTTTGTTTATTTTAAAATATTTTTTCTTATTTCTAGCATTAAATTTTTGTCTCCAGTGTTGCGGCTCATCTTGATGTTGATTACTCTGGAACTAGTCAATGTTCATTTGGTTTGTAAGAAGAATCCTTTTGATTATCAGCAGTATCTAAAGTGAGTAGATAAGATTTATTTGATGAAAATAGGAAGTTGTACACATTCCTTTTTGATCTGTAATATAAATCCTGTAGAGAAAAAAATAAAAAGGAACAGCATGACTTTTAGTACGTTGTCATCCTTCTTTCTATCATTTTAATCATAATTATATCTCAGACAACGTTCATTCAAGAACTAAAATAACTTAGTTGAAAATGTATTGTCCAGTAATTCACAATTTTAGTTTTGATTAGACTCTTCCTTAGTATAAATAAAGAATGATCACACACTCAAGAAATATTAACATGTTGGTAATTTTACTCCTTGTATGTCACTTAGCAGCTGGCTAGATATCATAGGCATTGTGAAACATTTGACTGAGGAAGAAGAGAAAGCCATTTGGGGAAAATTCTATCACATTTTATCACCGTATTCTGTCTATGGCAGTGCTTTAATTGCAGTTCTTAAAATCATCGCTTCTTACTATGAAAATGACAGAGTGGTTCTCTTCCAAAAGTAGACGAAACCTTAATGCATTGATCATCCTGAGAGAGATTTGAAAATTTAGAGACATTAGCAGCTGTACATCAAGCATTGAGATATTTTTCGTTAATTCTTTTTTTCTATTTAAATCCTTTATTGAGTTTTTCTTCTTTGGTTTTATTTCTTTCAGGTTTTTGAAGTCAATCTTGCAGTATACTGAGAACTTGGTGACATACACAAGCCCTGAGAAAAACAAGTGGGATGAAACCATGGAGCTTACAAACAAGGCTTTGATAAAAATAAGGAAAATCGGTGACAGAAAGCTAATGTTAATGCAGCTAGCTACATAAATTAAATGGGTTTAAGATTATTTGGACATTGCTATATCTTAAGAGTTCTGGAGTCTTCAAATTTGCCAAATCTAATACAAAGACAAACTTCATCAGTCATTGTCAAATTTTACATGAAAAATTTAGTCTTTTTATTAGAAAATGGCTTTGAGACTAGAGTCGAATGATTAAGCTTCCAAAGAATGGACTGGTTACCAAACCCAGTGAAAAAGATTTATTGTGAGCTAAATGTTGAGGATGCAAGTTCTACTTTAAGTGTATTATGTGTTTTGTAGCTTAATTTTTTTTTTTTTTTTTTTTTTTTTTTTTTTTTTTAGTTTTCTATTATGCTGAAAATACCAAAGAAAAGATTGTGAATAAAAGCTTTGGAAAATTTTAAATCCAAAAAGTCATTTTTTACTTTAAAATATACTGGAAATAATGTCAGGCACTGTAATCAACAGGTTAAGAAGAATAAAGGTTGTCCACTGTGGTTCTTTGTTATTAGTTCAAAACAGCCAGGTCTTGCACTGAGGTAGAGCTGGTAACAGAGTAACCAGTTGTTTGTATACCAGGATTTAAAGGAGGCAGTGTGAAATAACTTTTGCACAGTACCTGCTTCTTTTGTTTAATTTCACCTGCTCATTCCCAGTACGTACCTAGTTAGTTAGTGAGTTAATTTCATGCAGATTAAATATGAACACTCAGGTGCACACGCTTACAGACACACATGTATTGTGGTTCAAAAAGTTATTCTCTTGTTACACACAACATTAATTTGAATAATTTATTTTTTCAAAACAAGTTCTCCTCCTTTCCCTTCCCCAAAAAGTAGAATTTCAAAGGAATGCATTAGTTGAAGAACAGATTCACAAAAGACTGCAAATCTCTATCCATTTGCTTTTTCCTATGGAGAGTAAAACCAGAGGGTAATGTCTGGAGAATGTTAGGCTCTACAAAGGATTAGAGATTCAAATTACATTTTAAAAAGATTCTTTGCAATGTTTCTTGACTGGAAATCACAGTGAGAGCGCAACTAGTTTGGTTTATTCAGTGTGGAGGATGGATATAAACTAAGATCATATTGCTTCCTTTATGCTACTCTTGCAACATAGTGTGTGTGTTTGAAATTTAACTATGTTGCTTTTCAAGGTTTTTTTATTACTATGGAACTAAATGATATGATGAAGTGTGAACTAGATAAAAAAGATTAAAACTAGAAATAGAGAATAATGTATCAAATGCAGTATAAGAGCCACATTCTGAAATTTTAGGTTTTTTTAACACCTGAGTTGGCAAATGCTAATCATATTTTTGAAGGCTTATTTGGTGCCCATTGAGTTTACTCAGATGTGTTAACTTCTGCTAAATGTAGCTTGGTAGTGACATTTGTGATGACTCTTGATTTGATGGTGATAAATATAGTAAGGGGGTGGATGATAAGTATTGTAAGGAAAAAAAATATTTAGGCTTTATATATTTATTGTAGGAAAGAGAACAAGAAATTAAAACACAGAGTCATGGTTTAAAAGTACATAAACAGCTGACATGCTTTCTTCTTTTGAAAGTATGTTCATGTACTGAAAAGTAACCTTATAGACCATAAACTTATGTTTTCAACATAAGTTTTCTTTCATGTATTTAAACTTTGCTAAAATGATCTTGCATACGATTCTCTTCATATGCTGCTACCTAAGATGGAGCACATTGACAGTGTCTCCTGTACTAATTAGTGCCATAGATGTCACTTGCTGCTTTAAGTCTGCAATAAGAAGCACGATGGACTTCTCGCAATTTTGTCGAAGATGCTTTTCCAGTTTGCTTTCCTACCTCTGAAGCTTTCTGGTGGGAACAGTGCTATGCTCTATTGTTAAACAAATCTGGAACAGACTGGGACAATCCAATTCATTCTGACTTAATGCTGTCATTTGCCAGTAGAGCTGCACGCGGGGCTTATGGTTTCTTCCTGCTGTTAAAAGACTTGCAGAATAGAGCCGCAGAATAAGTGCATATTTTACAATGCACATTGAAAAACAAATGGCAAGAGACATCGTAAAGATCATGGGGCTTGTCCTTTATCAGTTACTTGAAATGACTTCTCCAGTTATTCATCTTTGCCATCTGTTTGGAGTCACTTTGAGTTTTAAGATATTAGAAAGAATCTTGACTCTGAACACTCAGTATTCCTGAGAGCAAAAGAAGCTTGGAATAACCAAAGACACCCAGTGGGTACAACTAGCATGAGTAATGGCTGACAAAACACATCATGTTTAAATGCAAGTGTCCTCATTTTTGTTGTCCTAAAGGGAATTAGTTCTGGAGCTGAGCTGTCCAAAACTGCATAGTCATCCATTAGACATTCAATTAGTTCAATCTTTTTTTCAAAGTTATTTCAGTTTTGAAACTTCAAATATCTAGAATTGTACCAAAGAATGTTTTCTTTCAAGTGTGGTATTTCATCCAAGCATTACTTGCATCTGTTTTAATTGCTGACCTTGCTCACTGGGGTCTGCATTTTCCTGGAGCTAGTATTCACTCAGTGAATCTATACAGACAGATATGTGGAATCTTCAGCATCCTCTCAGGAAGGTGGTTGAAATATTTTCTTTATCTGGATAATGCTGATGGGAGGGTGATGATTCTTCAGTCAGTTCTTCTGAGTTGAATTAATCAATTTATGTGTGTGTTTCTGTATTAGTTAAAAATAGCTGAGAATTTCTTTATAGTACTTCCTCATCTTACAAGCTGATGTTAGGCATCCCAACTCAAAGAACTTATGGCAGAAGTTTTGAAAACATGGAAGAAAATCAGGTATACATCTTTTTTGCTAAGTCATTGGAATTCCTTTGTGTCTTCATGAATATTCCATCTAAATTGTAAGAGGAGCATCTCTAATAATTTTAGCTTTTCAGTAGTGACATGCAGTTCTTCTGCTTGCCTTCTACCTAAGGAGAGTTTTCAGGTGAGAGATGGTATTAAATAATAAGAAATTGAATGCTCTTAATTCAAATTGGAATGGATATAGTTTTAAAGTAAGTGTAGAGATCTTTTACTGCTTACTATAGAACTAGTGAAAATTAATGTTGTAGGAAGTCCTCTGAATCTGTTGTCTCCATCGTTATATGAATGCTTTCTTCATACACATAAACATTTGAAGAAAATGCAATCTCTGAAATAATTGTTGTAGCTGTGAGAACATTTGTGGGTTTTGGTACATTCTAGAGACCATCAAGATGAGCTAGAAGTTTACTGCGGTAGCACTGCACAAACACAATGAAACATCAATTACAGTAGGCATCTGTGTGTGGAAACAAAGCTTGTCCATTATTTTCTCTCTGTCATTCTCTAGTTAGTGCTCTCCACCATGATGATAGGAGGGGTTAGAAACAGAACCATGTGTTCTTATACAAATGTAACACAAGTGGCTAAAAATATTTAAAACCTCTTTGGGGTTGTTATCACTTGCATTACACAGCAACGTTTTACACAAGAGAGCAACAAATTTGACTTACTTTATCTTTTAATACTTATCATCTAGCTGTTTTCAAAGCCTGATCGTCTTTGAAATGAACACATGGTGGCAATGTTTGGTAATTCAAAATAGCGTTGCATCCTGACATTTACTTTCTTATCTCTCTTCTTAGACTGTGTATAAAGAAATTGAGTTTTCTTCTGACTTCCTCAGCTTTGTTATATGTCCCTTTAATTGTGGCTGCTGCTTCTGATGAAACTTTTCTCTCTTCGATTTCTCCAAAAGTGATATGAAACAAATGAACACCTCTGAAAAAATGTTTTGCAAACAGCATTCTAATAATTAGACAGAGATTAATCACTTTTACCACATTACTTGCTGAGGAGTTTTCAAATTTTCCAGAAATTCATCAAATCCCCCTCTCCTCAGGTAGTTTAAGAGAAGGAGTTTTTTGAACTTAATAGTTCGTTTTAACAAATTGTTGCTTATGACAAAACCTAAGAATGTATCGACATTCCTAAAAAATCCAGATTGTCCTTTGTTAATTGCTGTGATATCATGAAGGATCTTATCTCAAAAGCAAAACATATCTTTTGAACAAAATTAATGATTGTCAAGGAATGTGTTTATTGAGAAAATTGCTCTGAGGTCTCAGCCTTATTGCTGTGGTAATTATTTTTCAGTCTGTTAAAACTGAAATGTGCTATTCATATGCCATCCTGTGAAGAAGATATAGATGAGCACTGCTTGTTGGGTGGCCTTTGAAAACCTTGTCCACAGTAGCACTTCCAAATCATGCAGAGTGGTTGCAGTTAAAAAAGATTTTAATTCATATGAAGTAATTTTTGTACACTGTGAAATCTTGTGTAGAAATGTTGGAACATCCCCAGCAGAGCTTGTTTTTGCCTCATACTACATTAGTTCATCTGCTCCATGTATGGTATATCACCTTTTTTTCATAAACTGGTCTGCAGATGCAGAGCAGATTCCTGGCTAGCATAAGCTATTCCTGTCCCATCTACTTCAGTGCAGATCTTTTACTATACTAAGGATTTGCCCCATGCTGTTTGAGTTTCCCTTGAAATGGATTGGTTCCTATCTGTACTGCTTTTTCAGGTTTATGTATTTTCAGAGGACTGGAAGAGAGCACTATGTATTTCGAATAAAATTGCTGTGTAGCAAAGCCTAATTAATTTAGTGGCTTACTTCACAGGGGAGTTGGGATCATGTGTGGGACTTCACAGCTATATACCAAATTCTTAATTCTTTAATATTTTTATGTTTCAGAAAGAACTTCATCTAGAGTAGAAATCTGTTTTCTTTTTGAGGCTTTTTCAGAGACAATGCTGTAGGTTAGATCACCTGATTTTTGCTTTTTAAAAATTTTCAAGGATAAAAGCAGATCTTTTATTTAAGAAGTCTTTTAAGCCATATAGATTGTTCAGATAGAAATTGACTGAAAGGAAAATGCCTGTTGTTTGCCTTCCCTGGGCCCCAGGCAATAGGATGTAAATATGCGTAGTGAATACCATGTGAGATCAAACTGGCATTTTTTCTGAAGGTGAGAATCCAAGACAATATATACAATTAAAGCCAACAGCCTTGCCTACCAAAAGGAGTCCATGCCTTCTGGCATTCTTCACTGAATACCTCCTCTGTTCCTCTCCCATGTATATGCATCTCACAGTTTTCTACAAAAAAAAAAATATGCATAGTAGAACCAGCCAGCACCAGTTTCTTTTCCATGTTTTCTTTTCTCTGTAAGGGATTAGTTGTAGTAACAGATTTCATGTGCCAGAAAGTGGGTGAACATTAACTATTTTGTCAGGCACTGATCCTTCCCACAGCCCTGCAAAATTTGAAATGCAGGAATGGTTATTCATTAACATTTCTTTGTGTCTACAGGAAGTACATTTACTATGTAAACATGTTTTATATAGAACATACAGCTGTTTTGAACGAGCACTCAATGAAACATAAGAGTACAGTGCCTACACTGCCACTTCAGAAACTCTGAGATACCACAGCATTGTTTTGAAAGAGTCAACACACAAAGACTTTGCCTGGAAAAATAAATGGTGCAAGTTTCTTTTAAAAAAAAATGTATTTCCTTTAATTTGTTTGATTGTTTTGTATCTGAAATGCCTGGACACTGAACTATTGACATGCAGTCAATATTTAGAAGTGGGGTGGATAGGGGTGTGTTTCTAAAGTTCCTTATGCTGATTTTAGTAGAGATCCCACTACAGAATGAAAATTCAAGTGCCATCAGCTAGTCCACTTTTAATAGACTGTGGAGTATATTGACACTAGAAAAAAAACTTACTGCATGGAGAAAATGTGCTTAAAATAGCTAGAAGAATCAGGGGCCTCTTGTCCTGAGAATGTCAGTCTCAAATCTGGGAGGAGCTTTACTAGTAATGCTACTTCCTTCTGTAATAGGTGGAACTGTGTCTGCTACACCTCTCTGCAAGCAACTCCACTAGCTAAACTCCACCCTAAGTGCATTTTGTGGAGTGGAATGTTTTCTGAAAAAGTGAGGAATGTTTCTGTTTCCCAGAAACAGTAGTCAGGGTGTTTTGGCTGGGCTGCTGCCTCTAGGTGGCTGGAGCTGTTTTGCCCCTTCCGAGCTGTAGTATGGTGCATTCACCAAGGTACTTCTCAAACAGGCTGTACACCGCAGGCCCTTCCATGTAAAGTTTACCATTCCTAAGAACCACAGGACTGAGTAGCATGGGTGTGCTGTGGAGAGGGGCTATGTACAGCATACCAAGCCCTTGGAGAGTTCTCCACTGAACAACATGTTTGACATTGAGGTACCAAGTTAGCCAGCATTTGGACCGTGGGCTGGTGTGCTGTGGTTTTGTATTTGACCTTTAGCTGAGACAATCCTTGTTCAGAAAAGCCCAAGATGGGAGAAGGGGGTCTTAGTTGTCTAACCAGTGCACCTTCTAGGTGTAACTTTTATTCAGTGTTAAGGAAGGGAGAATGTTTCTAATTGTTTTAATGGGAAGATAATAATACTTTTAAGCTGGCATGATAGTACAATGATAGGCGATGACAATTAGATGAGCTCTTAAATTTTGGACCAACGGCCCGTGTGCAAAAGTGGGAGGTTAATTCTACACAGTAGGTAAAAAAAAGTAACCAAAAAATAAAAGCTGCAGTTGACCCTTCAGGATATAATGCACTTGTGTCAACATGGACTCTGCCCAAACATTGTTCTGCTGTGGAAGCAGCTGGATGCCCTGCCCTCTGGTTTACATAGCACCAAAGGGAAGGGGTAAGGAGAAATGATGTGAGGGTAGAGGGGGGTGGAAAAGAGGCAGGAGGGAAAATAAAGCAAACCCAGCTCACCTCTTCAACACCGTGCTCTGAACTGAAAATGTCCTGCAGCTGACCCTCTCAGCACTTATTTCTTGATAATTAGGAACCTGCATCAATGGAGAAAGAGTGCCTACCTCAAAGTCACAGGCATTGCTACAAGGAAGCAATTTTTCTGCTTCCTTTACAAATATTTTTCTTTGTGACGGAGGTGGAGGTGGGAAAAGTGGTGCAGGGGAGAGAGTAATAGCTATTTCTGTCTGGCCTGTTATATTCGAGGTCTAATTTATAGTATTCCATGTAGCATGATGGTGTCATTTTAATGGTGTATTAACACTGACGTCTGGAATATTTATTTGGTTGAAAAACGCATCTGTTACTAAATACATCTCTGGGGAGATGGCTGTGGGATGATTACAGAACTGATGGCCATCAAATTGATAGTATTTCTCTGTCCTCCTGAGTCTTCTGCTATAAAAGTGGGACAGGGCGTTTTCTGGTTAAGAATAATGGTCTCTGTGCTATCCTCAGGGGCAGATGTGACCCAGCACCTGCGCTCTGGAGCCAGGATAGACAGAGCTGCTACACAATTATCTTCCAGTTTGCTGTTAATTTCTATCCAGATTAATCAGTAGTTGCTCGGCATGAGGAACCACATTGTAAGCTTTAAAGGTTTACCACACACCATTGTTGTTTATTTATTTATAGTCTATTATTTATTCTAGAAATACTGGCCTGTTTAACCTGATTTGTAATCTTCCTTCCTTTTTTTTTTTTTTTTTTTTTCTTTTTGGCTGAAGTCTCTTATGTGATTTGCATATGTATAAAGCCAGGGGGGATAATTGGTGAGGATTTGTTTTTCTTGTTGACTATCTCTACCAGGTAATATGAGATAGTGCCCAACAGAGATTCTTAACATCCCTTACTTTAAACCAGGTTTAAACCAGGTTAATGTACTGAAGCAAGAGAGACATTACTGATCTTAGGAAAGGGACCTTTACTGAGCATTACAACAGCATTTTGTTTATTATTTGTGTTGTGGCTGTGACTGGATGTCCTAAATGAGATTAAATTATCTGATCTGAACCAGATTTCTCAGTTTCATTGTATGATGCCATCTACAGATTAGGAGTGAGCAACCACCTCTGCAAATACATGTACTTGATTCATGGAAATTAATTGAACATGGACTGTGCTGAAACTATGCTATGGATATTTTGATAGTTTATTTTCATTAGCATTCAAGCAAGGTGAAGTCCTGTCTGTGGGAAAGACGGGATGTGTGATGGAGGGAGCCCTGCGTCCCTGCGTCTGCAGCACGATGATCTATAGCTGTGGCTTCTGCGGGCTCACCGCAAACAGGGTGTGAGCACGAGTGCTCTGGTCACGTACATCGGTGGGTCTGTGACGCTGGGGATTCACTTGCCAACACCCTTGCTGAATGGCAGGGATTGCAGCTGTTAGCAATCAAGAGGAAGCTATAGTTTCCTTTTGACTTTTACAAACTGGCCTAATAAAAGTTCTATTTATTCAGGTGTTTTTATACAAATTTTCCAAAGATCCAGAGCTTGACCTTTGTATACGTAGTTTCCCCTCCAATTAGTGAAAAGCATTTAGAAATGTCAAGGATGGGATTAGAAGAGGCCTCCTAGGTGCTGTATGCTGCTGTTACAGCCAACCAGGTTGCACACTATCTTTTTCAGCTGTATCAGATAACAGAAATAATTTGCGTCTCTTACTCTTCTGTTTGCTGTACTGCTGTATCAGAACCTTGTTCAGGTTGCTTAGAAACCCTCTTCTAGAATCCAGTTTTTTTTCACGGCCCATTCATACTCATTTGTTCTCGTGCCAGTATTGTCCCTTAGTTGGGTAGCTCTTCTCTCTATCTAATGTTTACACATCACACTTCGATGTATTTGCAATAAGGAACCTTATTCTTTCTCAGCCTTCATAATTTTAGGCTAAACAAGCCCAGATTTTTTAGTGTCCACTCATAAAATAGGTTTGTTATTTCCTGGATATACCAAATAGCCTTTCCCTGCACCTGTTCTGGTTTCAGTTCCTCATCCATGGGACCAGTCTTGCAGAGGAAGATGCACCACCATTTAGCATAACAGCAGAAGTATCTGCTTGCCTGCCTGCCTGCACTGGCTTTACTTCATATGCTACACACTTAGGGGCACATCTACCTTTGCAACATCTCCTGCCAATGGGTCCTGGTTGTTCTATGATCATGTAATAAATAAAGGTCTTTTTCCTCTTGGTCTTCCTTACATAGGCATGCAGGGTTTGGTTTCTTGCTCTGGAACAATGCCATGCACTTATTAGATCTCCCTTGCTCCTTCCTCACTTGAAATGTTTGTTAAAAATATTGCCGCTGATCTTACAGCTTCCCATGATGCATTTTTTTTTTTTTTCAGGCTCATCTCCTACTCAGTTCCTTTCTTAGTTTACAGCTTTTTAGAATGCAGTGGCTTCCATCTCCACAGCCTCCTTCCCACTAGTGATCCTACTTTTGCTTCCACCTTTTACATCGCACTCCCTCGCAAGGCCTGGTGGTGAAGCCTTCATCTAGATTTCAGGTCATGCTAGAACATTTGTCATGTCTTTAATGTCAGAAGAGCCTCATTTTCTGTGGTTTTCATTATATTTAATACCTGATTTTTTTTTTTTTTAACCTTGTTTTGTTGCGTAAGGTCAAGTTCAGATCAGCTGGAATAATTTCAACTCTGGGAGCACACTTTCTTCATGTGGCTTCCTCAGAGCCCAATCCCAATTTCTAATATCTGTGTGATCTTTGTTTAATTTGATACACTTTTTGAGGTGATCATTCATCCACATGGGTTTGATGCCACCCTTATAGAGTTCTCCATTTGGCCAGAGGTTTGGCATTTCATGTAAACTTTGTCTTAAAGGCATTCCAGGTTTCTTCTGAAACCCGGGTCAATGAGATTTTCAACCCAGCTCACTACACTAACACATCCCATTAAATTCTCAGATTTAATTACATTCCCAAACTTAATCCTCATCACTTTATCCCACAGGGCAGAAGCACAAATGAGAAGTTTGTAAAAGCCTGCACAACGTTTTCGGTGTTAGCCCGGCACCCTTCTTGCGGGTAACGTGAGTGGGTAATGCAGCTCGGCTGCGGCTGCCGTGCGAGCAGGGATGGGCAGATGCAGGGCTGGGCGCTTGCTCAAAGAGGGATGGACACCCACCCTCGGCTCCGTCATGGTCCTGCAGTGGCATGTTTGAACAAGAGACAATAACGTGCTCAGTAATGGCCCGAGTAAAGTTTTGCAAGGAGGGCAGGTGTGCCTGCTTGAAAGATAAACTCTTCCCCCATGTGACGATAAGATAAATGATCTGAATCTTGTGATTTAGTTAATGTTTCTGTCTTTAGCCTGCTGTGTACACAGCACCCTGCTGGATAAGCTGCCCAGAACTGTGTGCCTCTGTATGCACAGAGATGTAATAGTCAGCAATACCATTCTCTCACCTGTTGTCCTTAACTAAACAGATTTTAATCATTATACATCGTTAGTATGTGTTCCTTATTGTACAGTGCAGCAGCAACCTTGCATTAAAAAAAGGCCAATGCCAACATTAAATAACATCATTTCCTGTGACTGGAGGCTCTTGTTTCACTGCTGTTTCAGGCTGTCACATTTCTCTGGAGCAGTATTTAAATTATGCCTGAATTTAGGCAAATGCGTTTTGTTCAGTTGCCTTGAGAATTAGAGTTAATCCATCTTTCTCACCAAGGGAAAATTCCTCCAGAGGCATCTTACTCTTGTTTCACTGCTTATTGATTATCACTCCCAGTTTGCACGTTACTGGCTGCGGCGTTCCAGCTGCATTTGAATGAGCAAAAGAAAAACCAGCTGGTGCTCGGTTGTTCTGATTTTTATATCAGCATTTTGGTTACAAAGACATTTATCTAATCTTATTAGCTGGCTTTACCAAGAGGATTTCCTCACAGAGTTAACTGGGAGAAAACAAATAGGCAGCAAGGGGAGGGGGGTGGGGGATATGTTCTGTTACTCTGTACAGAAGCACATTCTTACCTACTGGGAGAAAAAATAAATCAGGTTTGCCATTGACTCAAATGCTGGCATGTTCTGACTAAGGGAAAGATCCTGAATCTCTCTTATGTGAATGGCCTGTATGGAGGCAAGGCAATGGGCATTTTCCTTCCATGAAGGTACAGAGAAAAGGCCAGAAGGTACAACCTGCTGCAGAGGGAAAGGCGGGCAGTGGGCCCATGCCTGCACTCAGGGAAACGTGGGCTGGGGGCTGCAGCCATGTGCCTGGCACCTCCCCTGCTCCCTTTCTAGAGAGCTCACATGTTATGTGTGGGGCTTTTTGCATGTGACTAAGAGCCACATGTACAGTGAGAGTGCAAAAATTAAACCAGTTTGGGGAAATTAGTTCAAATGGTGACTTTACATTTGGGATTGCCAAGGTTGAGGCTTGCAAGCATGTAGCCTGAGGTCCAATTTCCCTATGAGACATGTGCACAGGTCATGGTAATAAGTATTAATAAATTCAGAGTCTTATTTAATATAAAATAAAATATAGTAACATGAATGTACAAGCATACATATTCTGTTAGAGGGTTCCTTAAAAGTAGTTGCTGCTAGAACAGGATTTCTACTGCAAACAAAGAATCATATCCTTCGTTGGTCCTTTGTTAATTTAGAGACTGTCAACTTCATCACACAGGGCCTGCACATCCAGGAATTCCTCTGACAAAGGGCATCCCAGAGTCTGGAAGATTATCCAATTACAATTTAAAGAAACGTACGGCAAGAATGACTGACTAAAGAGAGAAGTCTCTGAAAACGCTAGGAAAAGAGAAAGAAAGAGCATGTGAGTGAGAGAGAGCTCCACTTTCTCATGAATAAAGTGAGGAGAATGATACCTGTCCTTATGTTTTGTGATGAGTGTAGACAAGGTCCCAGCTGTTGGGTATGGACTTGCTTGCTTTCTTTCCTTTCTTCTTCTCTTCTCCTTCTTTCTCCCTCTTTTGTTGTATACAGACCCCATATTTACATGAAAAACTTACATTGATTCTTAAGGGATCTTTTTAGATTTACATGTGTTAGCAATTAAAAACTCTGTTTGGGGTAGCACTGGCAGAGAATAAAGTATGTCTCAGGCCTTGGCTGAGTCAGGGGAGTGGTAGATGGCTGCTTCTCCTGGAAACAAAAGGGAAGTTCCAGGGAGCCATTGCCTTGGAAATCCCACTCAGAGCAAGATCATCAATAGCTACTGGTTCCTCCTAGCTCTTTCCAGGTGCTGGGAATTGTCCACAGAGGAGACAGCATTATCATGTCTGGAGGGAGAGTTGCATGATGATGCATTCCCATCCCATGTCCATCACAGGTATTGCCATCCCTGGGCAGGCACAAAAGTATGCCTAACTGATTCAGAAGCGTTTGAGAATGACAGCAGACCAAGCCCATTCACTCTTCCTCACTGCTAACAGCGCCTGCTTGACTCACCCTTCGGCATGGTTGGGCAAAACTGACTGCAGCTTCCAACCTGCTCCAGCCACCCTCTGCTTCAGCCAGCATGGCCGTGAGGCAGTAGATTGCCCAGGCTCTGAGTTACGCTCTGCAGCCTCTCCAGGGGCCGAAGGACGGCACGCTGGAGTGTGCCCACCTCCTTCCAGCCTGCAGAGCCGTCCAGCCCTGTCAGTCACTGGGAGCTTGCTCCACCTCGTGCTCAGGTGTTTTTATAAAATGACATAAAGGGAGGAGAATTCCTGAGGACTAACGGAAACAGCACTCCTAATACTGAGCGTGCATCTGTTAAAATGACATCAGTAAAAGAGCAAAATAGAGGACATAGTGCAGCTATAATGATGAAAAGCTACATGGTTTTTTTCCAACAAATGTTCTCCCATAGCACCTACTTTTCTGTAGGCTCAGCACCTGCCTTCATGGGAGGCTATTGCAAAATAAGTGAGTGTGTGTGAGGGTGTGAATTTAAAACAATGCTCTGAATCAGCTCCTTAAACAGATGCCTTTATTTGTCACAAAGAACGTCTTTTGATCATTCCACTTAACCCACCTCCAGAACTGGCTAAATGTAAGCAGCACTCAGTAGAAAAAGAGTGTGTCCAAGCTGGATGTTAATACTGCTCTGTAGCCACTCTGGACTATTTCTCTATTGCAGCCATGTTCTGCGATAAGAATAGCTTCTTGGTTCTCCAAGTCTTGTATTGTGCACCCAAAGTGGAAGATCTATTTATTGTGTGAACAGATTTGTTTCCTTCTCCATTCTAATTTAAAACATATTCAGTGAAGCAGGGGCCCTTTGAAAGTTTGGATGTGTAGCACAGTGATGGCTTTTGATTTTAAGATCTGAGTCTTTGTTTCTCAAGTCGCCATGGCCCAAACGCAGGCTATCAAAAAGACCTTAACTTTAGAGGATAAATAATGCAGCCGGCGGTCTTCTTTCTCCTGGTAAAACTGAGTTGCCTGTGCTAACAATAAAGCTTGCATGTCCAGTAAGTGAAGCTTTGTTGGGGCACCCTCTGAGGATATGGTAAAGGCCATGCCAAACTTTTCCTTCACCACTGGGTAAGAAGCAGTTTCCCATCTGTGAGAAATTTTTGTGTGAGATTTAGTATCAGTCCAAAGTAAGCCAAAATTGCCTCTAACCAGAATTCTGCCATAATGGGATCTCGCAGCCCAGCGGCTCCGGGATCTCAGGAAGGGGTTCTGCCTTTGCTCTGTGAGCTGCAGACTACTGTGTGCGTGCTACTGCACAGCCAGACCTTTACAAAGCTGCATCCTTATGGGTACTCTGGGGCCGCAGACGGACCCCATACGAGCCCACAGAGGCACAGAAAGGCTTTGCGCCAGACTAACAATGTTACACTACTTAGCAGAACATGGGAGATACAAATCTGAAGAAATAACAACTACATTTATATACCTTTGTTTTATTTTTATTTCTCATCCTTCTGAAGAGTTGGAAAGGGTTTCTAAAGTGTTCAACTTCTTTTTCTAGTGATAGTTTTCCTTCAGAATCATACCTAGGTAAACTTGTTCTCTCTGTCCTTAGAGGGTTACCTGATTCAGCTGAAATTACTGCAAGAAAGTGTGTCTTTATTTCCTTTTTTCATCTGAAGCTTATTATTTAATCACTGTCAAAACAGTTTTGCATCCTTCTCCTTAACAACAGTAGGATTGTTTGCTTTACTGTTATTAATTTGCCTCTGTATAGTTGTACCCTGTTGAACTATTTGATTGACTAAACAACCTCTAAATATTTCCACTGTTGGATCAGTGCACAGTTATTAAGTGACTGACACTCCAGCAGAGAAATGTATTGGTTTCCACAGTAAAAGCGGAATTTCAGTACATCACGATATTTTATGGCTTAAGAGGACCATCTGAACTGCCTAACTTCTACCATAATTCTTAATTGCACATAGATAAATAGAAGAGTGTTATCTTGTACAACCTCCAATGTTAAAACTAATTTTTCCCCACTGATAAAAATAGATATAATTACACATAACACGTATAAAAGTCACACCCACTTACTTAAATTGAAGCTCATGATAAAGATTTCCCATTTCAAATTGCACTTTGAGAACTATCAGTTCATTTTTAATAAATTTAAGAGTTTTTGTCTTGTAGTGTCCTACTTTCTTAATTAAAATGCCATATGTACCAGGTGAAATGCTTTGTGGAAGAAATCTAAATCTCCTGTGTCATTATTTTGCCCTTATTAATCAAATGTGTGATCCAACAGCTGTTGAGCAGCCTCTGTACAATACTTTTTCTACCTTTCATGATGGAAAAGTACCCTCCTTCAGGCCTGAAATAACTACAGTTGTCAGAATTTAGGAGGAGTCTTCTAGGTTTGTACATAAGACCTATTTCTGTTCTGACTTTTTGTGCATGTTAAATCAATTTTGTGAAAGTGTCCAACCAAGATGGGTGCCATCCATTTGTAGAGAATTCATTCAAAGTTTACCAGTCACTTGGGAAGCAGCCACAAGATGACTCAACTATCAACATTTGGTAGGGATCTGTTTGCATAGTATTTTGGAGGAAGCACAAGGCCATGACTCTTTCTTTTCTTCCCATGAAATTTCATACAAAATGATGACTTGGTACAGATGAATGCTTATGAACACCTCCACAGCTGGGATGTGAGTGGCTGATTTAATGAATTGTTTTAATTAGTTCAGGTTCTGTGGACTTCACTGCACATCTGGACCACATGTTTCATCTCATCTAGCAAAGAAGTAATGCCAGAACTCAGGTCCAACTTCACTTCTATGGAAATCTACCTTCAGTTCCAACTTAAATACTAAGTGTTGACTGCCTTCTGAAGTTGGCTACTTCTCTGAGTTTCTCTCTAGGTTGTGGATATTTATGGTGTCTTTCCTTTTCCTGAATACCTGTGTCTTAGAGACACTCAAAGCCACTGTAGTTTTCCAGGTGTGAACTCCCCCTCTTTTTCTTCCTCTTGTTCCCCGTTCCCAACCCTCCTGACAAGCAGATAGCCCGGGAGCATTTGCTGTGGTCTCCACCGGTGGGGGCTGAAGGATGAGCTGGCTCCCACCCCACAGCAGCATCATCCTTCCCCTGGGACTGGGCTGATGGAACAAGACCTTCACCTCACTGCCCACGGCTCCTTTGAAAATTTGGTTATTGCACTTGTGGGGAAGACGAAACCTGAAAACCAGCTGGCCAAGGCACATAAAATGTTGGATCATATATTAATGAATAAGGACAGTAAGTCTTCACAAAATTTTTCTTGGGTGTATCTCCCATTGCTTCTCTTCTTTGTATCTCCATGTCAATTTGCTTCATCATTTAACCTATTTTTTTATTCTGTGTCAATCAGTGTCCTGTCTCTTTCAGTTACTCCTTTGAAGTGTCATTGTTTTGTGAGAGTCTGAGGACAACCATTTGCCACAGGGTGAGATGAGAGCCATCACATATGGATGGGTTAAGAGGAACTCAATCGGTACCTGCCCTTGAGATAGTACCATTCTTTTTTCTCAGGTTAAAATATTTCAGCCGTAAAGCAGAAGCTGCCAGTTTAAGGTGTTTGTTGCGGCCAGTTTATTCAGCTGCCCATGGGTGATGATTTTATACTCAGAGAGAAGTGGTTGTTGACTACTATTTCCCTGTGCAACTTTTGTCCATCATCACTGTGATATCTGAACATGGCTACCACCCTGCATGAGCACCGAGAAATATGAGCCTATTTTACTAAAGTATTTGCCTCTTGCTCTCTATTCCCCAGCAGGTGGAAAATTACAGATCCAGCTTGCTTGGAGAAAACATGAAACAACTAGCAGCAGAGTTTTGCATACTAAGGGTCCATAAATTCTGCAAATGACTGGCCACCTGAACTTGGCTTTACATGTCACTAAATAATGATAAAAGATTTATGTGCGAAGACCCACCTGAAATACAAGTACATTGTTGATGTATGTGTTTTCTGATTTTGAATATGGTGGCAAATTTGTGGCCTTCTCTTCTGTGGGGAAAAAAAAAAAAAAAAAGGAAACTGCATCTGTTTACATATGTGCACTCCTAATTTGTAAGAAATCCAGATGTTAAAACACTTGCATATCCCTGCACAAATAAATAGCAAATAAGGACAAGGTTTCTGAATTTAGGATTCCTTTTTAGTGCATGTTCTCAAAGGATTTTTCTTTTCTGAGTATAAAGAACCATTTCTTTTGAAAAAAGAAAATCAACATGCACCATAAATGACAACTTGTTATGGATGTAAATATTAATTATACATTGAAATTCTGGAACTGTTTTTACTAGAAGCTTGTTAGCTTGTTAATTATCATAATTATCATACAAGGGGACAGGGAAGAGAGAGAGGGAGACTGATTAGTGTTGGTAATTTGCCTCATCTTTTCTGTGCTGTTGCCTTTTTTTTTTTCATTTTGGGAAAATTAATTCTGTGAAATTATCACTAGAGTGCTGTGTGCTCCAGGACACGTCTGTAGGATGTGGCATTGTTCTGGCAGAATGCAGACGTAATTCATGCTTGGCACTTTTCCTGTCCCTCTCCTCCTTGCCATGTTTGAGTCTGCCACTCTTGGGCAATGCCATATCGTGCACTTTTCTTCCCTCAAAATAAAACAGAAGTAAAAATAGGGACAGACACAGTGCTCCTGAAACCTCAGGCAAATACAGGCTGACAGAGGAATAAAGGAAAATGGTGGTTTTAATTACAATAGAATAGAGGGAAATTACCCCTAGGAGGCATAGGGCTGTTAGTGGTACCACTGGGAACCACAGCCATCCTTAGTGTTTTGAAATAGTCTCAGGGCAAGATGCCTCCTCTTGCTGACCTGAATGGACTCATATTTTCTCTGCTTGCACCTATATGGATGGGACAGCCCTGGCTACTGAAAGAGGAGGGGAAAAAAAAAAAAAAAAAAAAAAAAGGAAAAACATAAGTCAGTATAACTTTTGCTCATAGAAGAGTTTTAATTAACTCTGAGATAGGAAACAAAAAATAGTTTAAATATCTGTTCCATCATGTCAAAAATTTACCTTTCGTGTTATTTAAGGTTCCATAGTGCTTCCTGGGTCACTCAGGATTTTCAGGAAAGATCTGGAAAAAAGTGGCTGTGAGTCCACCAAATCTGCAAAGAATACAGAATCAGTCAAAATCTGAAAAGGCTATTAGAAACTTCAGAGGCACCTAATCCGACTAGATGAATAGATGACATGGTACCAGACAAAGTTCAGCTCTGTTCAGACAAAGTGTTGCACACTGAAGAGGGAGAAGAAAATGGATCTGCTCATATGCCTTACAGGGTCCTCAATTACCTGTAGTGGTTTGGGAAAGGCAGCTGAGTGCCACTGTGGATGGCTCAGTGATCATTTGGATGTAGAACACAGCTCTAATTTATTGGTCAGGCAAGATGTTAGACTGCAAAAGGAACAGGATGGAGAATAATGTGCGAAATGCAGGCAATTAATGATGTAAATCGATGATGCATTCACATTTGGAATAACACATGCAGGACTGGTCGCCCAATACTCCCAAGTTTCACAAGAATCCTGCAGCAAAGCAAGACAGAGTTCAGGGAAAGGTGACAGGAATGGAAAAGGACATGTGACATTTCCCATGTGAGAAGAGACTGAAAATACTGGACAGTTTACCTTTAAAAAAAGGTGGAAAGGAGGTGATATGGTATAAGTATTGTAAAGGTAGGTTTTGATAAACAGCTAGCAAATAGAAAGCCTATTTGGCCTGTGTTACAATTCAGGAGCAAGAAAGGAGTGAGCAATTTGAAAAAGTAGCAATTTCAGAACTGATAACAGAAAATGTTTTGCACGTGTATCATTGGCCTCGATGCTACCAGACATCAGTTACTAAGCCTATAGGAGGAAGTGGTTTGTCATGATAGGAGTGGGCTTGTGGATTGAGCAACTGGTGCTGGGGACCCACCACCCACATTTTGTGCCTTTGGGGCTTTTACACTGGACTAGACCTACTCTGGTCCCAGGGACCAAACATTCAGCAGCAGCAGCGCGTCAGTCTTGCCCTTTGGGTGTGTACGGTGGTTTATTTTCATCCCATAGAAATGCACCAGATAGAAATGAACACTCCATGCTGTGAACCAAAGCATGGCACATGGGGACCATGGAGAGAAATTATTCAAAAGCACACCTCAGATCCAAACTCAGATTTTAATGTAGATGTATCTTTTGAGCCCAAGAACATACTAAGACTGAAAGTAAAACTTGACATTTATACTGAAAAAGAATGTCAGAATTATACTAAAGAAACTCGGAAACTGATAGATATTTTATTTTACTTTATTATATTTTTATGCTTTTTTTTTTCTTCTTCTTTTCATTGAATGACTGTTAGGATGTAACATTTTGGGTTAAGGACCAAGGAAGATGCTTATAATATGGATCCCTGATGTCTCTTCATAGCCAGTCAATTATGGCATGAAATTAAATATTCAAATGTGTTTAATACAAATTATTTGATAAACATGAATTTATTCAGATAAATTTATAGGGTGTTTCTTGTGTTGTTTGTTTCTTTATGGCGCTTGTCCACAGTGCAGATTCTGGAGTAGCCTTTGAAATGAAAGTGTTCATATGTTACAACAAATCCAACAAATTAATTTTGAAAACTTCTTTTGTTGTTTTCAGGTTGTCAGAGTTATTCACAACTTTCACAGAACAACCAGAACTGGGCTGAGGAGACCTTACAGAACAAGCTGCAGGGTGAGGAGCAGGACAGTGGAGTGGGCTGTAGGAACACGGGGTTTGAGATGATTGCCGCCACCTGATCTAGCCCGTCAACATAAACATTAGGATTGCTCTGGCAGACATCTCTAGAGTGGGAGCACAAGGGGCACCTCCGTACCTGCACAGTAGGTGGCTCTAACACATTTGAAGATGGGTTTGTGTTTTGAGGAGAACTGGTTTCAATTAACCTCACAAGGTCGTTCAGTGACAGCTCTCTCAACCTTAGACTTATTTAACTGGAGGCAGGCATTGTTATTATTAGTGTAAATGGTATCTATTTGTTCCTTATTTAGGTTTTGCCTAAATAATACTCTGAAACTATTTACCAACTATCAGCTACCAACCAGTAAAGGGGACCAGGAGAGACAAGAGTATCTCAGCTCTGATAGCCAAGCCAGCACAATAATTCAAGCAACAAGAAGTCTTCTTGAGGGGTTTAGACCTGGATTAGGACACTGTCAGGAAACAGAAATTTGAGGGCATGGAACCTCCTGTGCTGGGCTCAGCTGGGCAGTGCTGTGGGGACAAGGGACAGAGGTGGGACATGGCTGTGCCCAAGCTGCTGGAATTGTAGCCTGCCAGCATTTGTGTGGCTGCAGGAGGGGGGACACATTTTCCTTCATGCTCTCCCCCGACACAGGCACTGAACCCTTAGGGGTGTGTGACCTCTAGTACCAGTATCAATAACAGAAAGAAACCCAGCCCAGCTAGCTGTAAGGTCAGGGAGGGCAAGTGAAGACCACTGGACTGTTTGGCCTCTGACAGGTCTCAGTGGTTCCCCCCACAGCCCCTTCCTGCAGCCAGCACATCCCGACAAAAGGTCTCAGGAAATTGCCCTGTGGAGACCGCAGTGTGACATCTGGAAGATGCACCTATCTCTGGAGGACAGTAGTTCTGCTATAATTATTCATGTCTGCTAATTAACCAGGATGTAATTAGATATAATCACCCTGACAACAGTGTGCACCTTTTTTCAACAGACAAGGAGGAGGCCTTGTTGTCCACCTGTGTCTGATCAAAAGGGATAATAGAGGAGCAAGCCATTAGTGTGCACATGGTAAGAGAGCTGGGCCAGTGCTCCCATTGAAGTCCTGATAAGTGATACAGCCAAGCATTGGAGAAAATAATTAATTCATGATATTTTTAAACTGTCTTTGCCACTATGATCTCAGTTGTCAGTAGACAACCTGTTTGAATAATGTTGCATTAAAAAAAGAAAAAAAAAAAAAAAAAAAAAAAAGAAAAAAGGCCAGGGAAGCTAAAAAAGAAGAGAAACATTTTCTACATTATCAGCAGGGTTCAGTGAAATTATTGCATCCTTTTGTTACAGCCAACAACAAGGGAACAGCTGAAATGTTTTGTATCCATCTGTGCATGGCACCTTCCCAAAACCTGCTTAACACAAATGCGACAAGGGCCCTGTCCTCTGCTTATCCAGAAAGACCAAGGTATGCATGGAAATCCCCCATCCACAGAAGGAAAGCTTCAAAATGTGACCTGGGAGTGACTGGAGCCTGTCCCAAGCCTCTCTCCGAGGGGCAGCTGGGATCCCTTTGCTTTAGCCCCAGTGGGGCTGCATGCAGAAAATCACAGCACCAAGGCCATGGAACCATGTCAGGGATGCCTCAACACCCCGGGCAGCTTTAGCCGAATTGCTGAGAGCAGCCACCTTCCCGTGTGCCGCTGACGGCAGCCCCCTGCCCTCGCCCGTTGCTACAGCCATGCCACCTCCCCCAGGGCAGAAACACTCAGCTTTCCCCCTTCCCGATGAGTGGTGTCCATCTGGCCCCACTGGAGGGCAAAATGGGACAACTGCGGTCATGTGCAAGGGGGTGCCCTGTCACCAAAAAGATGTTTTACAGGGTTCCTCTTCTAAGAGACTGCTGCCAGACTGCTCGCTGAGGCTCAGGCCAGCTGTCTGTAGGGACCTGAGGAGAAAGCATTTCCCAAAGGGAGACATGAATGTGCCTTTTCTGTACTGGGCCACATGCAAAAAATCGTATCAGAATGGAACCTTTCTTTTGCAGGAGGAGGTGGACCAGACCCAACCTCCAAATGTCTCTGAAGCAAGATGAAGCTCACTCTTGGTTCTCAGATCTAAAGGCTGAAGTGGTTTCTGCTCTTACATGGGATAAAAACAACATTTCTGGCCTTCTGCTTTAGATCTTAGTTTTTCCTCCTGAGCACTGTGCATAGCACGAGTAGTTCCCTCAGCAGCTTTGAATGATCATTCAGGATGCCACATGGTCACTAGGTTGTACCTGAACTGTAGAGCAAAGCTTTCTAAAGAACAAGGTCTCCTAAAGCAGAAACTTTTTCATATGTTTTACATTAGAAATAATTATAACCTAATACACTGCAGTAGAAAACACAGTTAAATGGCTTTGTGATAGATTCTGTGCTACGTGCTCATAGACGGCCAAAAAAAGCCATGCTGGGGTCAGAGTCAAAACACTGATGTAGTCAACGTCTGGAGCCAAAGAAGGCTAGCCAGAAGTTAGTCTCTGTCTAAATCATCCAGCCACTGCACATATTTTTTTTCTGCTCCCAGGGTTGAACACACGGGTCTTAGTCAGGCTCAGGAGTGATACCTGCACCTGCCCATTCTTGATTCACCCTGTACAGGACAAGTTCTGGATAACCACCAGCTTCTACCATCTGCGCAGGGTGGCACCAAGAAAACCTGGCTACAGTGAGACATCTGCCTTTTAACCAACTAGCTCAAGATACTTGGTCTTCCCCCATTCCTTCTCTGACACGAATTTGTATATTTTTTTCTCATTTATTTTTTTTTTTTTTTTTATTATTTTTCTGTTTTCTCTAGATACTACTGTTTTTACCTCCAGGGCAGATGTGGGCAAATCACCAAAGACAGATGTGTATCCTTGTTGTTGAAATCTTGAAAACATTTGAGGAGACTATAAGCTAGGTGTTGTTACTTATAACCAAAGATTCCTTACTCCTGTGGTTTCCCAGAATCACCTGCCTCTTTCCACGTCTTTGCTGTTTGACTGTGGGACCCTGACATGTACCATTATGAAAACGCTGCAGGCAAAGTACCCGTTGGAGAGACTCATCATCCCATTAAGTAGAAATGTCTCTACTGGCACAAAGTCTAAAATTTTGCTTTTTCTAGCTATTTCCCAGCATTTACTGTGTTCTGGCAATCAGTGCTGCGTTCATAGAAAGCAGGTACCCGAGCAGTGTGGATGCAGCTGAAGGCCAGGTGCTTTAAAATACCATAAACGAGTCTTCTGGAGGTTTTTCCGAGGTCTATTTATGTCAATACTTAGGAGTTTGGTTTAAGTCCTTCTACCACCGCTGGGGAGGCAGCCTTGCTCGGGGGGAGCGAGGCGGCTGAGCTGGAGCGGAAAGCTGGGCTGTGCCCACCGGGCACGCTGCAGCAGCCGCCCTGCCCTGCCGGGGCACCCCCCAGCTCCCTGCTCCCCCCCCCCGCCCGCCCGCTGCCGCCACTGCCTTTCCCAGCCCCTCGGGGACAGGCATTGACTCCCTCCATGCCAGACGAGCGCTGCCACGGCTCCAAACGTGACAGCAGAGGGGGCCTGTAGGAGCTGTTTTAAGGCAAACATCAGTTTCTTTCCATCCAGGAGCACCGAGTGGAGCAGCCAAGCAGTGCTTGGCAGATCTCGTGCTCACCAGAGAGTCGCCAGCTATGGCGCTTCACCCAGGATCAGGTGCCCGGAACATTTTACATTTGTAAGGCAGCCTTGCCCCCTCCAAAACCGTAGCCCAGCCATTGCTGCTTTGTCACGCTTTGCTCAGAGCACTGGAGGGGAAACTCGCTTCCGCTGCTACCTCAGACATCACGCAGCTGCCTGATGAAGCACGGCAGAAAGCGAGGCTAACGGGAACCAGCCCAATTAGCGCAGCACCCTGGGCAGGGCGTTTCAGCAGTGCCCTCCGCCCCGCCCGCCAGGCCGGGTCCAGATGTGCGAGCAGTGAGTGACGGGCAGAGGAGCTGGGACCTGACTGCATTCAAAATCCTTCCCTGAGATTTTCCTGCTTCCTTTTTCCCTTTCTCCCCTTTCACCGCGTGAAACGCGCGGTGGGCTGTATGTGCAAACACTGACAGATGGTGACACTCGGCTCCAGCTCAGGCAGATTAGAAAGGGAACTCAGTGTTCAAGGGACCAATTACCACTCTGTCCCCTCGGGGAAGAGCATATCAGATGTTTACTGGGGGTTAATAATAAATGAATTGAAAAAAAAATTGCTCTTCGAACACCATATTCTGTATTCATGTCAGCAGGTTGTAATTAGCTAATTAAATGCTTGGACTGACAGAACGGCCCCAGTGGGGTTGCAACATTGCGGACCGCTGCTGAAATATGAGCAGGAAACATCTTGGAATATGTAGGCAGGAGAGCAGTTAACACCTCTCATTTAATGGGACACTTCTTCCTGCAAAGGTTACTGGGAGAGCTGGGAGGAGGTCTTGGACAAGTCCTGCGTCTGCAGAGCTTGCTGCCAAAAAAGCTGGGGACAGCGTGCAAGCGAGGGGGGCACGCAAGATGAGGAAAGGAGCGGTCACGGTCTCTCAGCAGCAAGCAGCCATGGAGAAAAAAGGGTGAAGCTTTTGAATCTGATATAAAATTCAAAATGAATATCGACTAGTTGGTAACTCCCAGCTCCTCCTTAAAAGGGTAGAGAGCTCCGTGGTGGTGAGAGAGCTACCAGGAGGTGCAATCTACTCTAAATATGGGTGTCCAACCATGTATGATTAGTTTGAGTCATCAAAACCAAAGCTACACTTAAGGAACATGAAAGGCCCACCTTTAACCTCCCAAAGCAGAGGAAATGAGAAGGCGCATTCAACCTCTTGGCTGCCATTCGGGTATTAGCTCACGCCATACGCCCCTGCCCTCGCTGCTGGCCTTCAGAGATGAGAGTGTTTTGTACCACTGGTATGTCACCACTGCTTGTTTGCTTTCCTGGCTCCTAGTAGCAGCAGGGTTGGGTTCATGAACAGCAAGGCACCTGGCACACTATACAAATAGGGGAGCAAAATCCGTGCCAAATTACAGCACGAATAATGCATCTGTCTGGAATGTATCAAAGGAGGCGTTTGCAGCACTGGCAGTGAAAATGATAGTGTGTCAGGATTTTTCAAGCCTTAGCTTTCTTTGGTCCCACTTTCTAGACACGCTGCTTTGGAGGTAAAAAACCATTTACAAGGAAGCAGCCTGGGAGGTGTGCAAGCTGTCCCAGTAGGAATATGAGATCACCCTCAGCAGCCACCTTTTGATTGTGCAAAATGACCCGTAGCATTGTGTGCTTGGACCTGCAGCCTGCCAGCGTGTTGCAGATGCACAGGGCAATGCTCATTCCCGCCCTGTGGTCCTGGGTGGGGTAGAGTGACTTGACGCAATGGGAGTTTGCCCTTGTCCCTTTTCCCTCCCCAGCCCTGTCCTGCTCCCAGCACAGCTTGGCTGGATGAGAGCTACCCGGTCTCTTGAAGTTTCGAACAATGATTTCTCAGAGATGAAAGGCTGTGTATATGAAAGGGGTGAGAAACATGTAAAAGATGCCTCCAAAATGTAAACCATGAGATATCTCCAGAACATGAGAAATCAAAGGGAGACAAGCCACTTTGCACCTTTCATTCATTACTCCATCAGAAGTTCAGGATACACAAGGCAGTTCATTTGAAAAGTGTTCTGAGATGTGCATTAGACCATGTACCAAGCAGATGAAGAGCCAGCAGATTAGTTCTGCATGCTCGGTGATGCTGGTGTGCATAGGACTCAGGGAAGACCACACTCTGCCAAACCCTGTGTGTACGAGGGGTTGCCTGCTGTAGATAGGAGGTGTCATCTGACTCCCCAAATCAGGAATGCTCTGATGAACTCAGGAGGTCTAACCAAACTTCTCTTTGCTGCAGCTGTGATGTTTTCCTCATGCCCCTGCTAGTGCTCTGTGCTCCGTGCTGTAAACATGCCCACCCAAAGAGCCTGAGAGACGATGGCTGTGATGCATTGCTGCCAGACTGGGATGTATGTTTGCCCTATGATTGCTTGCTGATCTTCCCTTTCCCCTCTCCCCAAATGCTTATTACAATTGCAGCGCAAAATCACCACTGTCACATGTGTGCTGATCTGAACCATCCCTCTCCCATGCCCTCCCGCCCTGCCAGGGGTGTCTGTCCAGCCTCAGGGGTCACTTTGCCAGGGCAGCTGCAAGGATAACAAGTTTTCTTTTTCTCTTGCCCCTGCATGTGAGGGAATAAGGCAGGTTACTTTGCCCATGATTCATTTTTTAAAGCCTTTCCCTTTGATGAGCTTGCTTTACAAAACTGCTGTTGTTCAGGCTCCTTTAAGGGCTTTCTAGCACTGACTTGTTGGGCAGATTATGGAAATGTCCTTTTTTGTAGTATTTTGGCCAGTTGTAGCAAATCCAGATCTCATTTCTAGGCCAGTAAGCTCGTGGGTGGCAGAATGGGTGTAATTTAATCAGACGGTGGCAAAATCTTGGTAAATTGAAGACTGCATACAGGGTGGCTCTTCCACACCAAGCAGAGCCTCATCCACAGACAGTCTTCGCAGCACATGGGTGCTCGGGGGCAGTGGGGTCTGATCAGGTGCTCCTTCATGGAGGTGCCCGTAGGAAGCCTGTGCTGATGGGTCCAGATGTGGGTTTGTGATGGTCCTCCCAGGCTCCCTTTGACATTACCCAAAACCTGGGAAAAAGCATCTGTCCAGAGCCACCCCTGAGCCTGCCCTGCCCAGGGTGTGCTCAGCACCCCTCCAGCTGCGTGGGCCTGGCAGGATGGTCTGGTCTCCAGTAAAGCTAAAGGACCAAAAATGGGTGACGTCAGGGCAGTTGGTCACCCACCTGCTGATTCCTAACGAACGGCTCTCGAGAGTGCCTCTACCAGAATAACGGGCTTGGCTTGTGGGTTTTCGTTCTCTGCGTAGTCACAGGCAGGACTACCCTTTGCACTTTCCACTGTAGGAGTTCGGGTTGAACTTTTACAACCCTCCAGGAGCTACAGCATAAGGACAAGCAGCGAGCAGGGAGCAGAGGGCCTCAGCTGGCTGGCTCCCATGCAGAGGGAGCCGCTGTGCTGCTGCCCACCCCCTGCCCATCACCCACTGCCGCGCTCAGCCCTGCTGAGATACCCTGCCACAACGTCTTTTGTTTTTTGACTTCCTCAGGCCTGGGTTTGTTTTTCTGAGCAACAAGTAGCACTGTTCTTCCAGTTTTATGGGCTCAGGACCTTAATTTGCGCTTTGCAAAGCGTTTCTGGACTCTCAGACACCATCCTGCAAACACTTATGCTATGCCTGCTTCTATATCCATTACAACAAGGCAACTGATGTTTCAAGTTCAGCGTGCTGCTAAGAGCTTTCCCAGATCTGGGCCATATAGTTTGACTCTTTGGAGAAATGATTTATAGGTACAAACATATGTTGGCATGGTTGGGATTACAGACACTAAGATATTTTCTGTGCAAATGTGAAGCAGAGAATGTGCTGTTTATCACACCCGCTGAGCCCAGCTCATGTCGCCTGTGAGGATGGAAGGAAAGCACGCAGCACCCTCCGTGGGCGAAGAAGGCCTGGCGAAACTGCTGGCTCCTTGTTACTGAGCTGTGACTAGCTAGTGCAATCCTGCTCAACCGTATTACAGAACTGAGTTATCCAACAACATCAGCTATGCTTGTAATTGCCATAACGGATAACCACATATATTTATTATTTACCATCACATGCTTTATTGACATTCATTACAAGCTGTTAATGAGGTGTCTGTTTTAATGGCAGCCGTGGAGCTAATAAGCAGGAGGTAGAAGGATCCTGCCCTTTGCTAATGGATTTTATTTCCTTGCTTGCTTTTGGGCAACCACATATCCCATCCACAAATGACAAGCAGCAGGATTGTGGGGTCGGCCTCGGGCACGTCTGCTGTCACCTCATTTTGGCAGGGTATGGGGAAGCAGGAGGCTGTGTGGGGGCCAGCAGCTGAGGAGGCGTTAAAAGGGCAAAAGGTGCCATCAGTGGACGTGGACAAGAGCGACCTGCCCCGCATGGAGTGATGCTCACCCAGCAGCCCTCCAGCCTGCGTGGGGGCACCTTGCCCCCCCAGGAACACATGCAGCACGCTGCCCACCATCGGCAGCCATGGGATTGCACAGGGTATGGCAGGCTGCTGGCAGCATGGATGCCCCGCACAGACAGCACTCAGCTGCTTTGCATTTTGCAGTGTTTTAAGAGAAACACGTGTCTCTCCCATCACCACCGCCCCACACAGGCACAACCATGCGGGGTGTGGGTCCCAGCTGCCTGATGAGGGGGAGATGCTGGGAAGCCCCTCTCCCTGTGGTTAACCCAGCTGGGCTGCCCATGCACCTTCAAGGCCCCGCTCACTGGCAGGACACTTTTTCAGTACAAACTGTAGGCTTGAAGCAAACAAAGAGAAACTCCCAGTAAAATTTTGGATGAACCCTGCTGTGCAGGTTGCAGTGGCAGAGTTTGTGCAGTGGGTGCAGTCTCGCACTCCTCTGTACCCCCCTGTGCCAGAGGTGCAGCTCCTCTCCCTGCCCACACACCCCATCCGGAGGGCAGGGGACACAGGGTGTTCCACTGGCCCCCCAGCTCCTATCCCTCATTCCCCAAGGGGGGAAGGGGGGCATCCCATTGATTCCCTCTTCTCTGCCCTCCTGCCCAGGCTTGTCTGTCAAGTGGCACTGGGGGGGACAGTGTGCAGGATGGGGCCATGCATGGTGCAGGCTCAGGCTGGCTGGCAGCAGCTCTTCTGGGCTCACCCCATCCCTCTCTCGGGGAGACGGGGACAGATGCAAGGCAGGCACCGAGAGCAGAGAGTCCCATTATTTTGGCCTTGGGCACTTTAGGAGCGGTGACTGTCTTGAGAGTCACCCGGCGTTTGGCCAGATCCCCAGTGGCTTTGCACATTCCTTTTCTTTCCCTGAATGAATGGTCTAATCTGGCTGGAGGGCATTGCAAGGCCCAATAGCCAGTTTGCTGCACCTGCTCATCAGGGATTGAAACACCTGCCAGTGGTCGGGGTTTAGCATTTAAGTGCTGCTATTTGAAGACAAATCTTGTCTTTTGTCTCTGCCTGAGCCTCCTCCCACCTCCCCCCTCCCCTTAAAAGAAAACACACACACACAAAAAAAAAAAAAAAAAAAAAAAAAAAAAAAAGAGAGAAAAAGCCTGTGCTTGGTGCTTTTTTGGACAGGGCTTATTCTTCCTCTGATTTCCCAGAGAATCAACCTTGCTTTCCATCTTAGGTGCATTGCTGGGGACGGTTATTCACACAGGGAAAGAGAAGCATGAGCACTTTTATTTTGCTCACAGCTGTTCAGAAGGCCCATGCTGGCGTTAAAACGTTGGAGTGTTGGATGGTTACACTGTGAAGCATTGCTGTGTCGTCCTGATACCTGCAATCAATGCTGTGCAATAAACTGATGCTTTTAATGAGAACAGGTGTTCTTCTTACACACGGCCTCCTACCTACATTTGACCTTTACATTTTTCAGGTTTTTTTCTTGTGATAACAAGAAAATATTATTGAGTCAATAGCTAATGTGAAATTTACTTACTGGGGAGTTAGAAGGGAGTTGTGTAAATTGTGCCAGTAAATTAGGAAGTAAGGAAAACATATTTTATCCAAACAATGTGATTTCTCTTTTTTTTTTTTTTTTTTTTTTTTTGTGAATTTGTGTATATGGGTGACTAAGGCGCTTAGGCTGTGTAAGGAAGCCTTGGTTTTGCAGGATTTGTTAATGAAGAGCCTAGAAAGATAAAATGTGCTAAATGGATTGAATGGGAACAAGGTGATACATCTCCAAAGTTAATAAAAAGAAAAAAACCATAGGTTTCTAGTGGTTTTCAAATGATGTGTTCTTGAACCAAGTTCTTTAACACTTCTATCAGTGATCTGGAAGAAAAACAAGAGCCGTGTTATGCACCAAGATTGGCAAAGAACAAAGTTTGCAAGGGAGGTAAGGAAGAGCAGGCTTCAGGGAAGGGAGCTGGGCAGAGCTACAGGCTTGAGTGGAAAATGGGGAAACGTGTCTATCTGCAGTGTAACAGAAAGGGCTCCCCACCCTGCCCAAGCACCTACCCTGGGAAAGGAAATCTGGCAGTGCATCAGGCCTCAGTCTGCCAAAGTATAACAAAATATAGAGCAAGAAGTTGAAATTAGGCAGATGCAAGCTCAAGAGTTAATCTGTAACAGAGGATAATGAACCACTGAAATTACTTACTAAGGGCTGTGATGGGCTCTCTAACACTGGAGACTTTTAAATCACATCAGTTTCCTTAACTCTTCCTCCCTCCTTCCCTGCCCACTCTCGCCCCACCCCCACCCCCACCCCCGCCCCCCCCCCCCCCCCCCAAAAAAAAAAACACCAAAACCACCATGCTTTACTTGATTCAGAGGACTTTTGCATGCTGTGTTACAGGAAAGATCAGGCAGGATGATCACAGTGGTGCTGGCTTTATAACCTATGAACACATTCAATCAGAAAACAGTTTTAACAGAAGGCAAACCCATTAAAATCTTGAGCTTATTTCAGTTTCATTTATCAAAAATATTTGTGGGGATAGGTAAGAAATACGGAGAGGGGCTAGTTTATTCCTTTAGAGACATTTTTTTTTTGGCCATTATAACATCATGTTAAATGAATAGGGAGGAAATTTAGGCCCAAAATAAGAAGAGGCTTGTTCATACAGTGATGGTCAGCCTGCAAAATTCTCCATAATGGGGAAAAAAATAATCAAATAGACCGTTGATTTTTGGGAACAGATCCTAATAAGAGAAGAGCAGGAGATCCTGTGTTCATCTGCACAATAAGCTGAACTTGCTTTAGGGCACAGAACAATTTTTAGAAGGTTTAAGAATAAATTCTTCCCACAGGTAGCTTAGAGCGATGTGTGCTCCATGAATGCCTTGAGAGGCAGGAGAAGCCCACTTCAGCTGGCTGGGAACTTAACCTAAGCCTGCCTCATGAAAGACACCGGTAGTTTTATTAAGAATTTGAATCATCTGAGTCCTCATATAGTTCTGTGTAGTGGTGCCCTTGATTTCTTTGTGATCCTGGTATTTTTGCGGCTAAAGGATGAGGGACTGCCCACCGGGAGCAAGGTTTGGGTTGGAGCTTTCTGTTGTTGTCTTTGCCTGGAGCATCTAGCAGGAGGCCACTGCTGGAGGTACGATGTCAGCTGTGATGTGATCTGGCACAGGTTTTACTGTTACAAATTCCCTTGGCTGTTGCCTTTCAGAGGCTATAGCAGTAAAAACATAAAACAAAATAAAGATCAGAGACAACTCTACTTACACGTCCTCAGCAGTACAGAGAGAATATCTTCATTATTCTTTACCTGTGAGATTAATCATAGAGGACTGTTGTCCTTTCTAATGACTTGTAAATTTAAAATAGTGCTGTCTTGTAGAAAATATTTCAAAGGAAAAGAAATTTCATGTTGCTCTACCTAGAGGTGCCTGTGTCTTTGTCCTCCACATGGCATAACTCCCCCCCTTTCCAGCAACACGGCACTAAGACGAGTTATGTCCTAGGTGTGCACAGCTCACTCCTCAAACAGCCCATAATGCCAGGCTGACACCTCACCAACACTAGCATAAATTTCCAGTGTTACTCAGGTGTGAATTCAAGTTACAATGTATTTATTACAGTAGGAGTCTCAGACTAAGTTAATTCTCAATTAACAGCTAAAAAAACAGCAAGAAAAAGTCTCCGTGGCTTTGAAGCGGAGGATATTATTCATGTAATGTACCATAGAGAGTTAATGGTTACAGTGCAGTGGGTGGAAGTAAAGCCACTGCAGGTGTGTTTCTTAATGAGGTGCTAATTGGACAGGTGCAGATAAATAGGGGACAGGAGGGCTCCCCCTTCCTGGGGAGTAAAGAGGATTCTGTGCTGAGGAGGGAAAGGCTGCAGCTGAAAGAAAGATTTATTTGTTTTTATCTGTGACATTATCTTTGCATAACCAGCAGAACAGGAGGTTGTTGGCTCTAGTAATAAGGAAAGAGTTCTGCATATTGGGTAATGAGGGTTTTGGGAAATGAGATGGGAGGACAGAGGATGTGAGACCAGAGTTTGCAAGCTTGCCAAGGAGTAAAAGTGAGATGTTTGCAGGGCTCTTGGGGGGGGGGAAAAAAAAAAAAAAAAAAAAAGCTTAAAGGTAGAGCTTTTTGGGTGTTGGAAGATGCTTTGAAGATGTGTGGTGGCAGCTTTCTTGAGGTGGGTAGCTCTGAGCCAACCAAATTAACAGGTGTTTCTTCCCTGGAATGTGAAAGTGCATAAGATAAAAGAAACACAGTGGAAGAGAGGGTGTGCTTAGAAAATGGGAGAAGGGAGAACAGAAATGGACATATTCCCTGAAACTTTCAACTAATTAGTTTTCTCTTCTCTGTAGCCAGACGTGTTGAGCCCCTATAATGTTATCTGTTTAACTATGTACTCCTTGAAGTTTCCTCACTGCTTGGAGGACAAGGCTATTGGCAAGAGAAGGTGAGTGAGTGTACTGTAACACAGTCTGTTACGATGGGTGTTACAGGAGAGAGACAAGTATAAACACTATCCAGTATGAAGCTTTTCTGTGGTTTGCATTGAAGCAATTTCCTTCCCATCCATTCTTCCTTGCTAGAAGGATCACTGGTGGACTGTGGTAGCTTTTTTTTTTTTTTTTTTTTTTTTCCCTTTTGGCTTTAGAAGCAATTTGTAATTAGTTTTCCTCCACCATGTTCTCTCTCTGCCAAAACAAACTTGTCAATAAAAGTCTGATGTTTAGATGCAAAAAAGATGTACATTTAATTAAATGTGAAGCTGGTTTGTGAGAATGGAACGTGTGGAGAAGCCACTAAAGAGCGTCACACAGAGTGTAAAGAGCTGGAAGCAAATGTTTGAAGGAAAAGAACAGCATGGATATTATGATTTCAAGCCACAAATGTTGTAGGAGCGAAGCAAATAGTAAAGCAAGCAATTTCTGTATAGTTAAAAAAATATCTTCTAGTTGCATCAAATTAAGGCCTGAGAAAAAATTTCATAAAACTTGAGAGTGCTGTGCTTGGGACATATGTATAGAGAAGCAAATCTGGTGGGTGAGGTCCTGTGGGACTCTGTGCGTGCTGTGTATTATGAGAGATCTCAATTTTCAAGCCTACGTTAGTTTTACTAAACAAACACGCATTCTTGTTAAACATTTCTCCTGAGATGACAGCTATTGATAATACATCTTCCTGAAGCATATGACAGTTATCAAACAAATAGCTGACAGTTTGCAAAGTTTCCATTATTCTCTTGTTGCTGAAGAAGCTTGATGGTGCACTGGGAAGCTTGGCACGGGGAGCGCTTTAGCGGTTAATGTTTTTGCACAAAATTTGTTAAGTGTAGAAACTGTGCTCAAATGTCAGAAGTGTTGATTCAATGGATGCATCAGTTTGGGGCCTGCTGTTAAATAGCAATCTGGTGGGCATATACGCTCTCTGGGAAAACCGTGTGCATCAGCAGCAGTTCAGTGTCATAAAAGTTAACGCCAGGAGTCATGTTCGTTTGAGCTTGTTGGGTGTTTCACACACTTTTCATCTCATGACACTAAAGACAGACAATGCTGACTGGGAAAGAAAAAAGATTGCTCATTTCTCTACTATCTTCAAATAGTAGAGAATTGTTGGAAACAACAAGAGGCTCTATTTTGATCTTTGTGTGGAGGATGCTGTTGTGAAACACTTGCATGTGGTCCAAACATTGCTCTTACATGATGTTTCATTAAGCTGAAATCAGCACAACACATATACAACAAGGACAATAAAGTTGATTTATTTATTTGGGGAGAATCATATAAAACATCTGAAACATTAGAAAGCTTCAAATTTTCTTTAGAAATGAGAGAAATTATAAAGCAATCAACAGAAAAAAACAAATTGTTAGTGGAGATATTATTTACCAAAAAAAAAAAAAAAAGCAGTCATTACATTCATCTGCAGGTGGAGCACCTTAGCAAAATCACAATCTACAGTGTTGCTATGTGAAAATACATTTCCCTAATACTGAGGAAAATTGTTTTCTGATGAAAGTAGAATGCGAAGGGAAGCATTGGAACAGTTTCTATTTGGTCACATCAGCTAAAAATGTTCTTTTTGGAGCAGAGAAATATGCTGAATCACTTAGTTAAATCACTTAGTTAACTTACTATATTTTATACTGGATTGTCTAGGCTGATATAAGCCATGGGAAGACTTCCCTTTTGTTTCTTTTCAGGCTGCAGATCAGAACTGAAGATAAACAGTCTTCAAATTGCCTCTTGCTAAACACAAACAATTACAGTAAGATAGACAAATAACAGTGTATGCATGAAAGTGGTTTAATACATGATGGTATATATAATCTATCAGAGATGGCTGCCTCAATACCATTTTCTATGACAACAAAAAATTATAGATTTTGTTGTTTACTAAAATACAGTACTGATGAAAAATAACAATAACCCAAATATATTAACTTTGGCAGTTAGTTTTCATTAAATTTCTTAATAAGTACTACCATTCCTGATTGCAGCTTTCTTACTCAGCAGGAAAATAAGAATCTTACACTTAAAAACCCAAACAGACTTCCTATTTCTTTCCAGGTCTGTCTGAAAGAGACCCACAGGATTGGGTGGCCAGAAGGACCCCCGGGACCCCCAGCAGCACAGCCCTTGGCAGGGGAACACTTCTGCTTCCTTGAGACCGTGGATTTGCCTGACCCTGTGCTTAAACACTGGTGAGGAGGATTTTGATCTCACAAGCTACCCTTCTCCAATGATGCAACCAATGACTGTACCAAACAAAAAAGTCTATTTTTAATTATTATGTTTTTCCTCTGCATTACTTATCTCCTTTGTTACTTCATAATGCAGTTAATCTTGTCAGACCTCCAGAGATGAGCAATAGCTGATCATACTCATTAAAACAACATCCCTTTATATACTGGGTTATTCTCCTTGTAGCCTGTTTTACTCTCCCTCCTTCCCTGCCAAGGCAGACCCATTTCTGCTGGCCTCTCCCTGCAGCCTTTAGTGGTTTCTCAACTTTGTCTTTTTGTCCTGCCTTCTAGTACCTGCCTTCAGAGCCCAAAGCCAGGCTTATTACACCAGCTGAGACCTCAGAAGCATTTGAAATAAGTATTTTCAATGGCTGTCATAGGACGAGCGTGTTGACCGGTTGAGGATGTAGTTTTTCACTTTCTGAGAAAAAATTCTGAGAACCAACACTGTGCTGCCTGTTCAGTTTGAGGTGCACTGTAATTACTACATATTTTCAGCAATGCTACTGCTCACCCAGTCTGTGCATTTGAATTTTTTCCTTTTCTGTTTCCAACAGGCAATGTGACAAGGCTGTTATGAGAAAGACCCACGTTTTTGATCGTATGAGCTGCAGCAGGCTGGCTCTCACCTCCTCTGACTTTCTGCATTTTGTACCCGGATTTGCCATGACACACCAGGGCTCTGGTGTTACTGGGACACAAGGGCTGCCGCACGGGGAGGGCTGTGGGGGCAGCCCGTAGCCACGGTCTCCAGCTCTTGCTGACAAGAGACCCCAGAGCAGGGTGCGGGCCCCCTGCTCCCCCCTGACCCGAGACCCCGTCCTGGAACCCGGAGGCTGCGTGCGCAGCAGCACTCGGCCAGGCTGGCCCTGGAACGCTCAGCTTTCTCCTCCGTGTGTTGCTGTGTGCTGCTTGCCTCTGTTCACAGCCTGTGCTAAGGTAGGCTGGCATCACTGGCCTGTTTCCACACTGGTAGATGTGCCTCTCAGTACAGAGGAGCCTCTTTTCTCTCTCGTACTGCACCGCAGACATGGTGCAATGTGCTAAAAGTGGATATAACTGCAACAGACTTATTTTTTTTCTTTTCCCTGTGGTCCAGAGACTAAACCGCAGCTGCCAGTGGTTTTGCAGCAAGCAGTGCAGTTGCCAGGCAGGAGATCACGCCGTGATGCTGGGCTTGCACTCCTGCCTCCTAGCTCGAGCTTTCTAGGTACGTACTGCCAAGCTCCCATAAAGGTGGCTCGCTCCTGGTTCCTGGGCATCCTTGTTCCATGCCTGTAATTACTGTGGGAGTTTTGGTGGCAGAGCTGTCCCAGACCAGCAGTCCTTCTGCAGCAACGGCATGGCGTTTCAGGGCTGGGAGGAAGCACTGGCTGCAGTTTCAGCCTGCTCAGGAGTCCTGGAGTCACCTCCTCAAGTGCACCGACAGGCAAGGGTAGCTGGTGCTGAGGACCCGAGCTCTACTGTATTATACGTGTTTTGGAGTTTCTCTTGTCTCTAGCCCTCATCCGATGCCAAGGAGCGAATATACAGTAATGGCCACAGCAAATTAGGTTGTGCTCTTGCAACATGTCTTCTGACTTAGTTTTACACAAAAGGAATCCAATTTGGGGTCTCTCGGATCGCTCTCTGGTGCAAACTGAAGCGCATTAAGTGGGGATTACCATAAAATTCACTTCAGAATTCCACTACAGATCTGAACAGAAGCATGAATGTAAAAATACCTTAGATTTGTACTGTTATACATTTGCTTTGCCAAGGACAAGCTGAAACTCAGAGACGCAGCTGGGAAACCTGACTCATTACAGATACCTTGCAAAAGTTATTAGGTGTTAGGAGTGTGCTTCAGCAGCACCCATTAGCAAATGCACTTTAAGAAACGCTGACAGTGACCAGCCACACACCAGGTAGTGGGGAGTACAGGAATTTTGGACAAGGTCAGTAGAAAACCAGGTGTCCCATCTGTGGGAGAAGGGCAACATGATGAGCCACAGATGAAATGCAAATCTCACTGCCAGTTTCAGTCAGAAAGTGATTACAGGTAAAATCTTGTGTCTTGTTAAGTTTGTTATTTTTCAGAACTGTTAATGTTTTCCTGCAAAATTAATCTTAAAATGTTGCTTGGAGTGTCAACATCAGCCACCAGCTTGGGATTCCTTCCTTCAGGAATCTGAGCTCTCTTAAGGAGTTATTTATTTCCAGAAATAATGCAGATATTTTATATGATTGTCTTCAGGAGTCAGGATTAATGTGGGCCCTGAAAACCTATCACTGATGAAGAGCTTCTAACAAACTCTGTTCATTGGGGAATGTCAACGGCAAGTCTAAGACATGGTGTTTATCCTCTCAACAGATTGACTTGCACCCAAACAACAAGGCAAACACTGCCTTTAAGTGGCAAAGCATTTGATGTTATAAATAATTTATTTTAAAAGAGAGTACATTTCACTGGCTATCAAATTAAACAGAAGAGATTCTTTTATATTTTTAATTACCAAAGGCGCTACTGCTGATTTTTGCTGCAGAGAAACAGAGAAAGCTTTCTTTGCTTTCTGTACAACCGTACATAAAATTTAATGTCTTATCTTAAACACTGTTTTCCAGCAATTTCAGACACACTGCCTTCCCCAGTCCCCCATTTCTTCTTCATTCCTGCCTCAGTCAGCATAAGAGGTATTGCTCAACTCAGCAGGAGCCATGGTGTCACCACCACCTCAGAGGCCTCGAAGGAGGCCTGATGGCATCCAGGGTAGGATGTGAAGAGCACAATCAGGCTTTTTTGCTTGCCTGTTGCTTAGGTGGTACTGACCCCCTCACTGGCATTAGTGGTTGCAGAACAAGCCCTGAGTAGATAGAAGATGCTGACACTTGTCAGCTTAGGATCTTCATCCTTTTAGCAAATATGGAACACTCAAAGCTTTTTTGTCACCAATCTGCCATGTACTAGCATAAATGGAAGAAAACAGGACCTCTTCCCATTGTCCTCTCAGGAAAGCATGGTAGATGAATGTGCCAGGTAGCATGAAGGGATGTCTCTCTACTCTCATGTCAGGATGCTCAAAAGCTCACCCTGGAAACTTTGTCCTCAGGTATCCACAGCACTGACCTGCTAATACACATCTGGCGTGCATCACACGTGCACTCACCAAAAAATCTGGCCTGCACAGAGACCCCTGCCCCTCAACACTGTCTGGATGTCACTGGTCCCACAACCTCAGCAACCACAAAGTCTAAGTACAAAGCAGGGTGGTGCTGTGACATGGGCTGTACCAACACAGGCCAAAAAGGCCATCCCTCCCTCAAAAAACATGAAACTCTAAGCAGTAACAGCTTACAGGTGTAGATAGACAAGAGCCAAAGGTGGGCCAAGTCCCCCCCTCTAGGTCCCCACCTTTGCCTCCATCTAAAAACCTTGCTGAATAATGTTGCAGCATGAGGTTAGGGACTGGGGAAGGCATTGCTCTCCAGGGTCTCCAGCAGCTCTCTGCATGACAATTTCTATAAAGAAATGGTTTAATGATAAAAAGCAAACAAAGCAGCCAAAAATATGTCTCATTTTCAGTATTTCATGATTGAAATCTTAAACATTAAGAGCATGAGATTTGCCAAACACAGGTCTCAGCCTGAGTAGTTTTTTTCCCAGCTCTGCAAAGTAAAATATCTGGAATCAGCTAATCTTCCATTAAAAGTGAATTTTAAAAGCTATATTTAAAAATTAGTTTCAAATCCTTTTGTTCCATTTAAACTTATAAATATAGATAGTGCTGTTTTAAACAGAAAATTGAGCAAAGCATCAGCAGGAGATTTAGCCTGATTGCTGTTCATGTTTAAAAGAAAATGATGTGCATGTTTGAAAGAAAAACACACTTAAGCACTGTGACATTCAGTTTTTAAGAAACCCAGTTTAATTATATTTTCCCTAATTAAGGATTTCATTATAGGGGATCACATGATTTAATTATATCAATACCCCAAAGACCTGATTGTGAACATAAAATGTGGATTAAAAAGATGCCTCATCACTTAATTACCTGCTAGATTGGAACAGATCCATGTTGTAGGTCAAAAGGGACATAAAATGCAGGCTTCTGCCTCCCTCTTTGTTGTGCGTGAAGGGCTCTGTGCATGGGGAGAGAGGAAGGGGGGGAGTGCTCCTGTGTGTGCAATGGGAGTGATAATTACCTGTGAGCAGTTTTCTAAGCATATATTGTGATATATATATTTTAATTAATTTATTTATTTTAAATTTTTGGTAAGTCTGTAGTGGAGGTAAGCTTCATATTCTAGCTTGCAGTCTAGTGTTTGCCTGTGTACTTCTTCTTCTCAATATATAAGGTTTTGCCTTTCAGAGGGAAAATGTCAAGTAGCGGGAAATCTTAGGCTGGGGGTTTAGCTCCTTCCAAAGTGAGCAGATGGGTCCCCAGCACTGTAGCATGGACTGAGGCTGTTTCTCTCTGTGTCCCTCCAGCACGAGGACCCTGGTGTGGCCACACTTCTGGGGGTTCTCTGCCTCTGAGTAGCTGGGGCTGGGTTGGGGAAAAGAGGGGTGGAAATCTTTGGGAATATCAATGTAAAGCAGAGCGACAAATCTTAACCTGCCCACATCGTGTTTACTACACACCTCTCTTCCCTATCCTCTAACCAGGTCCCAGCTGCCATTCCTAGGAGGGAGCTCATGGAGGTTTCTCTGGCAGGGAGCACCAAGCTCGTGGAGGGCAAAACTGCATCTCTTGCCACACTCTACTTTTTTTCCTGTCATTGGAAATCCCTTTTTACCTCCTTCCAGGTCCTTACAAGCTCCTCCCTAGTAAAGCTAGACATCTGGTCTTTGTACCTGATGATCCCACAGGACAGAGCATGTTCTCTCAGCAAGAAAAGGTCCTGTGGAAGCTAAGTGCAAATTTCCCAGCACCCATAGCAGCATTACGTGCAGTGGGCTAAGCCTGTTGGAAAACCCCTACAACATAGTTCCCCATGACTTTCTGAGGGGAAGCACTGCAGAATATCCATATAAGGTTAGATTTTTCTCTTCCTACATACCATGAAAAGGAATTCTTTTCATGCCCAGCAGGCATCCTGCTTATTCCCAGTGTCCGCAGGGCAAGCAGTGCTCCCAGGGTCTGGCAGGGACAAATTAGGCAGCAGGTCCATGGTCGCTTTGCTGATCCTAACACTGCGCTGACCCAGGAGCCAGCTTTGCCTGAATGCAGACCTTGCCCTGATGTGGAGAATTATTCTTGAAGAAAATAGTGTGCAGCCACCAGGAAGGCTGGTCTGGAAAGAGAGAGAGCAGGGTGCTCCTTTTCCTAGGGCTGGAAAGAGAGAGCAGAGTACTCCTTTTCCTAGGGAAGATACCCCCAGGCACATAGGGGTATATGCTCCCTTAAGCATGAGGACAGCCTTCAAAGTGTCCCTTTACTCTGTGGGGGTCTGCCTGGTGGTTGGAGTATCCTCAGACATCATCCTGCAAATCCTGTTGCAGTGGTGGTGCCCCTGCCTGGTATAATCTAAGAAACCAAATCCTGAGCCCAGTTTGGGTAGCAAGGTTAGGTAAGACCAAGGGTTCCTGGCTGCAAGGCAGCTCCCTTGAAACTCCTGCTAAAAGCTGATGCTGATACATCCCAGCTCCTTTCTATGGATTTTCTAAAGGCATCAGGGAGGATACAGAGATGGATGTCCAAGTCGTTTAGGGCTATTCCTAGCCAAGCCACCCTGACACCTCGTTACAAGAATGAGCAAGGTCAACACTCCACAGATGAGGCCAGCACCTACCCATGGACACTGCCACCCCATCTCTCACCCCCTGGGCACAGCCACCCTGTCCTACCTGCCCTGTGGTCATGGTCACCCCACCCTGCCTGCCCCATGGGCAGACCCCAGAGAAGGCTTTGTGCACTCACTGGGGCACTGTGCTTGAATGATGTGAAGCAAGGGAGCACACTCGGCTGTTAAATTAACATCTGCAAGTGGCACAGTACTATGAGATGAAGACCTGTTTCTTTTACTTTGATTTGATCTTATTTTCCTTAGCAGGGAAATGCCCCAGTGACAGCATTGCTGCAGATGGCATCACAAAGCCCCGGCTGGCACCAGCTGAGTTGGCACAGTCAGATTATCATGTTCGAGTTTGTGTCTCTCTTCTTTTTTCCCTGCTTTGCTGTGCTAATAGCATTTCCATTATCATATAAGCCTCAGTCAGCTCCCTCAAAAGGACAGAGACCAACAGAAAAAGCAAATTTCATTATCACTGGCAAAAAAAAAAAAAAAAAAAAAAAAAAAACAGGTCACAGAAAAAGCTAAATGATGCTAGTCTATTTTTTTTTAATTCTTTCTTCTTTTCCTCCCTCCCGCTCTCTCTCTCTCATCCAGGCTTAAAGGGAGGCTGGAATTGAAGTTGCAGGGTCTCCAGGGCAGTACTGCGAAGCAGTGCTGCTTAATGGGGCAGCTGGTGGAGAAAGCCGAGCACATGTTTCCTTTGCAGTTTTCATCTTCATACTTCACAGGGCCCAAGGACTGATTGATGGAATTCTTTTTTTTTTTTTTTTAAACATAGTTTTCTTGAGGCCTAGAGCCTGCTTCTCTCAGCCACACTGAACATATGTCCACATATTCCCTTGGGCAGTATTTAAATGTGTGCATCCATGTGGCTGTATTTGTTTAGTATGTGCTCCCACTGATCTAATGGGACCTTTCCCATGACCCATTGCTTCCCTAAGTTTGCCACTTGCTGCTGTCAGGCGAGAGAGGCTTTAACTTGGATGGCTGTAGCTGTAAATGAATGGGATTTTTTTTTGTCCCCTTTCAGTCCTTTCGACTGAACCCTCTTGCTGATGGATCATCTAATGCAGTTTAGTTGAGAACCCTTCCTCATGCGGTTAAAAAAAGCCAAACCTAAAGAGACCCCATCTGTTACAATCCTATGTCGATTTATGTGAATGCAAAATTTGTCGGGCTGCTTTCTGCTTGTTAATAAGCCATCCTCTGAGAACAACATTCTTTCCTGGAAAATTCCCAGTAAGATGTGCATTGCTTGCTACACTGGATACCTCTGATGCTAAACTTTCCTGGGAACAAGAAAAGCAGTGGTTGCACACAGCACTCACTTCCCTTTGAGGAGGCACCGTGCAATTCTGCATGGTATTTAACTTTCCCAAGGTAGGCAGCTCACTGAGACCCAAATCAGAATAAAACTCTCTCTAAGTCATTTCCAGCATACACGACCTGCTTGAGTAATACCAATACTGCTCAGAGGAAGAGACTAGAAGCAGATTATTTACATTTCCAACTCTTGCAGCTTCGTGTGGAGGCCTGATTATATCATACCTTTGCTCTGTCTTTCTTTTTCAGCTAAAGGCTTGAAGAGACCCACAGGACACAGGTAAATGGGTGCAGAAACCATAGCTGGCTTGATATAACTAACAAAGTGAAAAACTGTAAATCTTCCACAACCAGATTTGGACATATTTAAGGCTATGCCAGGATATACAGTAATGTATGCAAAAATATATATACAGTGTAAATTTAAAAGACATGAATTATATTGTATGCTAGAGTTCTTGTTCAAGAGTGGAGCTTTCCTGTCCAGCACCATCCTCACCCAAAAGAGCTTAAGTGAAATATCAGAGGGCTGAGAGATGAGACAAAGTGCCCTCACATCCCTGCCAAGCTGCACGTGGGGTGCCTCTCCTCTAGCCTTCTGGAAAATGCCCACAGCATCACACCATGCCAAATCCTGACAGCAAACCTTCCACCTCTGTGCCATGGGCATGGGCTGAGCTCCCTCTTCATCACTCTTCACTTGGCTTGTGACAGCAGCTGAGAACAGCATATGGGAATTCACTTCGGATATCCAAGTGTTAGCTGTGGACCTAGACTCAGCTGTCTTTTGACTTGACATAGGTTGGGGAAAAAATCGGCTGAAGAACAGGAATTAATATACAAAATGCAGAGTGTTTTTTAAACACTGTATTTCCTACCAAGTAAAGAACAGTTTCACCAGCAATATCAGTAGGAAATGTGTCACGGACTGAGAAACAACACAAGAGAACTCAGTCATCCTGAGACTAAACTGACTTTTCGTAAGAGAATTATTTACTAAACAAGAGGACTGCAGCTATAGTCCCACACGTGGGGCTGACTTCTCTGCGCTACCTTACAACCCTTCCCTCCTTCAACCCCAGCTCATACTTCTCCGTGGGACTTGGTACAATGGAAGCCTGGCCCGAAAACACTATGAAAAAGTAGATGCAGCCAGTTAAATTGGATCTAGTCAGATACTTCTGACTGGATCTCACTAACAATCAAAGGGAGTAGGACCTTTGCAGAAGGCCATTGAAATTAATAGAGCAGGTACTAACACCCTGAAGTCTCCTCGCCTTCTGTTGTGTATTTGTTACTTGTTCTCTTTGGGTCTATTGTTCCGCTTTCCTACCACTCTCCAACATCACAGGATGATTTGTCTTGATGCTCTCTATGCTCTCCCCTCTCACCCTCCTTCCCCCAGACTGCCCACTCTGCCCACCCCTTCCCCGATTGCTTTCTAGTCCCCTCCATTTGTCTTTCATCCTTGCTGCCATTCCATCTCGCTTAGCATCCTCTCCCTCGGCCGCTCGCTCCGGGAAGGGCTGGCAGGGCGATGCCTTGCACCAGCCCGTTCCCGAGGACCAGCCCTGCACTCCCTCCTGGGCTGCCCGTCCCCGTGTACGCCCAACGCTGCCGAGTCACCACGGTAATGAAATTAGGGATTTGGGATTTGTTGGCTGCGTCTATACCACTAAACTAAACAACTCAGGTTGCAGGTCCACTGGAACACAACCGCCCCACACTGATAAATATTTAGCGTGTCTCCTGGCAAGGTGCTGGCCCAGTCCAGCTGGGAGTGACAGACAGATCGCAGGCAGAGCCCGGGGCTTGGCAGGGGACACAGGTCAGTCCCATCAGGCAGCTCAGATGCAACCAGCAGCTTTTGGCAATTAGAGTTTAGCTGCATTATCTGGCCTCGGGACCAGGGAATGGGCCCTAGCACCATTTAGACTGCTAATATAGTGTAGCTATTGTGGCTCATGGGGTATCAAACTTGTGCATTAACGTCATGTGTTGTTCGGGTCCAGCACGATCTGTAAAAATAGAAGTGATAACACATAGATACACATATCCCAGATGTTTTCCCCAAAGCGGTCACTCACTTCTCACCAATGCAGTCATGTTACCTCCTGCAGAAAGGTTTTAAAAATCTCCGCACAGCAAGCTACCATTGAGCAAATGCTGGATGCAGCCACTATTCTGAAGTGCTTTTAACAGTTGGGATGATGAGCACAATTAAAACATCATAAGATCAATTTCTAGCAAAACTCTATATTTTTAATGTCACATTCTGATTTTTTTCTCTAATTTTAATCACAAAAATTCAGACGAAGCACAATCACTGCCAAAAACATGAGTAACAAAAGCCATCAGGTTACCTCAGGGGCTGACAAATGACAACATGTCATTATACATATGGTAAGTCCTACTGTAGAGATGCTGTCATGTGATCTTGTGTTGGGATATTAATCACTGGTGTTTTTGTCACTCTCAGAAGGAAGCATAAGGTGATAGATTAGTTTATTTACCCCTTCCAAGGAAATACTTTTTTTCAAGTTGATTTTTAGCTTTACTTTCTTTAATCTATTGAGCAGTGCACCTGCTGGAAAGTACTTTGAGAACGGGTGATCCGTGCAGCATCCTGATTTTGGTAGAGTTTTATGGTTTGTTTTGGGTTTTTAATCCTTTTTTTTTCTAGGATAACTGGCCCCAGGAGTTTAGCAGGCACTGTTGTACACACAAGGTACCCGTCACTACCCCTCCACACTGCTGCCTTCAAGGATTCGAGACTGGTTGGAGACACTACTTGGTACATGCACTTTGGAGACTGTTAGAAAACTTTAAAGGCACATTCCAAATACAGCTATAATGTCCTCATGAGGTAGGAAGAAAAGTTTGAGCATCTATACCCAAGCTGGGTTTTGCAGACTATAACCTACCCAAAGAATCAAAGCAGAGTCTCCTGCTGGTTGTAAACCTTCCCCTCAGAATATGATGAGTTAGTAAAGTGAAAAAGGAAACAGACTTGATCACTTCAGTATGCGTCGTAGTGATCACTTCAGTCAAAACGACATAATAAAATGAGGGAAATTAATTACTGATTTCATCAAAATTTGCACCCTTGTTGGTTAAACCTGAATAGTTGCTTAAGAGATACCTAGTTGACTACCTAAACTTTGATGTCTGAAAGTTGACTGGTTAGGTAAAAACTGTCTCCTATCAGCCCATGTTGATTGTATTAATGACAGTAATGAAGTTTCAGCTCTTGCTTGAATCTTATATGAACCATTCCTTTATCTTGCACCGGGTTATCCAATTTAGATTTTTAATGTGGAAGCAGAATGAAGATCTTTCCCAATACATCAGAGTGTCTCCTGTTCATCAAGATTTATTTTATAAAAATCAGACTGAATGAAGTGATCCTGGGCCACTCCTTTAACAACTCTTGGATCCATCTGGGCTTCTAACTGTAGTAGCCACTGCTGAATATCTTTCTTAATCACTCTTGCAGCAGAAAATCATTCTGGTTTATAACTTCACATAAGCATGACATCTGTTTTTTTACCAGCATAATTTGCTTTCTAACAACATAAGATGGTGAAAAATGATTTAATTAAAGTCCTAAATTTTTATAAGGAGGATTCTTAATTGTTTGGAAGGGGAAAATATGTTTGCAGCATCTAGAGAAGTATCTACCTTCTGCAGTTTAACTAAAGTTCACTTCCTTATCTTTGCACCAAAGTACTTCAGGAGCCTTTTAGTTTGTTAAACAAATGGTACTGTTAAAGTGAGCAGCACCATATGTGCTGGGGATATAGCAGTGCTGGGGAAGCTGCAGGAGCTCATTCTGAGATGAAGAACTGACCCGGTTGTGGGCACCTGCACCCCAGAGCCTGAGCCCCCATCTGCTATCCACCAGGGACACTCCTGGTCTTACAGCCCCCATGTTAGCTTTGTCTTTCACACAGAGCATGCTCACTCTAATATTTTTTTCAGTATCACATGCCAATCATCTATTTTCACTCATTTTTACTAATCCATTAAAAATGTTGTCCGTCCCACTTTCCTTGGCTGACCCTGTATGCATTTCATTCAGACCATTAAATTCATTCAGACCCAGTAATTTTAAACTCTGTTGATAACGTGAAATCTGTTCTATGGACCTGGACATAACTGGGAGGTACAAGCACAGGGATCTGTCAGTGCTGCAGGACTCTATGTCAGTTGCTGGTGGGGGGTTTCTCTAACTCTACCATGTTTATTTTCTGTGATCAATTCCGTGCTATGGTTGCCAAGGTCAGAAATAACCCTTTTTTAGGCATTTATTTTGATGCTCAGTGAAAATGACCTTTCCTCAAAACCATTTCTTTCTGGTCCATTTCAGGAATAGGATGTCCTTTGTTGTTGCTGCTATGGCCCCACCATTCACTGCCCACAGCCATCTCCCTCCTCTCTGCTGAGCTTGCCTGTCTAAACTGAGAAGGGACTCAGAAATGCTATCACGTCACTGTAGATCTGGATAAGACCCGACTGCCAATCTCACATCCTAGTTTCATCAGAAACTAACTTGCTAAGAGTTGTGAAGTACTCGGGATCCTAAAGTAAGCCATAGAAGAGCACAACAGTTTAGTTCAGATGCAACTGGTGTGCTCTTCTTTTGACTTTTTGTAAGGAAACGGTCATTTCTGACATAGAGAAAGTATGTTTTCCCTTTGGTAGTGGGTAATTTTGCCATGTTCTTGTAATGTGAAATATGAAGTACAATGGGAGTGCTGAACATAATAAGGCAAGCAAAGTAACTCCTATGTGTTTGAAGGTCTCAGCTGGAGCTTTGTGTCCAGGCTGGGGCACCACTCTTCAAGATGGATGTGAGCCAACTGGAAACAATCCAGGGAATAGTGATGAGAGAGCTCGAAAACAACCTATGGGGGAAGGCTGAAGGAACTGAGGTTGTTTAGAATGCAGGACTAAGAGGAGATGCAGTAACATAAATGCAGTTATGTAAGTGGTTGTTGCAAAGAGGAAGGAAATAAACTCTTCTCTATACTGACTGTGGACAGGACAAGAAAAATGGGCTGTAGTGGAGGACTGCAGAAGGATGCAGCCTTGGTTTTCTGGTGGAGCGGTGGTCTGAACTTGCAGGAGATGATCTGAGCAGCGGGGAAAGGGGAAAATCCACAGCTTGGATTGTCCCTCACCATGCAGCCCACACCTGTAAAAGTGACGTGTTTGACCCAGTGCAGAGAAGGAGCCTGAGGCTGGAAGGAATTATGAAAATCAGGCCAGCTGTGGGGAGAAGCAAAATGTTTGTTTGGACAATTTGCATCTGTTGCTTTTCTTAACCGGATAAGTGAGTACACTATGTAATATACACACACTAGCCTCACTTACCAACAGAGACTTAAAATATTTATATCACGGACAAACAATGCTAAGGAACTCCCCTACAAATGCAGTGATTTAATAAACACAGTACTGCAATGTGGCATTTATCTTTATTATATATAATCAGCTGCTGCTTTTACTTGGGTAGAAATAATGCCAAACTGAGCCAAGGTAAGGCAGGAAGGTTGGAAGGTTCCCATTTCCCCACTCCCAGACATACACCTTTTTACTTTTTGCAAGTACATATGGGATTTAAGACTGTGTGAGGCACAGCTAAGCGCTTCCTGCTCTGGCCCCACAAAGGACTGTGCATCTCACAGACCTAATGAGGTCTCCCCTAGAAGATAGCTCCTCTACTCTGCCTTCAACAAACAGTTGCTGGAATAAACATCTTCCATAGCACCACTGAATAAACATGTATGTATGTACCTAGGCAAAAGATGCGCATTGTTTTCCAAGCAAAGGTCAGCAGGATATCTTGCTGAAAACACGTTACCTCTACAGGAAGATCTTTTTTCTGGGCAACGGGTACCAGGTCTAAGGTAAACCCAATTCAGTGCTCAGAATTCACTGACACACGCTTCACAACACTTTTTTTTTTTAAAAAAAAAAAAAAAAAAAAAAAAAAAAAAAAAAAGGTGTTACACTATGACTTTAAAGACAATTCCTAATCACTTGCTAATATTACATAAATCATTTAGGGAATGATTGGCAGAATGAACTATCTGTCTCAGATGCTTTTTCTCCCTGAGCAAAATGCTATTAGTACATGTGTGCACAAAAATATCCAAAACATGAGAGTTGGGCTTTTGTCGAGGATAATTATATTCTCTATGTATCTTGACATGTTTTCATACACTTATGAATGTGGTCCAGTCTGAAGATTTATCTTTTTTCTGTAGCAATAGTTCTGTGGTCTGATACCTTCATGTAAAATAGGGAATTGCCCCAAAGAGCATTTCATCAAGAAACCAGTTTTTAAATGGTAAACCAGTTTTTAACTTTGCTTCTGAAGAAAGAACTTCACAAATTGTTCCAAGGTCAGAGTAGAAGTTGGCTCATTCTGCACAGACTTGTGAAAACATGATGCCAGCAGGCTCTGAGAGTGGTATGAACAGTTTTTGTGCAGTCAGAAGATGCAAATAGATGTAAATACACAAGCATTACACACAAGGAAAACTTACTCCCTGGGCAGTGTGATGCCAGAGCTGTGGTCATCAGCAGATTTAGTTACACATGACTTTATCCCAGCTCACAGTAACCTCAGTGGCCTCTCTCCACCAGGTCCCTGTCACCTCTATTCCCACCCCAGCTAAGCCCTGTATTGACATACCCAAATTACACCCACCTGCATGCTCCTTAGTGCTTTTCAAGACAGGGTTGGGTTTTTTCTTTTCCTTCTGACTGTATATTCACCCAAACAACAACTTGTTTCATGTCAAAGCAAGGACAAAGTTGCCTAAAAGGACATCACCAGGAAAGGCATCTGCTAAATAATGCTGAATCCTTCACAAGTATAGGCGCCAGAGTAATCTCATCACAAATTAACTTAATTGAAAACAAAATAGCCTCCTCCTGAAAAGTTATTTACTTGCTCTTGCCTGATCTTTTGGGAAAGTACCTGGCTGTGGTGTCTCCCAGTGCTGGGACAAGGAGATGTCTGGAGTGAAGGAAGGGATATTTTGAACAGTACATGGATTACCTGAAGTTACAAAATAATCAGGAGTAGGTGAGCTTCTTGAGGAGACCACTAACAAGTGCTGTCATGGCTTCCCAGACAAAGGTCATCAGTGGTCTTTCCACCAGCCTCTGGGGATTTTCCATGACAACATCTACATGTCACCTGGGTCTGGAAGTCATATGACCATGGGGTATGAAATATGCCCTAAGTAACACTTTTGGACAAATGTTGAGATGACTTATCCAGGCTGTGCTGACAGCGTGGGGGGTAATGTGCTCTTTGGAGCACAGCACAGGGGTGGTCTCCAGCCATCAGGCAGGAGGGACCCTACACCTGCCTTTCCTTCCAAAGGAGACGAGGATGTGTAGGGGCAGGGATGAGAGAATGGTGCATGTGGCACCCTGGGGAGGACTGCAGAGCAACCTGCACCATTCTGCAGCCACGGGTCTCCTGTGGTCCAGGATGCATTCGCAGTGCTCCTCAGTGAGGTTGATTTCAGTGATGTGAAAACCTTATCGGGAAGATTGAGTAAAATAGTCATTAGTGTATCAAAACTACAGCACTAAGACTTCTGTAAAGCCCAGGTGCTGTTCAGCAATGGAGGAGGTACAGGATGGCCTGTTTAAGGATTTCTTCTTCTTCCCCAACATCCTGGATACCTGCAAAATCCCTCCTGGCTCATGCTTGGAGGGGCCTTGGGACATCCCATGTGGCAACAGGAAACGGGTCCATTTCTCTACAAGTTTTAAGACCAGAACTGGACACCTTACCCAAGACAAAGCAAGGGCCATTGAACCAGTGGAGACTTGTCCTGGCTCACAGGAGGGACAGCTGAGGAGCACCTCCAGAACCCTCATTGTCAGTCAAGGTCAGGACAGAGGGAGTTGGTAGGGCAGCCCTGGGGCACGTCCTTGCTGAAACGGGGCCTTTAACCCTCACTGGCAACCAACAGTAAGTAGCTGGTTCCTCAGTTGCCCTCACAGGCAGGCATAATTGTACCACAGTACTCATGCCATGGGGACGAATGCGTGGTGAGAAGGGGCATGGACACTGCTTAACAGAGCAGTGAGTCCCCAGAAGGGGAGACTTCGAGGCTAGGACACTGTGCAGGTGCTTCTGGGTGCTGGGTAATTCTTGAAGACTAATAAGTTATCTCCTCTTCTGCTTTGTGCCTACAGTGCAGCGGAGCTGTAGCTCCTTAAATCCACGCTTTGATCATAGATGTCAAAGACACCTACAATAAAGCATGGAGAAGGGAGTGCTGTCACGGGACTGCAGGATAGCGGAAAAGGATGTGGGGGCAGCAGGGGGTGCAGCAGGAGCAGAGACAGCTGGCCAAAAGCTTGGTGCCCTCAAGGCACATTCACACAGCAGCAGAGCACAGGCTGGCAATTACTCCCCGAAAAACCTTCATCTGCTGCCTGGTGTTTTTTTACTAGAAGTCCATTGTCATGTCTCAGCAAAACGTGGGCTGTGCCTCATCAAGACAGAAATGTGTTTCTTCCTCCTTTCTTATTTTGATGTATTTCACTTCCATATAATCTCCAGAGGGATCATTTAGCCTGTTCAAATGCCTTATTGAGGAAGGACCGTATTGTTCTTCCAGCCTTCGTGCTGCATCGGAATGTGCCTCTTCCTGAACACCCCTGTGCATGGCCAGACCATGATAAAGCAGAGGCGGCTTTTCTCTCATTGTTTCTCCTTGCCTTTGCCTTTCTCTTCCCAGCTTAATTTGCCCGAATACTAATTTGTGTTTATAACAAGAAGCGGTTCCTGCACCTCCCCTTTGTCGTTTAATTGAAGGGAAACTGAGCAACAGGTGGATCTCAGGAAATATCATTAGTCTCTTTCGATTGTTTTTGGCACTTCTTTGAAAGAAAAGTTCAGCTCAATGCAACTGGCTATTCGCTGTTTCCAGGCTAATTACTGCAGGACCCAAACGAGGAACATATTCGAACATGTCTAATTTAAAGAAGGTGAGCTATTCACCCAACTTGGGATTATTTACAGACTTAGAGTTACAAAAGTAGTTAAGGATTTTGATAAAGCGGAGCCATATAACCAAACCCATAAAGGAAAATTAATCCCTTGAGTATTGCATAGCACAGAAATACTGTTTGTGCACAGAAACACAGCCAGCCACAAACCAGCATGTTCATGTTTATGTAAGGGTTTCCTTTTAACCCATTCTTTTGTTCATAGAGAATAGAAACAGTGTATAAGGACACATACATTGTTGTATGTTTGATTTTGAGAGGTGCTTGTTAATGGAGCCTGCAACTGCAAAAGAAAAGCTAACCAGGGAGACTTCTACCTCAGCTCCTCAGCTTGCAAATCCGAAAAGTCAGAGAGAAGGGGGAAGGATGCTAAAGAAAACAAGCAGCATGATCCTTCAGCGTGTGTTTTTATCCCAGTGATTCCCAGTAGGACAAAAGAGGCAAAAGCTCACAGTGTGCTCCTTCTATCACTTTGTAGACAAAGCTCCAATTTCTGCTATTTTTAAAACCAGAACCCCGGGGGAATTTTTCACCATTGAAAATTGGCCAAATGCATTAACAAAGTGCTCCACCTGTTACAAGAATGCAGGCAAAGGGCTGGATCTTGGTAGCTCCCACTTGATGGCCAGCAATCAGGATATTCCTTACATGTGATATAGAGTGATTATGGATCAGCTGAAAATCTGATCTTGCCATGTGCTTTGTAGTTAGAGGCTTGAACAACTAGGTAAGTCAGAGGAAAAGAAAAGAGGTGACAACATCTTTTTAAATTTCAAGTGTAGGACAGTAGGTACACAAAACCTAAGAATGTAGAAAGTCCTTTAAATTTTACTGGCTTAGTGATACTGATCTCTCACCATCATCATCTGAAATGTAGCTGCTTCTTGTTCCTCTCCCCTGAGAAACTGGGAAGCTGAGCATAGAAATTTTCTGACATGCAATGTCTCATGGGCTGTTTGGAGTAGGAGTAATCAGAGGGTGTTGACAACAGCAGGGCAAGAAGCAGTACAGCAAAAACACACACACACTCAACTACAAAAGCTAGGAAAGTCAAGGACAGTGATAATCATGATTAAACAAGCTTTTCTTTTCTTGACATGGGAAGAGGGATGCAAGTAGAAAAGCCCTGGTTTTTCAGAGATGCCTTTATGGGTTTATAACTGTAAATACCGCTTTTTTTAAAGGATGTATTTAGGAAGCAAAACTGTTCCCTTTCCATGAATGATCTATTTTACAGAGCTTAAAAATATGTCAAGGTTTGCTGCAGTAAATCCTCCTCATGCTGTAACTGAGTAATGTAAGCAACTTGGGTTGCCTTTTAAACAATTCCCAGTGTGTGGCATGGCCAGTGCAGTTCTAAATGCCTCTGTCTATCTAAACAGAAACAGATGTTTGAACAACAGAGCTGTGCAGAAGTCATTCTTCAAACAGTAGATTAAAACATCTGTCAGGACTATTGGATGGGACCAGACAAGCAGCAGCAGTATCAGCTGGGCCTGCCAGTCACGTCCACCTCACCCTGGAGGTGGGAGGGAAAGGACGGGGGGGGGGATTTTATCCCATCTTTGCATGCAACATCCTCTTACTTTCCTGTGTTTCTCCAGCCATTCGAAAGATAGACACAGACCTGTCTGTGCAGAACAACTTGCAACCTCTTTCAGTGTTGCCTCCTGTAACTGAGGTCGTCTTCTAGGTTTTCACTTTTCCTGTTAATGCCTCTTTCTGCTACTGCTGGCACTTGGTATGAAAGCTGTGATGTGTTGGTGACATGCCAGGTTACAACATTTTACAGTTATTTCCATCTGTCCTTCATGTTTCAGCATTTTACCAGTTTAGTGGCATTGCAAGTAAATTCTTCAGGCCTCCTTGTGTCAAATACATGACAGCCAACTAATCTCCTGCAACTTGCCTGCAGGAGCTGTGCCACAGGCAGGGTATTCATTTCCAGCTGAGCAAGAGCCCAAACCAAACCCTTGGATTAACACCTCTTTCGCACTCACCCCCACCCCAAAATCAGAGCCAAGAAACTGATACAGAGTCAAGAAACGGTTCCAAATTTTTTGGTGAATCAAGTCAAAGCTCTGGATTCCAAACAACCCCTGAAGGATACCATTTTTACAGTCTGGATCTGAAAGCTGAGTCTTGAATCCTCCCTCTGTTTCCAGCCCAGATTTATTCTTATTTCTTGTTTTAGCACCCAGCAGAATACGCAGGGATGGCCCTACCCTCCAGGCTGCTGGTTTTGGGGTGGAGCCGGTGCATCTGCATTCCCAGCTCCTTCCTCTGTCCACCAAGCTCCTGCCCGGCCCGCCCGAAGTAAGGTCAGGCCAGGTTTGCTGCCCCGGCCCCTCAGACGGACCCTGGGGAGACCCTCACCACTGTGGGGGGACCAGCGTCGGGGCAGGCGACACAGGGTCCCTGCGAAGCCAATGGAGCTCTCCCTTCCCCACAGGCGAGTCGCTCTCTTGTCTCATTTGTCCCCCAGCAGCCATTAATTGTGGGCTGTAGCGGCAGCAGATTACCTCACGACAGCCTGGCAGATGTGCTCTCGCTGAATAAATAAACTCATTTATACGGCTGTAATGACTGTTGCTTCTGTGCTCTCATCATGAAAACTCCAGCCTATCTACAGCAGTTTATAAACAAAGCTGCTTTGCCTTTATGGAAAAGCAATTTGTGGCTGAGAAGCCTCAGCAGTGACTCGTGCCAAATAGAGCTGAGGCCATTTCTCGGGGAACAGGTGTCCACATCATTAAAGCTACCACCCCCCTTGGCATTAATTGCCATCCCTGTTGGCACACTGAAAAAAGACACCAGGGTTTGTCTGGGCCATGGAATCCAGCTTCCTCACTCCCTCCTAAAGGTAGTCCTTCTGCTTCTGGCATTGCCATGGCAAGGAGAAAGCCCTGACCCCATCGCTTGAGTGGTAAGTGGTAGATGGACCTTGCTCCCCGGCAGCCTGGGCAGGGACCACCAGGAAAATGTCACTGGCGCAGGCTGGTGAAACAACAGTGTTCACAGGAGGGAGAGAAGGAAACTGTTTATTAGATGGAGCAAGTTCATTAACTTCCCCCTTCCCCTCTGTATTTATCTTAACTGTCCCCTTACTTGCCTCTCTTCTCCTTTGTTTCTTCCCTTGCTTCCTTCCATGTTACATTATTATTGCAAAAAGGAAAAAGGCTTCATCCTGTATTTTCTTAGCCTACTTGCAGCTTTAGAGCAATAAACTGTGACTAAAAAACACATCGTGCCCCAAAAGGCATCTAAGCACAGGCATGCAACCTGCAGAAATAGAGGTCTACTGAGCACAACTCTCTGTTTGCCACCTTTCTCTTGTGACCATCTGAATTGCTGGAGGTGAGCCCACCTCTCTCACCTGTCCCCCTGCGTGGGCACTCCCCTCCACCTCTATGGCCCAAGTAGCTGTCTGAGCCAGCTGCACATCACTATGAGCACAGAGATAAGTGGGAAGCTTGAAATTAATGGCACATCTTCCCCACAGACAGTGGTGGTGGTTAGCACCACACACGTGGTGCGTGCCCCGGGGAGAAGAGTCACGCCGCCGAGCTGCCATGTGGTTGCAGTGACTTCACCCTGCTAATTACAGCAAGGCAGGAACACACTGGTAGCATTTAGGGGGTTTAGGTTATATCCACACTACAAAGTAAACAGGCTGCAAGTGATGTTTTAGTTTATAACCAAAGACAGGATGACTGTCTTAGTTAAATGCACTGGTAGCCTTGAATTAGGGGATTTTTGGTGCAGATGGGAGCTGGCTTAAAGTAAGCCAGGGTTCGTCAGGAAACACAGATCTCCTCCAAGAGGAGACATCACTTTCTGAATGGGGTTATTCTCAAACCTACATTAAGCCAGAGAAACTAAGGTTTTCACCAGCAAGCAGGACATTTCTGCTTCAAGAAACTCAGCCACGAGCATGAGGCCTGGGGAACGTGACCATGAAGACACGGGAGCAGCAAAGAGCCTTTCCAGAGCTGGAGCAAAGGCAGCCCCTTGGCAGCTGCCGGCCATCCCTCTGTGTTACAGTACCAGTGTCCACACAGCCCCTGCTGGGTCATTAACAGGGCTTTGCCGTCCGCCAGCCCACCCCTGTGCGGTGGCTGCTCAGAGCAGGGATGCCCGGCCGGCGTTGCCTGCACGCACTGGTGTGGGGCAAGGGCTCGCAGCCTCCTCCCTGCCCTCGCCCAGGGGCCACGGCCACGCGCCGGCCGGGCCGATGGCGACTGTTTGTGCAGCTGTCTAAAACATCGGGAATAGTTGCCTCCCTTTCCCGTCGTTCCTCTTCAGTGCCGGGCAGCGACTCGGGGGTGAGGGCTGCCGTGGGCTTGCCCTGGATTCCCTTGCCAGCTCTTCGGGACAGCTGAGGGGTGCAGGAGAAAAGTTAGGGACCAAAACGTTTTTTAGGGACAAGCCCAGCAAGCGCTATTTTGCCTTCCATTAACTCTGCTGGTTTTACTCTCTGCAGAGTTAATTATAAATCAGTTTAATTGTTCTCTTGCTTGATAACTTTCTAATCTCTCAGAAACTTGCTGCACAGCAGTCTGTAAGGTTATATTTTATCACTTCTCTTTCCATTAACCCCACCGTGTCAGTCTGTGGTCTGCTTCCTCGCTCTCTGCCCGGAACGTTAAAAATTAAATTGATTAAAACCAACTCCAGCAATGGCTCTGTTGAGAACCTTCCCTCTACTCCCTGCCAGCCACAACAGTTGCCATTCTGATGGGTCACAAACAGTGACTTGTCTGCCCCCCACACCTTCTCTCTCCATCACACCACCAAGAAAGGCAGAAAAATTGTGCAGCGATGCATGAGTGTGCAGGGAAGTGAAGGAGAGGAACAAAAAAATCACTCTGAGAAACGTGCATGCTGCCTGGAAAAAAAAAAAAAAAACTTCCAAAAAACCCACAAAACCCCTGGCAACCTGCAAGAAAATTATAAAAACACCCCGAGTCTGCCAGGAATTCAATCTTGGATGCCTTCCTACACCCACCACAGACTGGCATTTCCCCATCACTTCTTCCCTTCTGATTGGACCATTTGGTGTAGTATTAACAGTAGCTGCCTCTTTTGTTGCTGTTACAGCCCAGCTGGATGTGGCACAGAGGTGGGAAGGAAAGTGCTTTTCCTTTTCTCCTTCCTGGGTTGCACTTGGATTAAACCTCATGCAGGTCACACTTCCAGGGTATAGAAGACCTGCGAGTCCTGTAAACACTCCTAGGTTGAGTTCACTCTACTTCCAACAACAGATGCTATTGGCTGGATGTAAGAAAGACTAATGTTTCTTTACAAAAACAAATAATGCAGAGTTCTCCCACAAAGTCCTCAAACACAGTGCTGAATCACTGTTTGTTCATGTCCATCCTGCTATCTCACTGACTGTGTTCCATGCTTAAATTTGAACATAGTCGTGTACTCTGAACTTAATTTTCAACTCTACAAAAATTCTTCCTTCAAAACTTAATCCATGACAACATTTCTTCCTTGGAAGATCTGGTTGGTTCATTAATTTATTGGTCTGTTTCATGGGGAGGGAGAAATCAGGCATGTTAAAAGTATGATGTGTATCCTATGTTCACTAGATCTGTTTTGTTTTCTTTGTCTTACTGAGCATATCCATATCTTAATGAGGCTGGCTTTGTTTCTGTAAGCAGGGACATCCCAAAGCTAGAATATTATCACAAAAAGACTCCAAACAACTTGTGGTTTATACATGTAGTTTAACCCTTGACTGATGTAAAAGCTCAGAATAAATCTTAGCACTGCAGTGGGCTTTGGATTATGCCCTAAAGAAAGGAAAGAGTTTGTTTTATTCCTGTCAAGGCACTTCCAGGCAAGAGTAACTTCCAGGAACTCCTAGACTCAGTGGCCTTGCTACCTGCAGGAGACCCAACCACCAACAACCTTCTTATGACCCATCAGCCTTAACCAGGTTAACTGAGTGGTTGCAAAATGAGGGAAATGTATGTGATCTGACTCAAGCTGTTCTACTGGATGAGATCAAAGGCACGATCCATTTGCATCTGGTAACGCTAGTTAATACCAGGCATGCATTTGTGTTTTACCCTAAATAAGCATATAATCACCGAACGAGATGCTGTGTGCTGCAAACACGGGATGGGAAGGCAAACCCTGTTTCATGGTGTGTAGAAGGTAAGTGTAGGCAGAGCACAACAAAGCACCATAAAGCCCTAGTCCATGGGGTCCCTGTTCTGGCATCAAATCACTTGGTGATATGTTGCCATCAGAAAACATTTATGCAACTGAAGCTATGAGTCTGATGCAGAAATTAATGTGGAAACTTTTTATTCTGGAGAGCTCTGTAAACTTTCATACTAAATGATTGTAACGAACCCTTCAGATATCCTTGTCTGTGAGTCTGAAAACATTTTGCTGGTTGGCAACTGCATGTGTATGTAGGCTGCAGTAGCTTTTTCTTTAAAAGCTAGTATGTTATTCTAATCCATGCTTTTCAGTCAAGTAAGTAATTTAAATGGGCACATGGCCTTAGGACATGGCAGATCAAAACTGTCACATGCTTTCGGGAAATCTGGAAACAGATCCCAACCTCATAAGTCATCACAATAATTGTAAAGGATAAAAACCAGAACACTGACTTAATCACTCCTGAAATCTGTAAATATGTTTGGATCTGAACTCTAACTGAGATTTTCAACAGTATTAGATGGCTTGTTTTTCAGAAAGGCATTTCTCAGCATTTCTGAAAATCAGGCCTGAAATCAGACATCAATTTGACACACAGACACATCTCACCCCCAACCACTCATACTTTTTAAAAATCTTAATTTTTACTTTATTATCAAAGAGTCAAGGAAGGAGCATTTGCCAACATCCCTAGAAACGGAATACTTCATAATAGAAACAATTGTTTTCCTTAATGTCAGTTGTATTTGTTAGAGCGATATTTTGTTTTTTCTAGGACTTCAAGCTTTTGGAGAAAATGTCTATGTGGTTAATAAGCCATGAGGGCCTTCAAAGTCTGTGGAAGGCACAGAATTAATTTGAAAACCTTTTCCATCAGAAAATAATGTACAGGGATTGGTTACCTATCAGTTTGTACCTAACTTTTATATCACATCAAGTAGATGTATCCATTATACCCTAGACTACATCTGTGTTTTCACACCTGAGAGACAGTGCCCCAATCTGGGTGCAGCACCAAGACTATCTAATGACTCTTTTCTGGTTGAGATTTGAGCACTAGCTGTCCTTCTCTGTAAGGTTTCTTCAGCCACCATGCCCCTTGCATAGCTGGAGGTGTCCGACACCAGGGCATATTGTGCTGATATTGAACGGCGGGTCTAAATGGGACAGTACAGATTAATTCAATGCTCACTGTAAACTATTCGTATGTCTAGTCAATTTGACAGAATTATAATTCATGGATTTGTTCAAAAAGCGTTGAGGGGGTGGGTTTTGACATATCACATTTTTGGTTGGTCTCTGGTGACAGCTTCAGCAACTATGAAGATGAAAACATCAATTTGCAATTCTTGTTACTGTTCCAGTCAAAGCCATGTTGTATACCAATATCAGCACAGTTACTGGAAGAGTTACTTCTGGGATCAGTGTGAGCCATTTTCCACCCTGCTGAACTCAGCATCACTTCACCATGTAAACCAGAACCTCTTAGAAAAAATCCACCATGAAATGTCCAAAGTGACCTTTAGCTTACCAGTTACCATTCATGTAAGATGAAAATGTAGTAACACATTTATCTGCTAAAAGAGGGATCTCTTTATTTCATGTTTAAAACTGCAATTTCCATCCTAGTTTAGGGACCAGTTTTCATGCCTCTGCTCTGACTGCAGAGGATTGCATTATTCTTTAGAATAATCTTGCTGCTATTGAAAGAATGGCAGTGGGTGAGAAACCAAAACCCAGGGGAACATCTGGCATGAAGGACCTGAGGTGAAGAATGTTTGGAAAAGGAAGGTGAGGAAGCAGACAGTTGCAGATACCTGGAAAGCTGACCATCAGCCACGCTTTTCTCATTCAGTTTGGACTAAGTGATAATTACGGTTGTTCTGCATTCCAGAGGACTATATTAATCAGCTACATGCGGCAGCGCACAGCTGAAACTACTGTCTGACATCCTGAACTTCCAGCTGTTAAAATTTTCTGCCCAGCCTTTATGCTATCTTGTGATTAAATGACAAAGATTTCAGCACAGCGTAAGCAGCCATGGCAGCCACCTTGAACTCTGGCAGGAATACTCAAGAAAAGAGTCTGCAAAAAATGTCTCAAAAAATATACCTTCATGGAACTGTTTTCTGGGAAAACAGTCTATTTTGGGCTGACTGGCCAATGTAAAAGTCAAGGAGTAAATATTCCTTATAGTGAACATCTAGCCAGGAGTATTTTTGTACTTTAAACTTCTTTTCATGGATCAGATTTATTTTTTCTGGCCACCTCTATTAAAAAGTAATGGTATCAGTCCAGAATAACTCCACAAGTGTCTACTGAGCTACACAGATTTAAAACTTACACAGCAAAACCAGCATGGTGCTGAGAGAGCTGAAGAGCACAGCCCTAACACAGTGAGCTTGCACAGCCCCCTTCAGCCTCCAGAAACAAAAACATCAACAGTGGCGTTTCATTTCCAGTCTACAGAGAGCAAAGTCAGTCCTGGCTCCCAAATTCACTGCCTATCTCACAGCAAGGCCTGCAAAAACCAGCCATGTTAACATAAAGCTATTCTTCACAATCCTTCTTGGCCAGTTGCAGGGTGTTTAACTCCGCTCTCACCAGCCCTCAGGGGCTTCCACCTGGAGCTTTACTGTGCCATGTCGTGGTGTGTCCCTCCAGAGGCATCTCTATTTCTGTGGCTGTTGAAACCATCCCTGTCTGCATTTGCTAGCCTATAGAAAATTTTGAGGGCAGCAGCTTTACAGTAGCAAGGGAGGAGGTCAAACTGGCTTGGTACCTCTTTATTTTCCTCAGTTGTGACTATGGAGAGAGAGAAGGAGACAGAAAAGATTGCCTTCATTTGTCATTTGTCATATTAAGTTTTACTTGTCTTCAAGGATTATGAACTGAGGGTTGCCTCCTCTCTTTGTGCTTCATATGTGGCTGCTTTTACACAGGTCCAGTGGTGAGTTGATTCCTTTGTAAGTACTCTGTGACGCACAAAAGCCAAAAGGGGAAAGAAAAAATCCCCACCCACTCTGAGAGAGTCTATTGAACTTTGTTTTCCAATTACCTAACAAATTGCTGACTAAGGACAGGATAGGGTGGTGGAATTATAAGACCTAAAGGCACTGTACATTCCTCATCTGTAATGACCAGAAAAAGTGGGTGTTTGTTGGTGGTTTTAGCCAATTTGCAATTTATCTTGGTTTTAGCCCAAGCAGGCTTGAAACCAAGACAAACATTCTTTGATGTAATCTAATTGTGACTAAGACCGTTTGCATAAAGGTTTCGCAGCTAGGATAGGAAGAGGAAAAAGACCTTGAAAGCATTCCAGTGGAAAAGTCATGTGCACCAGGTTTTCGGCTGCACCAATGGCACCCAACAGACCATTGTTTTAGTTGTGGCTTAAATTAATACCTGACAGCAAAGTAATTAAAGCCCTGCTGAAGTCATGTATTCACTTATTCTTGTTTTTTTCCGATCATGTTTGTACAATGATAGCCTCAGGTGAAGAACTAATAGGAAAAATGCCCTTCCCCTGTTTCTATTCCCACTCCCTTCCAAAAATATATTTAATAATCTAACTTGAAAACCGTTCCCTAATACATTAGCCAGACCAGGCTAGCCTCACAAATTAATGAAACTTCACATTGTTGGCAAGGCTGGAGAGAGAGTCTGGAGAGAACCGCAAGAGAGTCTGGAGGGAACTGCCAGAGATCCTGAAGTTGTGCGATGCAGGTACAAGCAATGCCTAATTTTTGATGTTGCACAGAGTTGTGGGTGTCAGTCTTCTGAGGCTATCCCAAAAGCAGAACCAGTGACCCTGGCTGGACTTAGCAGCAACGTGTGCATTTTAAAGACAGTGGAGGTTTCTCCTCACCAGCTGCCCTTGGTCCAGTGTGTGGAGAGACCAAGCTCTGAGGTCGGTAAGGAAAAACAAACCTAAGAGACATTCTGGCCTGGAGAACACTGAAGATATAGCAAAGGCATACATGTATCAATGTGATTAATAACCTACTTCTATAAGTACCCATGTATGCAACAGGAATGTCAGGTTTGTATTCTGATTCTCCTTTCCCATCCAACCCATCATCTTTAAATTACACCAGCATAACTCCAATAAAAGACAGACCAAAGGATTTTTTTTTTGTGTCACAGGATCAAGAATGTGGTAGCAGATCGCCATTCTGCTTGTCACTGTAACACATTTGCTGCTAATAATCCATTATGGTTTATTTCCCAGTCTTTCAAACACAGAATCCTTGAAATTCCCACTAGGGACTGTGGCTAGTATGGTTCAATAAGCAATTTCTGTACTAGGTACTGTAATTCAGCTTTCAAATTGGCCTGAAAATTTACCAGCCCAGGCATAAAATCTGCTCATTCGATCTTTATACTTAACAATAATGAAAACCTCCAGTGATATTTTACCCTCCTGCCAAAATACCCTCTCCTCCAGGCCTGTGTTTGAGTCATAATTTACAAGACAGCAACTGTAATTTCCCTAGGAAAACATCCATATGTAGCTATTACTACATTATGCTTGCAAAATTAAATCAAAGACTTGAAAAATCAAAATATTAACAGTTTCAAACTCATTCACGTTATTTAGTAGTGGACTGCTCTGTAATGAACAGGTGGTATTCTGTCTACAAGACAGAAATATTTCTTAACTAGGCTGCTAGATTTTACATTTCCATCTACAGCAAGAGATTTCAGTCTTAGATGGTCCGTTCTTTTTTTCTGATTTCTTCCATATCCTAAGTAATGATCTGATTTCAAATTTCATTCAGAAGTTAATTCTCTTCACCTCTCCATGGAGACCTACAGATAGATGAATTACTTTCCTGGGCAGTGGCTTGTTAACTGGATGGCAGCACAAGGAGGGTGTGTAAGAGGATATCGAGATCTCCACATTCTCAGTGCTTAAGTCTTTGTGAAATAAGCCCATAACGGGCTCAGCAATTAGTTCAGGAGAATTTCTCTGGAGATCAGTAGGTAGCTAACTTATACACTGCCTAGGTCAACTGAAGTGATGACTGAGAGAGTATCTTAACAGTGCTGAACATTACAACCTAAAAGAAATGCAACACTAATTAAATCCAAGGGATTTTCTAGGTGTTACTGTTCTTGTAACATTCTCAGCAAGTTCTGAAAAGCTGCTAGTTTTCAGAATAATACCTTTATAGAATAATGCTGCTGATTAATAAGAGCTGTTATTTATGGTGAAAATCACACAACTGCTGGGTCTAAAGGCTTCTTTGGGGCTGAAAGCTTTCTGTACAGAAAGTTGTTGTTGGGAAACAAGGGACTGGTGTGTTACTGTGAAGGATAGGTTGTAAAAGGGATGCTTAAAAGGGGCCCAATATGGTTTGGATCGCGGCCAAGGTCTTGCATAACAGGATGCCTCATAAAAGAAAGGCTTAGAGGGGTATGGTTAAAAGACAGACGTTTCTTTTGAGCAGAGATGTGCCAACGGGAGGATCACTGACAAATCTTTGTTCACCATTATGTGTGCATATAATTAAAAAATGTTGGTGTTTGCAGCCGTTCCCAGATGATGTTGACTGGTTTAGAGAATCATAGTTTTAAGAAAATAAAAAACAGAATAAGACACACCAGATGCAGTTCAGCCAGAGGTATTTTTCTGTGGGTAAACTGGTCAGATTTTCATGTCCTTCAAGGAGCAGAAGTATGAATGTCCCCCAAACCTTGTGACCAGGAGCACATCATTCAATGCTAGACATGATTGCAAATCTGGGGCAAATGTCTCACAAAGGCACATGGCAGCATGATATCCCACACCAGGTAGTCAGACAAGAGTTCAAGGGCAGCTATTTGCATCTAACAGGCAAGCCAGGAAACTGCTAGGTTGGTATCACAGACATCATTGAAAGCTAGAGAAAATTATCTTTCTAATGGCAACAGAGGGGAACTTTTAACTCCAGCCTAATTGCCTGGCAAGCATTTGCATTTTCCTGCTTTACATTTAGAATCCACTAGCAGTATTTTAGAGCAAGCTGTGTAAAAACACCATTTCTGGCTCCTTTCCATTTCTAGAGGCAATACGTGGTGTCATTCTCCAGAAACCACCCAACACAAGCGTGACAAGCTGGCTACTAGCCCTAGCATCAAGGCTTAGGAACTGAAGGAAGACTACTTCAACAGAAATGTTAACAGTCTCTTTATGATTCCTTCCCACCATTATAATACTTTGTCTTGAATCTACTGCTGGTTTTACTGGAATGTATTCATGCTTCCCCCAGCACCTAAGGGAAAAGGTCCTCTGCCAAAGCCCTGTCCAGCTCCTTTCAGGAGCTCCAGAACCAGGATCAAATCATTAGTCCTATACAAGAGCCATGAAGCAGGGTTGTTGTTCCTCAGCAGCTATGGCACAAGCTGCTTCCCAAACAACCCAACCCAAAAGTTCAATACATGCCTTGCTACAACCAGTTGGAAAGTGCCTACACCTGACCAAGCTGGTTTCCTAGGGCAGGCTTGGTCACCAACCTTTCCTCTTGGCTCTGCTGCTGGAGGAGAGCAGCTACAGCTCACCACACCAGTTCATACATACATGAGGGGTAGCCTTGTTGCTAGTTTTTGCTAAGAGCAAAACACTGAGGAAAATGCGATCAGCCACTGTCCTCTGTAAAGATTCTTGTTCCCTTGGTTTTAGAAACAGACCAAAAGGGTGGGGCTACTGGGATTCCACTTCGATCACAAATAAAACCACTGCAGCTGCTGCTATTAAAAAGATGATGGCTTAAAAGAAATAAAATATGCTCTTATGTGAGATATCCAGTACCCTTTTTCCAAAAGAAAACATAGATGTTGCAATATAAAAGCCAGGAGATGTTACAGCAAGTGCCTGATCCCTCTCAGTACCCAGGACACTAGCAGCAAGCTTCGTGGTTAAACTCGTCACTTATTGGGAATAAATACAGACATGAGTATATATAGCCTAGACATAGCTTCTTCACTCTATCAAAGAAACAATGGTTTTAACTTTGCCTCAGACAAAGTAGTTGAGGAGACATAAAGGTTTCTCATTGTTGTGGTTTGATCTTGGTCGGCAGCCAAACACCACACAGCCACTTTCTCCCCCTTCTCTTCCAGCAGTGAGAAGGGACAGATGAGCCAGGCTTGGGATTCGAGATAGGACCGGGAGGAGTAGATCACCCATTATAGTCATGAGCAAAAGGCAGACTCATTAGGGAAAGAAAAAAGAACATACATTTATTACACACACTAACAGCACTTAACAGAGTAGGACAATGAGAAGTGTTACCACATCTTGAGAACACCTTCCCCCCACCCCTCCCTTCTTCCTGGGCTCAGCTCTGCTCCTGATATCTCTGCCTCCTCCCCACAGTGGCGCAGGGGCAGGGAATGGGGGGTGCAGTCAGTGCTGCTGCTTCTTCCATCTTCAGTGGGGGGAGCTTCTGGAACTTGTTCCCCCTGCTCCAGTGTGGTCCCCCTCTCACAGGAGACAGTCCTCCACAAACTTTCTCTGATGTGAGTCCCTCCCAGGGGCCACAGCATTTCCTTACACCACTCTGGAGTGGGACACCAACTTTCTCCAACTGGAGTCCCTCCCACGGCTGCAGCCCTTCCCGAGCTGCTCCGGCGTGGGACACCCCAGCGCTGAACTACAACAGTGGGGGCTACCTTTTCCCACAAGACCCCGGCCTTCTTCAGGCACAGTCACCTTGGTCATCCATGCAAAACACAGGCCATAAATCAGTGTCTGCTCCACTGTAGATCTTCATGGGTGGCAGGGGGGGGCCACCCTGCTGTCTCACCATGGGATACAGGGGAGTCTATGCTCTGGCACACCTCCCCCCTCCTTTTTTCCTCCTCCTCCACTGACCTTGGTGTTCACGCAGCTGCTGCAACTCCTCCTCACAAGTCCCACTGCACGTCACCACATTCCTTCTTAAATATGTTATTGCAGAGACGCAGCTGATTGGCTCAGTTTTGGTGCAGAGATGGAGCTGACTTGGAGCTGGGGGAGCTTTGAGAAGCTTCTCACAGGGGGCCGCCCCGATATCCCCCTCCCCTGCCACCAAAAAACCCCACCACTCACTCAAACACAGGACACACATCCTGCCTTCAGCCTCAGCCTAGAGTATTTAATGACTTGCATCTTTCAAGACAGAGCAGCCTGGTGAGCAAAATAGGCAATGGCATTGCCATTCTCCATTACATTTCCTGCTTAATATGGATGGTGGGACAAATGACTGGGTAATGTAGCTGCAGGCTGACTATTTCCTCATTCACTGGCCAGGTCAGCATTCAGAGGAAGCCCCACTGAAACAGCTGGGGAAGGACAGATATTCTTGAGAAGAACAGCACTAGCAACAGATGTACCTACGATCAGCTCTTGAGCTATGCCTCCCACTGCTGTGGGAACCCTATGATCCCTCCAAACTACTGAGCATGGTTTGACACCTCTCTAAGAGGAGCAAGTTAAAAACTCATCAACATCGTGTTTACTTTAGCTGTCTGAGGAGAAATCAGATGTGAGCCTAAGAAGAAGAAATTATCATACACATTCAAGATTCATACTCAGCGTGGTTCTGCTTGTGAGTCTAACAGAGACAGCACAAGATCTTTGCTGAGCCATTTCCTCTCTCAGCTCTGGTGGTGTAAATATAAACACAAAGTAGATGTCCTTTCAGATTCCCACTCCACATTTACACTGTCAAGAGTGAGACAATAGGGTTTTCATGGCCAATGACGTCCTCAGTTCATGGTGTGTTGTCATGAAATAAAAATAATTGCAATTTTGCAATAGCTCATTTTTTTTGTGTGTATGTGTGCTACTGGGGTCCAACAAAGAAGGTGAAGAGATAGGGCCATGACTTTACACTGAGAAGTTTGCTGAGGTGTTGCAAAGAAGCAGGAGGAAATCAGGTGGGTTATTTCCCTCTGATGTCCATTTGATGTTGTGGTTCTGATTCTGGGTGAAGAAACTGTTCCTCTGAGCTCCAGGAAGAAGTGGCAGCCCTTTGGTAGAATAAATCAATACCTAACGAGTAACGAAAAATCCTCTCCATGTGCTGGGCATTCAAGGATAACACAAACCCAGTATTTTAATGCTCTCCTATTTAATGTCAGTGTTTTGTTTATGCTTATATCTAAGCAATTATACCACAGAATGCAAAACATACTTTCTCTACACAATGCTCTTCCAAAATGGTGTGCTCCCATACTATAGCTTGTGGGGTGATGTTTTTTTACTGAACATCCAACCCTGTGATAAACTGCTTGATGAAATAACATGTGGTGGACAGAAAGTGTTTATTGGGCCACTGCAGTGGGAAGGAGAAAGCATGTTAGCTGAGTAGTCAGACCTGATAGAAATATTGGGAGCAAGATAGCTTCCCAAAAACATTTTCAGACCTAGATATGCATCCTCTGCAGTTAGACATCTGAACACAAATCTAAGCCAGGCCTGGATCCAAACACTGAAATTACCCACCTCATGTAAAGAAATTGCACACTGCAGTTACCCCACTTTTGCTATATTGGGATCTGAAGCTAATCTTACTGAGATCTCATTTCATTGAATGCAATAGGTTCAAATCCCAGATTAAAAATAATTAAAAAAAAAAAAAAACAAACCAAAACAAAACAACAAAACAACCACCAACAAAACAAAAAGCAAAAGTGGAACTTGTAATGAGTAACAAGAGGAAAAGGAGATCCATTCTGGAGTTTGTCAGTGGAGTCAGAGATTAAAATGTCATTACTCAATATATCTGCCAATGTTTGGACATAGGCATGTTATTGTACACCATCAATTTCATTCCATCAGAGACATTAAAGGTAAAATAAAATCAAAAGTTGCCCCAACACAAAATGTAACTAAAATTCTGGCATCACCATATGCTTCTTTTTTTCCTTTTATGTATATATTTGTGTATAGTTTGGAAAGTAACCATAGCATATTCTAGCAGGAGTCAGACAGGTCAGTCTCTGTGAATTCAAGATAAAGCTGCGTGCCTTGAAAAAAAAGCCAGGTCTGGAGACCAGGCTTGAGATAAACAACCATCTGAAAGATAATAGATTTGCCTGACATTGTTGTATCCAGTAAATCATAACAAAACTTCAGAATACTGGAGAAAAGCCAGGAATTGGTGACTTACATTATTGTTTTATTAGCACATTTTGGAAAGGTAAAACTAATAGCACTGTTTACTTTAACTAATATTAACTAATTCTTAACTCATGACTGCCCAAAATTATCCTGCTTCAGACAACAATGTCCTTAGAATAGTTTCCAGCTATTCTAAGAAAACAGCCTGCAGGTGATGTTGAAGGAAAGAGAGCTGGGGAAGAAGGGAAACGGTATTTGAGAGAGCAACATTCACCTGCAAGCTCACTGTTCTTTATCCTTTTCCTGTAATGGAGTGATTCCTTTAGAAGCTTTTTGCCCTGTTAAAGATGAATACAAATAACACTGCAAGGAAAGCAAAGAAGGCAACTATTTTCATAGCCATATTTCAGAACATTTTCTATTACAAAGCTGTATTTCCTAAAGGCTTGTTCCAAACAGGCACATGGTAAACACATCCAAAATCTGCAGTGGTTAATGTGAAGTGATGAGCGAATGTACAAGAGTGAGGTACAATCTGTGATATATGGTACTGGTTTCTTGGACAGAGACAGGTAGAGTTTGCCCGTGGGTTCTGGTTTGCTTGCTTAATTTCTTTGTAGATATTGAGCAGTTTGGAGAATGGGCAGCTGCCAGCATTTGGTGCATGTGCTGGTGACAAAGAAAGCAGAGCCTCGGGTGGAGCTGGTGTCCATGTGGAAGGTCTCCGACTGGTTTCTTCTGCTGTCAAACCACTCTCAATTCAACCATCACAAAAAGGGAACCAAGGCATCTTTCTGGGATTTGTGGATGTCCTGCCACAGCTGGACACTTACTTTGAAGGCTTCAGGCTATTCACATAACAATGCCTAGGATGCTAATGAGGTGGGACCTCCTTGGTGGGACCTCTGCATCTCTGACCAGGTTACCCTCCATGGTCAAATACAACTTCCCCACAGCAAACAGCAAAGAAGAAAACTCTTTTCTTTAATCCACTGCATAATGGGAAAGAGTGACTAATTTTTGAGCACTGATACTAGTGAGTATCTATCTAAACTGTTAATGAGCAGACTGTAAATAGGTCTAGTAGGTTTGTATCTAAACTCCTAATGAGTAGACTATAAATATTTGCTTAGAGTTTCTTGCTTTGCAGGAGTAGACAAAACTCTCTGCAAACCACTTAGTTTTCACCATACTTTTGTTCTGATATCTTGTTTCAAAACATTTTCATCAAAGAGATACTAGAAGGGTCTGAAGGATGCTGCCGTGCTAGTTCACAGGGTCAAATTCAGAGGTGAGCTATGAGTTAACTCTGAAGCTCAGATCTCAAAAGAGCTGTTAAGAGCTGCTCTTTATGTGCAGAAGCAGGCTGCCTCTTCAGGACCTCTGCAAACAGGGAGGACTGGACCCTTTATGCCACCCTCGCTAATAGGACATGTACCAGCACGGACACATACATGGTTAGGACAGGGTTCCATGAAGAACAAGCTAGTTCTGCCCATTTCATCACCAAACTCATACCAAACTGAGCCTTTTAAAAAGTTCTCATTTGACTCCCATTTTGCTGCCTTTCTCCCTCTCATTTTGAGCCTTTGTGCTTCTGTTTTTGACTTGAAGGAAGAGCACCAAAATGCCAGGAAAAAAAGTTATTCTCACAAAATTTCAGACTTAAGAGCAACGTTTTGGGACTCTTACTTGAAACATTCTTGTGAGATTTCTGGCTTGCACAGTTAGAGAAGATTGCAATTTATGCTAATTCAGTGAAATAAATGTGTTTGTGACAGCTTAATCCTTCAGGGGAAAAAAAGAAGGCAGTGTGTGTTGGACTCAAAGATCTTCAGGGTCTTTTCCAACCAAAATTATTCTATGGTTCTCTGATTCTATTTGTTTCTCCTGATAAAACTCTGAAGTGATGTTACCAGGCTTTGCAACAGATGATGACTTGATTCTTGATTTCTTATTTCTTTAGAAAACTGGCCCTTTTTGAAGCAATTCCTTTCTCTGGAGTGCTTTACTGGGCATGGACCTGACTTCAGAAGAACAGCAGAAATCTCAGACCACAAGTATAACAAGCTTACTTGGCTACCTACAATCTGTGTGACAGCTCCTGACTTTACACCAAAAGTACTTGCTTTGCACACAACAATTACATCAACCAAGTATGGGCATGAATGCTCTCCAACTTAGGGGATCACTGAACCCAGAGCCTGAACACCGCACTTCAGAGTCACTTCTGTACTCCTGTTGAACATCCCTATAAGAAAGATGGAGCCAAACCTTTTATCAGGGCCTGGTGCAATAGGAAAAGGGGTAATGGTTTTAAACTAAAAGAGGGTAGATTTAGACTAGATATAAGGAAAACATTTTTTACAATGGCGGTGGTGAAACTCTGGAACGTGTTGCCCAGAGAGTTGGTAGATGCCCCATCCCTGGAGTTAATTGGTACAGCCAATAACTCAAAGGAAGATAAAGCAATTTACACAGCTGAGCAGTTGGCCCATTATGCCAAACTAGCATTATACACTTGATGTAAGTGGGCAAAAGGCCATGCCTGAGAAGGGAAGTCTCCTCTGGATGGCTGCAGGCTGTATAGGCTGAGATGCTCTGACCATGGTCACCATGATAAGCCAAACAGCCTCTGACAGGGCTGAACATTCTGGAGCAATAGGGGTGTATAGTAACATCATATGGAGGTAAGCACTCACGACAGGCTTGACTCCAGTTTTCCTGAAACATTGCTGGGTTAGTGGTGACTCAGCCACACACTTTTATTTGCATTGCTAACTGCAAACAAAACCGATGATTTAATCATCTGTCTGTACAAAAATAGAGCCCTATGTAAGCAACAGTGTTCCTTGAACAGGTTCTCATTGAAACAAACTATTTGCTGGTTCTTAAATTAGAGATCAAGCCCTTATCTAGGAGTGTAAGGGGGTAGGTAGGTGGTCTATTGAAAAACTAACCTACTTTATGACTTTGGATAAAAAAATATATAGGCAAGCTGGACTACACTGACAGTTGAACAAATCCATCTTACAGGGATTTGACTTGAAGTGAGTTCGCAGATTTTCACTCTTCACTCCAAAATGTTCCCCATTGTTCCAAATGGTCTAATTTCCAGAGGTCTGCTGGTGTCAGGGGTGGCCTGTGATGGGAGGTCATACACTGTCCTGGTCCTTCCTTTACACCTCAAACTCCCCAGGCCTGTCTGGCTACGATTAGGACTGCATGGTGGGAAAAGCAACATTAGAGGTACACAGGATAAAACTTCTCTTGGGTATCCACACTTAGGGATTTTTAAGGCAAAATGCAAAATATTTTTTTTTTTTTTAATTCCACCAGTACTCCCTGTTCCTGACTTTGTGTCTGTGCATGTGTGTGTGCATGAACATGTGTGTATATTCACTTGCACAAATGCCCTGCTTCTTTATAGGCTGCGGTTGAAGATATTCACATGCCAAAACTATTGATATCATCTGATCTCATGGGTCAATCTGACCTTCTGCAGATTTCTGCCCCAACACAAGTAAGAATGGCTAATTTTTCTGACATGCCACTTGTAGATGAAAATAGAACTGGAAAAGATTGACTTTCCAGGCAAAGATTCAATGTTCAACATCCAGGCATTTCAGAGATAGTTTTATAGACGAAGGCTGAAATGTGTAACCTGATGAAATTCAAAGTTTTAGGAATAAAAAATCCAGACATTGCATGGAGTCCTTCACAACACACTGACTGGGTATCAGTGTTTATTACACACTGCAAGGTTCATAACAGTAATGATATGGCTGAAAATTCAGCAGTTCAGCAAACACCATGCACAAAAAAATGGACGCTATTGAGGTTCCCTGTTGTTGTTTTCAACTCTGAATTCTCTTCTGTGTGCTTGGATGATTGCAAGATAAACTTTCCCACCTTCATTCTCCAAGTCTGTACCTCATGCAGATGATTCAAAATGGAAGTGTTCCTGTGAAGTACTGAGAGTGATTTGAACTAATGTTCTTTACTCTGATGGAAAATTAGGAAATAAAGACAGACATTTCATTTAGAAAATCAGTTACTTGAATCTACTGCTGCAGTATCCTTTTGTTGGCAATAAAAAATAACAGGCACAGAGGTATAGTAAGGAGAGCAACTCTGAGCTTCAACTCTTCCATGTTTGATATGCTTAGTGATGTGTGAGAAGTGGTTGGGATTTATGTCAATGAGAAACACACTGAAGTATGGTTAAGTGGCCTCTGTCATGTTTGTTCAGAAATGAGATGTGGGTGTAGCCTAAGGTCTTCCATAGATCAAGCACTCCTCACTGGGCCGTGTGTTGGATCACACTCTATGGCAAGATTTCTGATTGCCCCAGGAGAAGAACCCTGCACACCGAAGAGGTGACACATCAGAATCAAGATCTCCCTTGCAGAACTGTGAGCAGAGTTTTCATTCAAATGATTTACCTTCAAACAAAGAACTTACTGAAAGAAACAGATTACTATCTAGTGAGGTTAAAAGATGCACCTGCTTAACAACAGGGCAGAACTTGCTCACCTTAATCAAAAATGAAAAGACAACAGAAGATAGCTTGACCTGATTGACTACTTCCATGCAAATACTATAATTAAATGCACTAGAAGACAGCATAAAGCAACAGCAGGAGAGAAAATGGCCCTTTTCAGATGAAGTTTAGAAAAAGATAAGTCAGCATGATCATGCAAAGGATACGAGGTATGCCCCAGTGCTAGGTTTCACTACCAGCTGACTGGTTGTATGAAGGGACATGATGGGACAAGATAAGCAGGAAAGCAAGAAAGTCTCTGCAGCCTCCAATGTCAGATTGTAAGAGTGACTGTATTGGAGAAGGCCAGAGGACTATTTTCTCAGCCTCTACTAACCTACACCTTAGAGATTTCCAGATGCAAAGCCACTATTTTTGTGTTCAAGCTCCCAGATGTGAATATATTCTTACAAGAGGGGGTCTTTTAAAACTGTCTGATACAGTTAAGAGGAATTTGGCCAGTTTGGTGCTCCTAAACTGATCGATCATGTTAAAACACTAGCTGCATCCTCAGCTCCAAATGGGATCTAGAAGGTGTGCACCAACTCTTTTCCAGGGAGTGTGAGGGTCCATTGAGTGGGGTAAGTTAACAATTGTCTCAGCTGAAAACACACTGGTTGTTTTTGTTGATATAAGTTATTGTGACACAGTTTCTGGTGTGTAAGTGATTACTGGAAGCAGAGCGCTCCCTTGCTGGACATTCCTATTGGTGCTTGGGCAATACTGGACTTGAGAATCAATTAGTCACTGAATCTGTCCTGAATTACAATTATATTCAGTGACTAATTGTGTGTGCTTTGGTCATCCTTCCTCTCCATTAATGTGTTCCTGTTAATTAAGGACCCTGAGAAGATCTCTTTCAGCCTATTATATGGATGCAGGTGGGAATGGAAATGCTTGTCCAGAAGTGAAAGGAGAGGTAGTTAAGGGAGTTTGTCACACAGCTAATTTTTACCATTTGTTTAATCTGTTACTAAGGGTCATTTGTCAAACTGTGGCTGCTGTTCCTGCCCCTCCTCTTCTTGTTCACAGTAATGAACAGCCTGGGAAAAAATTATCCCCTTTCCAAAGGATCAGCAAAGAGGAAGAGTTGATGATAATGGTCCTGAGAAGTGAGAGAGTTGTGCATGGATCACTTCCCAGGGCACAAAGGCTGTCTGCACACTCTACACCCAGGAAATGAGGTTAATAAACACCTGCTCACAAGGACAGTGAAAAGATCCTGCTCATGACGATGATGAGACTGACCTCTTTGCTGCTTGTTTCCTGAGGCAAGTGACTGGGCACCAATACCCACGCAATGTGATGGGTGACTGTCTGTCTCCACAAGACTTTGTCTGAAGCTGGTGGGAGAGTTGTGCGTCCAAGGAATGAGGACTTGGGCCTTGCATTGTTTGATAAAAAACTGGCTTGTCAGTCAGCCAAGGGACAGAAACAAGGCAAACAAAGTGACAATATCACATAAAAGTTGCAGAGAACATTGTCATGGTAGAAACTTCAAGTGGTAGGGAATGTGGTTTGTGGGACCTCTTGATGAGAAAATAAATTAACTTTCCAGATAGAAATTTGATACTAAAGTGATTGTGGTGTATGAGGTATTTGAGGCTTACTAGTCTGTCTGGCAGTTTTGTCAAAAGCTAGAAAATAGCTTTGTAATTTCAGTTTTATCATCACACTTTAGATCTAAGTATTTCATCAGTACAAGCAGGCAGATTCATCATTTTGGAAAGAATAGAGTGACATTACCTGCAGCTGAATAAAGAATGTGTCACATTAAATATCAATAGTCAAACTCTACTTTTTAGAAGATATTTCATTTTTACCTGGTGCAATTTCACTTGACACAGTAGTTGTTCCTCTGTTCTTTATATGTAACAAAACAATATAAGTGATTAAGGAGTTTTTACAGAGACAGGGTAAAAATCAAGTCGGGAAACAGAACAAACACTTCAGAAACTATGTGGCATCTATAAAAAGAAGTACGCTTCAGAGAGGAAAAGTTGTATCACTGTGTCAGTAAAAGGATCAGAGCAACCCTGTAGTCCTACAGACCCTTGTAAGGATTACAGTCAGGTGTTCAGTTTAATAATCAACAGTAGTTTAATTAACTAAAGATTAGTTATTTAGCTGTTGGAATGACTGTCTCTCAGTGTGTCTGGCTTCATGACAACAAAGTGTGTTTGGGAGGTCTTGCCTTTTTACATATATGAAATATGGGGTATTTTTCTTTAAATATCTTATAAATATTGAAAATTTGAGACTATTATCTGATGGAAACATAAAAGGTGACTTTCTGAGTGTGTTACTCCAGTCCTGTGGCATCACAAGAAAGCCCTAAGTGAGGGTTCACTCTAGCATGTCTAAATTCTTGGTTCCCTGAATTTCCAGGAAAGAGACCTGACTGAGACATGCTGTGCCATCATCCTTCTTGCTTTGACTACTACTACTGGCCTCGCACCCTTTGTTGACATAAAACAGGATGCAAGGAGGGAGGAGAAAGAGGTTATTCACCTGAATATCAACCTGACATAGAAGTGATCCCAGGCCTCTCTGCTTAGCCACAGCAAAAAGCTGAATCCTCTTATTCCCTTTCAGGAACCAGTTAAACTCCTTTTTTAAAGTACTTTGGTACTGTGCTTGCATTTCTTCTTTCGGAAAGGTCCTTCCTTCCCTCAGGAAGGATCATTGACAACCTGCTTCTACTTTTCCTAATTTTATTCATGGCCAGTTAGTATTTGTTTGTTCATGTGCCAAGGTTACTTTTTAGCTTAAATATCTCTTTTCACCTCCCTCAGGTTTACTGCTCTTCAATGTATTGACATTCAGCAGTCACATTCCCTCTCGGCCACTATTCTGCCAAGCAAAAATAGCTGATTTCTTCAGCTGTCTTGTAAAATTAGTTTTTTGTAAGGACACCAAGTTACAGAGTAGATAATTGCTTGCATTTCAGTCAGAGCTAACCACAGAATCTTCCTGTGCTAAAAAAGGAGGTATAACACACTTTGTCTCATAAGCAAGGCCAGCTTTTTGTAACACTGAGACTTAAGTCCTTATCTCTGGTGAGACACGCTAGTAAATGGTCTCTTACACTAATGTGATGAGCACTTTGATTCACCATTGACTTCAATGTCTAAATAAATTTCTTATTAACTAATGTCTTGAAATGCTAAGCATCAACACCAACATTGGACAATGTTGCCCTAATTGTTGGTATTTTCTACTGTATTTCAGTGTATCCACACTGTCTGTTCAGAAGCACCCACATCTCACTAGACTTTTTACAGGTCCTGACACCTATCTGGAGTAAATAAATGTTATTTCTCTCTCCATCTATACTAACCAGAATCAAAGAGCACATATCAGTTCCTTGAGGTCAGAGAAAGTTGGAAGTAGGCGTAGGCAATGACCAGTCAAGGATTCAGACCCCCAGACTCCTCCAGTGATCTTGCTCTATCCCATTTGAAATTCAGAAGGAAGAAGACCAGAAAAGTAGTCAAAAAGTTTTGGTAGGTGGTTACTGATTAAGAGGTGTGGTGATGAGGTTATGTTTAAGATTGCTTTTCCCCTTTTGTTTCTGTGCCTGTTTTATCCAGATAAAACCATCAAACACTCTGGATATGCTTTGGAGGGCACAGTTTAGCCTTTCTTTGATTTTGTAAGGCTGTACACTAAAGGAACAGGAAACGTCCATCTTTCTTGTCCCATTAATCGTTTCAGTTTTCATTATTTTCAGTAGTTGGCATTGAACTGGAAGTTCTCTGGGAAAGAGAGTACCTTTGTTTAATTTTGTCTGTAAATGGCCTACTGCAGTCCTTCTTTGTGTTTCATGTCTTCCCCTCTATAAATAATATGGTGGTGCGACATCATAGCTCTTTACTCTTGGCTTCTTAACTTCCTTCCTCTCAGTGTCTTTCCATAATTCTTTCTTCCTTTTTACTAATTTTTAATCAGTAAGATCAGAATGGACCTGCCCTTTGCTTGCTGAAATACTCTGTCTTCAGCTTCTTCAATCTGCTTCTATATTTTGGATTAATCTGTCATGTCAATGGAACCCTTAGAAATGACCCATATTTATTTACTGATTTAGATTTACTGTGGATGCTGTCCATTGAGTTCTATGAACACTAATCTTAATCTATCAATCCTGGTTTCTCCAGTTACACAGGCAAAAATGAAAAAAAAAAAAAAATTTATTGCAGAATTTTTAGGTTGTCTTTCAAGTGGCTTCTTCTCAAATTTCAGAGAAAGCCACAAAAATCAGATGCGTTTCAATAGAAGATTTCAAGTGATGGCAAGTCCTTGAAACTGGATTAAATAACAGACCTTATTAGATGTAACTGTACAATTTTGCAAAGTTCTGACTTTTTATTTACTTTGTCTCCTGCATTTTGAGATCTAAAACACCTCTTCATGGTGTAGACTTACATCTATCCAAGTTTTTTTCTGCAAAACTTATTTCTCTCTCCACCGGTCCCCATTTCTCTCCCTGCAGTCCTCTCTCCTAAGGAAATATATGTCTTCTTCATACCTGACTATTGTTTCCAGTCTTTTGTTGCCTTGGGTTGAATGTTGACTTGTGAAAGAAGTTATCCTAGAGAAAGACAACATAAGGGCACTTTTTATGAACTCATTGGTTATAGTTAATTAGGGACAGAAGGCCAAACTTTCAGCTGAGGTTACTTGCTCCATTTCTGTTGACTTCCAAGGAGACTTCAAAATCTAACCTGAACTGGGCTGTGTTATTCTTGTGCAGAAGAATCTCTCACCCACCAGAGACATTGCAGCAGGTAGTGGCACTCAGAAGGTAAAGAGCTGCTTGGGATTGGATGGCTATGAGTTGATCCTCAACACCCAAGAGAGCACATGGTGGTAAGTGTCCTGGCTCCACGTAGCATGGCAGGATGATGATGACGATGCCTAAGCTCCTTCTTACCACCTGGATGTGTTGCTCTGTCCTGGACCTACCCACACTTCTGTCTCTCCACATCCTCATGCCTATATCCTCACCAGAAGGCCAGCAGGCCCTGGGGCCACTGCACACTGACAGCCAGCTGTGTCCATGTTTGAGCTGACAAAGCCAGGATGTGGACTCTGCCACACCAGCTTCTTGCACTCCTTATTTAGAGCAAACCCTTCCAATATCACATAGTTTCACAGCAGTGTGAGAGCTGATGAAATAAAGGTTTGAAAGAACTGGGAGTTGAAGCTAGAACATTGAAAGAAATTTGAGAAATCAGTGGAACAAACTTGAGAACACATTTGCTTTGAAGAAATTTCACAGCAAGGCGATGTGAGTTCACAGTGGGAATGTACTGTTCTTTCACAGGACTAGCAGTAAAATTAGTTCCCAATGGGTCATCAGTCTGACATTTTTTGGCTGATATATTTTAATTTGTATTCATCAGTTGGTCCTCTTGAAGCTAACGATTATTTCTGTAAACTGCATCATTTCGAGCATCTACTCAAATCTTAGACAAAGCCTAAGGAATTCTGTCTTGTTCTAGGATATACAAGTTTTCCCTCCAGTGCTTTGGCAAAAGTATCAGGGCATCAGACAAATGGGGTGAGATTATCCAAGTCTTGTGAGGAAAAAAGAAGGTGAATCTGGATTTTCCTCTGGTTCAACTACATCCATGGAGCACAGCTGTAGGAAGAATTACTATAATGAAACAAAATAGGACATGTCTCATTCCAAAACCATAGGGTAGAGCTCCCTGGGGTCTGTGCTCCCACCACTGCAGGGACACTTCAGATCATCTGGAGTCTGACCAATCTACCGCTCCCTCTGTCTGCTTGGGGTTCCTCTTAAGCAAATATTTATCTGTGTTTTCCCTAGGCTCTTACGGCAAAAATCACCCCTGCTGAGAACAGGGAAATTCACATCTGGATTCTACCTCCATGTTAATGCAAAAATGCCACTGAGGCATATCAGGGCCCTTTTAAGGCCTGTGTCCTGGAGGTTAAAAACAAGATGTTCTTTCTCAGCTTTTTTTGTAGTGAGGAGAGTGGTCCCACTTTGCGTGTATGTGCACTGGAGTTGTAATACAGAGGTCAGTGGGCTTCACTGGAGCCTTAGAGCATCCTACAAGTACAAGGGGGAAGGGCAGAGGGGATTAGGGAGACTAAGTAAAAATAGAAAATTAGTATTAAAATTTTACAGTGTCCAGTGCAAATCTGCTCATTATGGTTACACTCTCAGGCAATATGCCAGTGGCTAAGATACAACTCTGAGAGGTAATCCTCCTATAAGGACCACCATTAGTACATGACACAGTCACTGTTTCTCACACAGGCCAACTTAAATAATACATATTTAATGTGATGACAGGTTCAAGGGGATAGGAACCCAAAGAGAAAATAGAGGCCCAGAGTATCACATGAGCTGAGGAGACACTTAGATTTTATTTCATACATTAGCAACCATTGGAGTGACTGGCATGTGATGAAAGAGAAAATTTAACCCTGCCTTGCATGGTGGATTACTGCAGCACTGATGGGAAAAATGTCCCGTTTTCACAGCTTTAGACATTAGTGCCACAAGACCTTTCTGACTGCCGCTTGACATGCCTGAATGATCTCTCTCCTTAACAGCCTGTATGGAGCTGAATAATTTTTATGGTTCTACTTTAACTTTTGCCTAAACATGTACATGTGTGTAAACAGTTCTGCCCTCCCCTCCTTATCACAGCTACAAACTCTAACAGCCCTGCCAGTCACCCAGCATCACATCCCCATTTATACCCCAACTCCAGTCATTTATGCTCAAATACAGAGAGCAAAGAGCTGGGGCAGATCTGTCCCCTGATAGGCACTTCTTAATACAACAGTTAAATGGTAAAGACATTTTTGTGACTGGTTGGGTCAGGTAACTGAGAGAATTTGTGAGAGCCTAGGGCTGTTCTATCTCCAGTACCAGGACAGTGGTTTTGGAGTGGAAAAGATTAAAAGTTTATCCAAAGGCTTCTCTAGATGAAACAGAAGTTGTCACTAGATTAATGCTAAATGGAAATTGGAAAAATTTCTAATTCTTTCATATATATCTATATACCTGAACATTTAAATGCGAACATAGCAGACAGACAGAGGATGCTGAAGTGTTCACAGAGATCTTCCATGGTTGGATTTCATATACCGGCATGCTTAGCTGAACCTAGATCCAGCAATAGGCTAAACCATGTGTAACTTTAAACCTATTTGTGATCTCTGTGGTGCTATTTGTATGTTCTTTAAGTACCAAAGAAGCAGAAGCACTTTGGTACCTCAGAGATGAATGGCCCAGCATGTTTTGAATCACAAGCGTGGGGCTCATTTTCTATGTAATATCATGAACTTTGCTGTCTATTGCTACCTTGTCAGCTTAAAAATTAAACCTTGGGCTAGCTTTCACAATGAGGAAAATTTTGCCAGTATCAGGTAACAATATAAACTATAAATTTCAGACAAGTTCATTACATTTTTCAGAAGTTTAAGAACCCAGTTTGGTCTGGAGTGAAAGGCTATACCAAGCAAAACTCCATCATTGTGGCAAAATTTGGCCTAATTTGCTGCGAGAAATTAAAATTTAATTTTAGAAGGGGCAAAAAAATTCAAGAAAGAGTTCTTAGAAGCCTTTATAAAAGGCTTTTAAATACTCATGTATTTACAAAATTTTATAAAGTTTGCTCTGCTATAATTTTATAAGTGTGTCTTTCACTGTAGAGGTAATTATATGTGGAGAAGGTTAGACATCACTTACTTGACAGAATGTGGGTGGAAAGACTCTCTTCCCATTATGAAAGTTAATGCCACAATAAGGGGCCCTGGCATGAGACAGGTGGGTGTCCACAACCAGTCCAAAAGACACACAGTAGGTTTGGGAGTGTTCTGTCAGAGACTTGTGTGTTTTCAGGACAGAAATTTCACCAGCTTCAGTTGTGCTGGTGTTTTATATGCATTCTAGCCTAGGCAACCTAAACCTGAATGCTCACCCAGAAATTTTAATCTAATTCTTCCAGACATTGTCTTTTCCATTTATGGGGCAATGGAAAGAATGAAAGGAGAGTTAATACTCAAGAAATTCATTATAAGAAAGAAAATAGGTGTCCTAGGATGTCTGTGGCACCCCAGCCTGGCAGAGATTCTGAAGCAATTTGTTTAGAAATATGTCTGCTGCTAATTTAACAGCCTGAACTCTTTTCCCAAATGCCCTACTTTCTGGTAATTTGGGAATGTTCTCTTGTGCAGAAGAGGAGACATTCACAGCTGTACACAGTTTTCTATTAGATTTTAATGTTTCATGTGCTACTCTGAAGTCTACTTTTAAACGTATTTTGGCCCCATTTGTTTGCCCTCTGACCCATGGAGAGGTCTGACTCACAAACCCTGGCTCCCTACGGCTCATTTCCCAGCAGAAGAAACGAAGTGGCAGGTCTTACAGGACCAGCATTGCTCGGTTCAAATAAAACAAAAATCCAGCCGTGAGATACATAGGAAGCAGGTCAAGCTTTTAATCTTAACAGAGAGCAGGGGGCTGAGCAGAGCATATATAAGTCATTAAATCTTCAATTTTCTGCCTCTCCTTGAGGCTTCCCCTCATTCCCCTTGGGACTGCCAGGGAAATCAGACTCACTTCAAATGCTTCATACACTTGGAGTAGAAAAACTGCTGTAGAAAAGGGAAAAAAATCCTGGAATAAATCCTTCTCTCAGATGCCCAGGCAAAACTTGCTGAGAGCTGTAAGTCTTACTGCAAGCTGGCTTCTCAGTGCCATGGGAAAGAGCAAGACGAAGCCACCACCCATGCCAGTGTGAAAACTGCGGTGCCCCAGGGTGCAACACCTCCTGCAACAGACACCACCTCTCCTCAGGGTGCCTGCCCGTCACCTACATGGTGGCTGTACCTGGCAAAGACACTTCCCAGCAAACTTTAAGCCCCTCAAGCACTGCAGTACAGCCACACCAGGAGGCAGCTCCATGCCACTTAACTCCCCACACACTTGCTTTGCAGCCTACAGAGAGATCTCTCCCATCCCCTGCATTAGCTAGTTTGGGCAGGGAGTCACAGATGAAGAGTAACCCACCTGCAATATGGTTCATGAGACTGCTGCTCTGCTCTGACCTGTCCGACCAAGCTTCTTTTCACCCTCGTCCAGCCTCTGCTGCTGCTCCTCAGCGGTCCCACGGGGGCTCAGGTTCAGGCAGGAGGAGAAGGAGCTGAGACACTAGAGTAGGTAAAATGGGAAGACTGAAAGAAGACCAAGCAATAAAGTAGGCTGGAAACCCTCTTGCTGGCAGAGCAGAGGTGGCAAGGGTGAGCTTGTTGAGACAGAGCGTTGCTGCACCCTCTTCCCCCTGCCCTAATTAGGAATGTGTTGTACCTGGTAGCTCTTAATCAGAGATGGTCCAGGCTAAGTCGCCTGTCAAGACATTGTATGATATGTGGTCAGACACATGCAGGTGATTCACCATGGGTAGACAGATTTAAAAGCTATAAGCTAACAAGTTGTATAAAGCTTTGCTATTCCTTAACAGTGTCACACAAGCTGAAGTGTTACTGTGCTGCTTCAGTGACTGCTTGGGCCACCTTTTATTTTTTTCCTACATTGTTTTATTACCTGCCATGCTGTGTTCTGATATTTGAGACTCCTCACAAAGCTGACTGTCCTGCTGACAGAGGACCTATTCTTCCAGGAGGAGGTCAGACACCCTCTTATCTCCCTTTTCACACCCCACATGAGAAGGTCTACTGTTTCGTCCCCCTGTGAACTTGTGCTATGCCAAGCAGTCCTTCTTCTTACCCGAGTCCCCGTCCAGGATACTTCCATCAATTTTGATTTTTTTGCCTGCAATTAATGTTGGAGCAGCACCCCAATTGTCTGCCATTAAAACCAAACCCCTTGGGTTTTGGAGCACATATGTAGTGAGAGGAGACTGTTTTGCTACTGTGCAGCAGATTTGGCTGGGCAAAAAAACACTATTTGACCATTCATCTTGGTATTGCATTTCAGGACACAATGGTTTCACCTCCTGAGATCTTTAGATTCTCTGGGCTCTCCTCTTCCTCTTGCTGTGTTTTGGCAGGCACCATCTTTGCTTCTGCTTTTTGAGTTTATTGTCAACTTGTCTTTTGATCCTCTTTCTATTTCTCTGCTTTCTATAAAGTGACTTCAATTACAGCTTGGACTGCAGAAGCAACCCTGTGTTAACCAACTTACATCTCTGTCTTGATTTCTCCATTTGTATTGTACTCAACATTTCTGCCTCTTCCTTCACCCTCCCATCTGGCTGTGCAGATCCAGAACAACAGCACTGAATGCTCTCCTTTGCAATGTTCCACTTGCCTTTCTCACTGATGTTAATTTCCCTGTCACCTCCTTTTGCATCTCCACTGTCAGATTTTATTCCCCTCTCTCCTCCCTTTTCATCACCCTGGTTTGTTACTGGAAACTGTTGAGTATTTCTTCCTTTCCAACACTTTGTTTTTCTTCCCGTGCCTATGCGACGTCTCTTGCCCAGGTATTGATTAACTCTTGCTTTGTTCTTTAACATTTTCTCCTGTCTGCTCTGGAAAGACTTCACACAGACTATCTCTACCAGTACCATATTTCCCTTTCCAGACACATCACTCCCCATGTGAATCTCTAAGACTCTCACTGGCACCCCAGGGTAAGGTCAAGTCTCTTTTGCCTTTCTCTTTGAAGCTTCACACAACTCCCCTCCAGCCAACTTCCTTGCTTTTACTTTGTCTCATTCCTTGTCCGGTTTGAATACCTCATGGCTGATTTCTCATGGCTGTCCTCAAGCACAGTACACTCTTCTACACCTAATATACTTAAAGAGCCTTCAAGATTCATGTATTCAAATCTATTTTTATTTTTAAGGCTTGGAAACTTATCTTCAAAAAGAAGTCTGGTATCCCTACTTGTTAATATTGCTTCAGGAGAGGGACCTTTAGGAAAGATGAGCCTTTAAGAAAAACACAGAATATGGTATGACTTACACTGTAAATTACAAACATTTGAAACTACACCTTTGCTATATTGAAGGTCCACACCATTTTTTTTTTACCTCAGATGATGCATAAACACGAGGTTAAACCTCCGCTGCATACCCACTTTGAGCCACTAATAACTCATAAGATTGTTGTGCTCCCTGTCCCTTCATGCCAGATGCTAGCACAGCCATCTCCATTCCCCGCCCAGGGAAAGGGGCCCCACTCTGTTACAGCAAACAATTGCTGTTTCTTAATGGCAAATATCATTTAGCTAAACCAGAAGCCTGAGGAAAATCAATTTTAGGTTCTCTTTTTAGATAAGAAAGAAAATTCCTTCCTGTTACTGATTCCATAAAGGAGAATGAGCTAACCTGCAGAGTCTGATAAAGTCAGCCCTCTATTTCAGCTCTGGCTGTGGGTTATGATGGCACAGAAGACAGGCAGCTCACAAGAGTTTAATGCAAGAGACACAGAAGAAAGAAAATTATTTGGTTCTCCCACTCCCCTGAGGGGAACCGTTTTTGTTTTCCAGTACTGAGACTGCAGTGATACCCTTGATGATCCCCCTGCAGTGATCTTAATTTATAACTTGCTGCGTAAGTCACTTGGGAGCAAAAGCATCTAAATTTCAGATTCTCCTGTCCAGTTCTAAGGTCTTTTTTGTCACTCACCAGCATTCCCCTAGCCATAGTTGTTTACTCAGGGAAGGAGATGGAGACCCTGGTTCATCCCTCCACTGACACCACACAGGACTCTGCCTTGGACAGATGTTCAGGCCAGGGTGGCTCCTGGTGCTTTGTCTGCCCAGCCATGCTGGGATGCACAGCTTGAAGGTTTGCATGTATGTGCTGTTTGACAAATGAAATACAACATTAACTCATACCTATACTTGCAAAGACGTGGACATAACTCTCTGAACATCCTCCTGAGTCCCCTTAGGTCTCACATCATGAATGTTTTTGGAAAGCATGTATTCTGCTCCCTTGTTATGACTGATGCTTGTGTCAGTGTTTGTTTTACTTTGCTTTGAGCTTAATAACCGGCAAATCCTGGAGTGGCAGCTGGACCAACTCGCCATGTGCCCAGGCAGTGAGTGGGTTGCTGCTGAATGCTGGTACATTACTGTCAGGGTGACGGTTTGCTTGAAAGGTAGTGACAAGTGGTACAAGAGTGGGAAATGTGTTTTCCAGACACCCAGATTTAACCACTTTCCTTCCTTTCTCTTTCAGGTTTTCTTTCCATCTGGCTCATAGGTAGAATGGTGTACATCAGTACATGCACCCACAAATGCAGCAAGTGTCTTTGTTTGCCAGCCTTTGCACAGACAAATCCTCAGGCCATCATTTTGGGTTTGGTTTTTTGTTTTGTTCTTTTTTTTTTTTCACAAAGATGAAGGGAGAATGTTCCCACGTATGGATTTTGCAGGAAACAGGAAGTGGGTGACAGCGACCGGGGCTGTGACCTGGCAGACCTCACCATCTAATGTAACGCGATCTCGCAGCGCTTGGGAGAAAAAAGGGAAGAGAAGTCTGGCCCTGGGACTGCAAATCACAGGCTGTGATGACAAGAGGGGGCCTAATAAAACTCAGCACCCTTCACTTTTAAATGAATTGAGTGGGGAGGGGGAGTGGGGAAAGGATAATTTATTGCCTAGAGATATCTCAGGGTATCACTTTCCTAGAAATGGCTTTCACTGGCCTGTAGAGCTTCAGTGATAGAAAATGTGAATACAGCTTTGAGCAGTTAAGGTCTTTATTTGGATTAATTATAACAGCTATAACAACAAGATTTGAGCAGTGGAGGATGGGCACAAGAAGGCCTTGCATTGAGCCCAATCCTGTTTTGTCACATCATCCCCCGACTGCCACTTTCCTGAAGGATGTCAGTGCTGCTGGAAAGGAAAGTCTAGGATGTCCAGGTGTCTCAGATGACATGGATGGCATAGGCACATGATGCTGAGAAAAGATGCCATTGCTCTAGCACTCCTCTGACTGATGATTTCTGATTTTGTGTTGAGGAAGCCACAGAAGCAAGTGAATTTTATTGAACAGTGCTGTTACTTGTTGGCAGGTTGGTCTGTTTTTGCAGTGGTTGTGATCAAAATAAATTGGCTTTAAGATATGCTCCTGCAGGGATGGAGACTGGCTAAATGGACTTATTTGACGGGAATGGGTGCAGAGGCCAACAGCAGCTCGGCATGCCGGGACGTGCCAGCGCTCTGGGGGGCTCCTGTCTCCCTCTTGGAGGAGTTTTTTTGGTCACTTCTGTTTTCATTATTTCATTTTATTGGGTTTTGGGTGTTTGTACTATAATTTTTAAACAAAAACAAACCTACATCAATAGACAATCTTCTGGAGCTTCAGAAATTCTGCTGATATAGACACTTGCAGTACTGAGATACTGGCATCTCTTTGTAACTGAGAAAACAGGCTGCAAGCCAAAAAAGCAGGAGTCCCCACACATGACTATGTGCAAACTTCTTTCTGGTTGAGCTGGAAATGGATGTCTTTCCCAAAGGATTTTGATAGGTCTGCTTCTGGACCCAGAATATTTCTAATTAAATTAAATAGAAGGGAAGATGGAAAGGAAAATTAATTAAGAGATTTTTTTGTTTGTTTGATCTCACTAGACAGTTAAACTCAATTTTTATTGAATCTTTAGGCAGAGATTCTGGTTTGTTTAATCTATCTGTCTGATTATTATTATATTTCTGGTAGGGTGAGCACCAAAGAATAAATGAAAGATAATGAAATAAACAGAGCCAAGTGTGTCTGTGCCCTAGAGCTGTCCCATCTCAATATACGAGTGTGTGTTTCATCTCTCCAAAGCAGAGCTTTCGGGACTCAGCTGGCACCAATAAAGAGGTATCACACTGGGAGAGAGAGCTGTTGCTCTGCTGGGCTGCCGTCTGCCCCCAGACCCCTGCACAGGGGTGAGGGAGGAGATCTGCATCTCCGTGGAGCATTTACCTCCTGGACATATTTGGTATAAAACCACTCACCACATCCCATTCAGCTGAAGATGCAGAGTTTTTTGCATGCCTCAGGAATTAAAGTGGGCTAGTTTCAGGGCTGTGTTTGGTACAGTGAGCAGGGCAGCTGTTAAAAGCACAACTGGTTTCTAAAACACCTGTTAAAATTTGCCCTCAGCAAACTACACCACCGCCGCTGCCACTGCTGCTTCCTCTCCCATGTGGTTGCAACTCTCCTCCTCCTCCTCCTTGCTCCCCTCAGCAGTGACCCATGAGTCCCTACTCATCCCTCCCCGTCCCACCTCAGCCCTGCCTCCCCATCAGAGCATGAGCCAGGTACTCCTCGTGGTAGGAAATATCTGTCTAGATATACATCTTGCAGTACTGTGGAAGCGGGAAGCTTGCTCATGCCCTCACACACCCTGTTGTGACATTTTACACTTGGTCGGGTTGCTTCTGCTTTCTGTGCCTGGAATCCCCCACTCCTGGGAAAGCACAGGGAATGGGAAAACTGAGGTGGTCCCTGCCAGGGTGTCCCTCTGCACTCTGTGGGGTTCTTGTGTGGCTGTTCACAGCACCTTCACACCCTGCCTAAGCAGATCCCAATGTTCATTGTAGCTTTCTGTGTATAGTTTAGCAGAGGTTAAGTGCTGTGGACTTTTCCTTCAAATCCAGATAGAGGGAAAAGGGTTGAGGAGTTTCACACTCTAAATAAGTTCAGCTCAGGCTAAGCCGAAGTTTTCAAAATTACATCTTTGTGGATTCTCTTATCTACACCAAATTTGTATCTTGTGACTTTTTGTCCTGCTGGAGTCTGAAAATAATAGATATCTTCTTTCAACTCTGTGCACACTAAGTTTTAATAAGTCTTTTTTTTTTTTTTTCCATAACATTCCTGAGAAGCAGCAGCAGAGTGTGTTACATGCATTTTACAAATGGAAAACTGGATGCCAGCTGGTCCCAGATAGCCTTGATCCAGTACTTCAGTTATCATATTAACTTTCCCAGCTTCCATTTAACTTAGTGATATGTAAAGAAAATCCTACTCTACTCCCCAGATGAAAAGCACATTAGTTTTAGCTAAAACCCACCCTCACATCTGGTATCCTCCTGATACCAGAAAAAAATAATAGAAAGATAACTCTGATGTTCTGTTTACTGACATGAGGCATTCAGGATTAGGGGAATCATATAGATACCTAAACAGAGAGAGAGAAGGAAACAACAAGGCTGAAGAATAAATTTTCAGCACACCAAAAATTAAAAGGCAAGAGGGAACTGACCTGGCAAATGCTTACTCATGGAGTGATTGTGATCAGGGTGGGATCCAGCCTGGAAGAGCTCCCATGAAAGACAAGTGCTTCCTTCAGTGGATACAGGCCTTGTCACAATAGATATGTTAAGAGGGAGTGTATCAGTGTAACAAGTAGTCAGTAAATAGAGATTCATATTCTCAGAGGATGAGCACCCAAGTGTGGTGTGCCTAACAGGACTTTACTGAATTATTCAAACATCTCCTAAATCTGTGAGATTGCACCAGAAAACGCAGGAGTCCAAGATGTCTTACGAGATCATCAGCACATCCTGTTTTGGGTTGGGACTCAAAAAATACCTGGAGAACAGCGTCTCACACAAGCTTTTTTCTTTCCACTCCTGGCTGCAATCCAGAAGGGTAGCAGCCACTTTATATCTGAACGCTAAAGGTAAACTGGAGCAAAGCAGAAGTCCTTGTCATGTTTTTTTTGGTGCTGTTAGTGAACAGGACAGTATTTCTGGAACAGAAGTTCCTATTGCATACTATATTAATGTGAAACTTCTTTGAAGACTAGCAGGATTCTTCCTGTCAGGTATACTATTAGCATTAATATTTAGTGTTGAAAGTGCTCTTCGGAAGTAGTGTTATTATTACATTTTTTTAAGTACTGAATACACAGGGAAACGTATCCCCTTCTCCTCCTGGATATTAGTGCTCTATGGTGGAAATACCAGAGCTGTTCAGAAATGCAATGAACCTGCAGGCCTGTTCAAGGGGTGTTATCCAAGTGCTGCCAGGGTGGAGTTAACATCTGGTTAAACATTAACACAGGGCTCAGTTCCATCATTTTACAATGTGTAACCTGCTGTGAGTAAATGATAAACTGTTATGGGTGCAGCCCTGGTTGCCAAGTACTTCTATTTCACATTGTTACTGTTCAGATGAAAAGCAAATAACTGTCATTTGAAAACAGGTAAGCAGGAAAGATGCTGCATATTGTTTTCTTACTCTCCTAAAAGAGGCTAGAAGATAACCATTGCACTGGAAACTATGTTGCCCCTTTCAGTATTATCCATATATTTTTAAGACAACAGCACACCATACCAGACCAGAAACAGGAGAAAGCTACATCCTGCTGTAGGACAGAACCTATAAGGCACTGCCTCTCATTCCTTAAATCATACCCATCTTTCTCCTTCTCTTCCTTCTCCCTGCTTGCCCCCACTACAAAGTGCTAAAAGTCGAGCACAGCGCCTGGAGCTGCCTGCAGCCTGTGGGGCTGGCCAGCACGAAGTGCCAGGCTGCCGCCCCGGCCGCCCGTCCCTCCTGCCCACGCAGCGGGTGGGTGCCCCGAGTGCAGCAGGGATGCCGCGCAGCACTGCACCGGGACGGGGAATCAATCCACGCGTGTCTGGGCTTCACGCAGTGGGCCATCACATCTGCTATGTTGTGATGTGCTGTGGTAACTCTGACATCCTACATCCTCGCTGAGTCCCTGACTTGGCGGAGGCAGGGGGCAAAGATAGCCTGGCTTCTGTTTATCCTCTTGAGATAAAAAGTGTGATGAGATTCAGGAAAAGGTTAAATATTCATGCAGAGAAAAGGTATTTTGCACTTATGCTGACTGCGACAGATACTGCAACAGCCATTAATCTCCGTGTTCCAGGCTGGAAACTCATCATGGGCTGAAGTCACTGTCTGGCCTCCCTGAGCCCTGTGGAGGATTGTGCAATCATGGGCCACGTTCATCATCTGAGGTGAGAGGGGAGGGCGTCACCTTCCTCTGAAGCATCCGGCACCAACTCCGGTCAGCAGCAGGATGCTGGCCACAGTAGACATGGCTGTGCTCCAGTATGGCAAGAGTTACACGCCCTCCACTGAGTTAAAACAGCAGATGCAGCCAGATGCCACCTCTAGCCAGGTTTACCCCTTTCACATGCACACGTGCCACACTTACCAACACCTTTCACCTTCCCCAACTCCTGAGAAGAAGTCCAATCTTTAGATAATTTCTTCCCAACCTAGAGGCCCTACCCTGATTTTTGCAGACATCAGTGTGAATTTGTTGCCATCATATCCCATGAGTTTGCGACCATCAGTATTCAGAGGCAAGGTCAGGCAAGAGGATACAGCAGCTGCAAAGCTGCAGAAAATAATACACACCTCAGCACTGCTGACAGGTGCTTGCTTTCTGACCTAAATTTGAAATTACTTCGTCATTCTTTAATATAAGAGGTCTTACGCACTTCATTATTAGGGTTCTTCCTTTTTTCCCCTTTTTTGTGTGTGTGTGTGTGCACATTTCAGCTGTCCTCTCCCACCCCTGTTTCTCCCTCCACCTCACATCAGTGTACACTGCAGACTTCCTCTGTCACTTTTATAAGTTGCCAGAAGGGAAGTGACCTGGTTACACGTCCAGCTCCGCAAGCTGCCTCAGCAATACTTTTCCTCCCTCTCTGCAGCAACCCTGGCTGAGCACGATGTCCTCAGCCCATCAGTGCATTTCAAGCAGGGAGGTTATGGTCTGCACCACTGCTAACCACCACAGTTCACAGAGCTGACATCTGCATTCATCAGCTTGTGGCAGCTCTGTTACGAAGCCCATAGTCACTGACTTCAGACAGAAGCCATGGAATAAGGTGATGATTATATTATATTATTATTATTATTATTATTATTATTATTATTATTATTATTATTATTATTATTATTATTATTGTTGTTGTTGTTGTTGTTGTTGTTGTTGTTGTTATTATTATTATCATCATCATCATCATCATCATCATCATTATCATTATTATTTATTATTGTAATCTGTGTGAGCTGCTGACAGTAGATGCCTCTCTGGAACTAACTCATTAATCATGAGAGTTGCCCATGGGAGCAGCTGCCCAGAGCCCTGATCCGGCAGCACTTACGCAGCAGGATGCCCGTGTTATCAGTGAGGAAATCCACATGCTTGACTCTACGTATGCAAGCGTCCTCACTACTTCCTGAAGGCAGCAAAAAGAGAAAGTCCTACCCATCTTCATTCAGTGTTCTTAGTGATGTTTGCTACAGTAAGACATTCCTGTTTGTTTCTGTCCTTCTAAGTAGTGAGGGAGTCAATTTGCCCTCACTGACACTCAATGTGGCCCTCCAGCAGTTCCGCACAAAACTTTATTTTCTTTGTCTCTATTTTTCAAATGTCTTGGGTGTACCAATACCTGTAATGAGCTATATTCCTGGGTCTGTATGGTTACATGTGAAACCAAAGACTTTAATGTAACAGTTAAGACTTTATGGACTTCTTGCCACCAACCTAATATCAGGGATGTTAGAAAAATAAAAGCTTATCAACCAGTCTGTTCCTCTGACTGATGTATAGCTATATTTCTATGGCCAATCTAGGTCTAACCACCTGGAGGTTAATAGAAGTATCACTTGGGAAAACTGCCTGATACAGTAAAAATACAATGATCATTCTTTCTGGATTTGTACCTAAGTTTTCCACTGTTCAATTTTATTTCCACGCCTTCCAATATTTTCATCATTTTTTTCCGGATTTATAACATGGAGCTAGTCAAGGAGGTATTAGGGAAGTCCAACTTAAGAACTCAGAGGTAAAATAGAGAGAGCTTTATGATTATCCTATTTCTATTAAGTTCCTTGTTCCGTGTTAGAAGAAAGGCAGTTCCAAGTATTACTTGATGGTTTATGAGATGCTTGCAGAAGATGACTCACTTTCATCCACTACAAGCGGTAGAATACCTCCAAAGCAAGCACCACCAAATACAGAAGGCTTCTGGGACTGGATCCTCACTGGGACCCATCAGAGCTGTGTCACCAGTGAAAGCATAGACACTTCATATGGCCTCAGGCTTCTGATCTTCATTGGAGAAGCTTCTGAAACTCAATACAGATGACAAAGTATAATGTAACCTCATTTCATTAGGCAAAGGGAAATGCCAACAAAAATTACCTGCCTGTGATGAGGAACAAGATAAGGAAGAGGACTGTTTTCAAGAAGTGCATTAAATATTTCAGTCCCAAGTATAGGAATATGAATAAGTAAAGTATAGGAATATGTTTATGAAATCAAATATGGAAGTTCCTAGTTGAGGCCTATAGATATAACCCAAACCTGCGTGTGGTCAGATGGGATCTTTCTGAGTTAACAGGTTCTGCAGGCAACAGCTGGGCAGAGGATGCTGGAGCACTGCTCTCCCCCTGATCACTGGTGTGTCTGCGTGGGCTCGCTGCACTCTGTCCGTGCACACACAGAGGTGTCCCCACATCTGGGCAGAATGTTGCATGCCAGTCCCTGGCTCTGATGAGAGAAAATCCCACCTACTCACTCCTAAGTGTGAGGTCTGAACTGAAAATTGCCGTAAAGAGACCTGACTAGTGAAAGCACCTGGTGAGCTATTTCATTTGCAGTTCATTTTCATCCCAGAACCCAAGAACTTTATATTCCATGTGTCAGTGTGGCTAAAAATTTGAATTACGCTTTTTGAATTTATTTACTTTATGTTTGTCTCCCATCTATAACCTGCCCAGTTTTCAGGTTTCTGAATCCTTTTCATTTCTCTGTTCCCATCAGGTTTTTGTATCTCTTCCAGTTAGACATCTGTACATTTGTTAACATGTCATTAATTAATTTAGTGGGTCATTAATAGATGATTTGAATAAAGATCTGAAGTTATCTCAAGCCAATGTAAAGTCTGTCATTGATTTTTGCATATTCTAGATCAAACCACAAAACTTGCCCTCAGACAAATCTCTTCAATCGTAGTCTCTTGAGAGATACCTCCCTACAGATGAGTATACTGGGATTGTACCATTCATGCATGCTTTCCTTAATCCCACTTGGCAATATGTAGTCACTCGTGACTGTCTCTGTGCAAAGACTACCCAAACCACTTTTTAAGTGTTGTTCTGTCTCATGAGACAGTGGTATCAAAGGACGCAGTAAATTCAAACCTATTACATATCCTCTATCACTGGCTTTAAAAAACCAAAGACTCTGTATGAAACACTGCTAATGCTTTCCTGTTCTTTGCTGCTCCAATCTCGTAAATCAGAGCTGCTCTGGGGCCAGACCCCACTCCGGAGGGGCATCATCCCTAACACCTCCTCAGCACACCAGCCCCATCCCTGTGTGGCCCATTCTAGCCGCCGTGCAGCCCAAGGCAGAGGTTCATTACCATACAGAGAAACCCTGGGAATTACATTCTTTTTTTCCTCTCTCCCTGTCCTCTTGGCTAACACACATTTTCAGAAGAATTGATCCCCATCAGAACCTGATTTGGGAGCAAAACTTTCAGATGCCTCAGCGTTCCAGCTGTGCTGAGCACACTGGTGGGTGCCGCGGGGCACACGTTCATTTCTGTGCAACTGTGGGATGGAACAGGGATAGAGAAGGTGGTAACAAGGAGGAAATGTCTTTTCTGGCTGTGATAGGGTACTGGGAAGCAGATAAACATTATAACTGGGGGTGTGTTTGGCTTGGTATTAATTCATTTTTAAATGAGGAGACTGCATATATTTGCCTGGTGTGACTTGCTGTTTTGACTACAGGTTTACAGAGTGGCTTTGAAAAGCATAAGAGCTTTGTCTTTTCCTAGCAGGAGTGAAGCGTGGTACTGCCCATCCACTTCTCTGCCTCTGCTAGCTTTTGAATTGAAAGCAGGACAAGAATCAGGGAGACCACCAGGCCGGGCACCAGGGGTGGGAGTGCCTGTCTCAGGCTGCAGGGCCGGTCACAATGGACAGCAGCCTGCCCCCCCGTCCTTACCCCCCCATCCCCTGCCCCCTGTTCCTTACACCCACACAATCCCCTTCCCCTGTCCCCCGAAACCACTCTACCTCCAGCTTATTTACAGTCCTTGAGGACAGAGGCTTTGTCCCGTGGTCTGTAATAAAGCCAGGTTTATTGTTCTTTCTCACTTCTGCATTACAATTTTCTCTGACCCCTTGGCAGTCATACTCAATTCCCTAGAGGTCTTTGCACATTATGTTGGAAGTTTACAAGCCAGCATCATTTTTCGTGGGTTCTTTTTTTCTTTTAACCAAGATAGATGTTAGCTACTAACTACATATGTTGATACAGTCCTCTGTAAATACCATCAAGTCATTATTTTCAACAGTAATGTGCATCTAATTAATCCACACTCATAGTGAGTTTTCACTGTGAAGGTTATTTTGTGTGGTAAATGTTACAAATGTTGTTGTTGTTACCTTTGATGTTTAAACCCACATACCATTCAATTCAGCTTTTTCTTTCAAAGGTCTGATTTTCCATGGCTAGTTTTGCCTTTTCCTGGCATTTTCATCCTATCACTGAGCTCAGGGGGAATAGGAGGTGCTGGCTGACACACAGAACAAAGTGCCCCCTTAGTCTGCAGATTATTTCTCATATTGAAATGACTACAACTATCTTTTTTAAGTTTCTCAGTTTGCTATGCCCTACGGTTTCCCTGGTTTGAACACACAGGTTATGTGACCCCACATTCTAGATGATACTAAAAAAAGTGGACAAGTTATATTTTTTTATACATATTAGACCTTTTAATTAAAGGATTAGGATATTTATGGGTAAGTAATAATGCGATGGACAAGTACATAGAATTTTTGAGATTATAAAAAGCATTATTTAGGGACTTGAATTTCTCCCAGCAGGATTCTTCCAGCTTGGATTAGGAACAGTGCCACGACACTATGGAGAAATTGCCTTTGCTGTGGCACACACTGGCTTCATCTGGAAGAGGAGGAGAAGGGCAAACACTACAGAGTGTGACTTGCTTTTACTCTCCTGCATTCTAGGGCCAAAATCAGGAACAGAAGAGGATATGGCATCCTCAGCCTGTCTGTCAGCGGGATTCTGGGGGGTTATAGAGCATTAGGTCAGCATTGAAGCGATAGTGACTCTGGATCTGTGGGTGTGCTGGCCATCTTTGTGATGGTATGCAAGTTACTTTGTATGCTTGTGCCAGGTGGGATGATATGGCTTCTTACTGGTCTGTCTCCCTTTTTTGAATTTTCTTATCATTAGCTGAGGAAAAAAAATAGTTAAGTTCTAGAAGGTTTTTTCTTGATAAGTCCATGTAGACTTTTATGAATCTTTTTATCTCCCAAGTTTTCAGAAGTTTGTTTAAATATGTGTTCCAGTACTCTTTCAGAAGTTGAAGATGACTGGTCTATAATTCCCAAATACTCTTTTTTCTCCCACTTTCATTATCAGGAAAACCTTTCTCCAGTTATTTGATATCTCACCTGTCTTGTTCAGGTGCTCAGACAACCAGAAGTGGCCCTTAGTTTATTGCAGCCAATACTTCGAAGATTTTAAGATAAGTGCATCAGTCTTGGAGAAGTAGAAAGCATTAATTTACCAAAGCATTATCTCATCGATTCCTTCACCAGTTCAAGCTTACAGTTGTGTTCACTACCTGGAAGATGATTTTTCTTTGTTAATCCATATAAAAAAGACCCTAAAGAACCAGCTTTGTTGACACTATTTGCCAGTAGATTTTCCCTCTATGAAATATTTGACCTGGTCTCACTTTTACAGTTAATGTACTTCTTATTAATCTTCACTGATCACATCTAGAATAGGTCCCTATTCCATTTACCTTCACTTTCTGAATAAGAAATGACCACTGATGACTTCCAAAAGCTTGTAGGCTGCTCCACATCCTTTCCCAAGAAACTTCTAATTAATTAAAATTGCCCACTACAACTAGTTCTGATGCTCTGGATGATTTTGTCAGTTGCTAACAAGTTCATCTATGTGATTTTCCTCACTTAGAAGTAATATTAGCCTTCCACTGTGTCCATGCCCTGTACTTTTCACCATCAGCCAGTAGTTAGATATGGACACAGTTATGAATGAGAGCTGGTTTCATAGAATCACAGAGTGATTTAGCTGGGAAGAAACCTTTGGAGGTCTCTACTCCAACCCCTTGGGCCAAGCAGGCCTTACTTAAAGTCTAGACCAAGCCCTCAGGGCCTCATCTAGCTGAGTTTTGAAACCCTCTGTGACTGAAGAGCATGCAGCATCCGTGCTTGACTGCTCCTTCCATGAAAAATTTTCCTATAGATCGGTTTCTCGTGGTTGTTTAAAACTGGTGACTAGGAATATATCAATGGCAAACAAAGCTTTCTCAGTGCTTGGGGCCAATATAAGACCTCTCTCCCATTCCCACTCCTTCTCATGGCTTCTCTGAAGTCTGCTGAGAGCTGAGTTCATGTTACGGCTTTTCTCTCCATCAAACCACCTATGGGAGTCACATACTGGGTCTCCCTTGGGCTGTACACTGTTCTGAAACATAGATGAAATTTATTGTCACAGCTGCCTTTGTTACCTTCATGTCTCTGCTAAATTTTGTTCCAGTAGAGCAGTAGCTTCACAAACTAACAAGAGGCACACATACATTTGTACACACACATAAACACATTCACAAATGCATGTGTGCATAGAAATATCTGCAGAAAATAATTGTGACCTTATTTTCATATGATTTCAGGTTAAAAAATTTTAACAATATTATATAATTTCCAAGCACATTCTTATGTGCTTATTTATTGACTATTTATGTTCACTATGTTTGCTTTAGTATGCCTCATTATTTTTCACTCAGAGACATGATTGCTTGCAAGATGTCTCGGCAGACCCACTTGCATCACCATAGTCCTGTCACCAGGTGAGCTCATTTCACTCAGGGCAGCGTAGAGATGGTTTGATGCCTGAAGGCACAGGCAGGAGCCAGTAACAAATGCATCCCCAGGGCAGGGAGCAGGGCAAGGGGCACCCCTTGGAGCACAGCTTGGTCCTCGCCAAGGCTGGCAGCACCATACGCCATGAAAGGTTGTTGTTTTACTGCAGCTCCCAACTTGACCCTAGAAGAGAGGTGAGCAAAACAACATCTTTGCCCTCATCTTGTTCACCTGTACAGGGAAAATACCTGGGTGGCGGGGTCTGCCCTCCTCACCAAACCCCAAATACCATGTAGGCTGAGCAATGCTAAGGAAACTTATTTTTCTGTTCAGCAGAGCAAAACCAGGGCACAAACTAGCTCTCTGCAAGCAGAGACAGGAACTGAATTCATTGGATAATCTGCTGCAAATTATTTGCCCAGCCCTATTAATTAATGTTTGTGAAGCACTTGGAGGGTTAAATGCCCTTGAGCCGTCGTTCACCTAAGCTTTGCCCCCAAACTGACATCAATGAAAAATCCTTAATGGTGGTGGTAGCAACAGCAACACTGAATTTTCAAACCCTCCTGAGGCAAGAAAACATGATTTTCCCCTTCATTTTATGGTCTGTTGAATCTTCTGTTTTTCTTGTTGTATAGCAGCAATAATGTCCATAGCCTTGGAATATTCTTGTGGTTTTCCAAATGCCCCAGATTTAATTTGGCATCTTCCACACAAAAAAAAAATTTATTGCCTCGTATAGTCCTTCGTTGTGAACGTTGTCCCTTCCCCAAATCTATGGAGGGGTCCTGGAGCCTAACAATAGTCCCACGGAGCTGTTTCTCATCTGGTGAGGAGCCCTGCCTTGTGCCTCGGCAGGCAGGGATCACACAAGAAGACAGCCCCTGATGGGGAGGAGAGGTCAGCCCAGACCTTTAGCATCGGCCTGAGCTCCAAAAACCCACCCCAGAAAATAAATAAGAAAGAATAATAAGATGCACACACAGGCTCTTTGTTACCAAGTCCAAACCCCAACATGTAAGAATAAGCTTTGTGAACAGGGCGGTCTCTGCAGTGAAAGGCGCCCTGGGGCAGGCAGTGGGGATGGGTTTTATTCTGGCCGATGGTGCCCACTCTCTGGCTGGGGCTCAGCAGGATGGCCTGGGGTTGGGTCTTCGTATCCGAACCTCTCTGAGGGCTGGCATTTGAGTTACCAGCTCTCAAAAAAGAACATTCTTGTATTGTATAAAGAAAATAAAAGTATCTAGGCTGTTCCAGATGTGAGGGCTCCTGCCTGTTACCCTAACGGACCAAGTTTCAGATCCAGATGTGGGGGCTCCTGATTGTTACCCTAATGGACTGAAATTCAGATCCCTGAATCCAATTTCCCTCTGTAGAAATTACATTCTGCAGTTTCAGGACTGGATGCTGCCTTCACTTAAATAGAGAAGGCTTATGATTTTGTCTCATCCACCAAAGCACATGCCAGTCTGAATGGAAAAAGGGGATAGTAAAGGCATCTCCCATTAAATCTGTACTTGACACTCAGGCTTCTCTCCTGCCACCCCTTGCAGATGGCATGTGGGTTGTCACAATACCTATGGCCAGGGGAGCACATGTACTGCAACTTCAGGGTGCTCTGAAGCCAAAGGGAAAGACAGGGCAGAGCCACAGCAGCCCTTTCCTCCTTGCACAGCCTCTGCAAAAGGGTTGTAGAGCATCCTACTGCCATTGCTATTTCTTGCACAGAAGTATGTGGAGGCTGTGGCTGTTTGGCTACCATACATCATGCCGGTGCTTCCAACTTGCAGTCAAAGTGCTTGAAACATACAACAGGTGAAAAGAACATCTGTGGGACCAAATGAGGAATGAATAACCTGTTCAATGCGCTGTCATGGTATAGTAGCAGAGCTTCAACCTTGAAGTCCCAGGCCCTGTTTATAGGACACCTTGTAGGTCCGTAGTCCTAATGGAGCCCATGACATTCTTCTGTGCATGAAGCCCATGCTTCAAAGCCCTTTTTGGATGCTCCAAAGTCCATAGGGTTATCCATAGCATCATATAACTCGTCATGTAAGGCCATTTCCTCAGACTGCATTGACATACTGCAGAGTAGAAAAGATCTGGTCTGCAACATCTTGACAGCAGAGTGAAATTATGGCACTGAACTAAATGGCAGATTAGGTCCAAGTCTATAGGAAGACAGTGAACAGCTGCCAGCAGCTTTCTGCCATATGGCACAACAATGTTTCGTAGAGGTCACTGATATCTATATCAATTCAGATACACATATGAAGATAGTGTATTTTTCAGATATTTCAGCTCATTTTCTCATTAAACATCTGAAATCAAGGAAGCTATACAGTCCTGCCAGTGTTTTACATTAGGCAATCCTATTTGGGCAGATTGCAAAGAGGAATAAATGAGATGATTCTATTTCCAGATTGAGATCAGGTCAGATAACTATCACCTTCCTTCCTTTGCCTGACCTGTAACTCCCACCCCCACCATCAGCTCTTGCAGTGACAAGCAGTGTCCTTCACATGCTGCTGAGCCATGTGAAACAGTAGGGGAAAGGCTTCCTGAGACGGACTCTATTTTCATTTCCAGGTGCAGTGCTCAGCAGTGAGGGTGTAGGAGGGCATGCCGCGCCTCGCCTTTCCTAAGGTCCCTGCCCAAGGTCCCTGCTGCCAAACTCCGTGCTCTCATCGGATATGAGAAGGGAAGACTGGCCTCTCCCTGGCCTCCAGCCATGTAGACACTAACTGTAACCTGGGGATGTACCCAGAGGTACAATGTGCATACAACGGATAGGGAGCAAAGCCCAGCATCTGTACTGTCTACTGCTGGCTCCAGGCTAGGAGTGAAGGGCGCTTTCAGGTTTCCCAGAATGGAGCAGAGCAGCACCGAACTGTGTGAGTGTCTGTGGCTGCAATCAGCCCAGGATCCACTGGGAAACGGAGACCAGTCAGAGGAAGTGAGAGGACTGGGGGATGCCTGAACAGACCATCCATCTCAGTGGGTCAGGCCATCTACTGCTACTCCTGATCATGTCTCAGATGAGTGAGGAGTAATGGGCACACCTGGGGGGCAGTCATGTTAATCAAGACATGCCCTGCCTTGGGGGCAAATGACTGGTGTGGGGGTAAGAAAGGACAATAATGGTTATAGATAGTGCTAATGGCCAGCAATCTCTCCAGAAGTCCCTAAATGGTACATCATTGTAATGATGGGGGGAAGGAAGGCAGGAAGGCAGGAAGGCAGGAAGGAAGGCAGGAAGGCAGGAAGGCAGGCAGGCAGGCAGGCAGGCAGGCAGGCAGGCAGGCAGGCAGGCAGGAAGGAAGGAAGGAAGGAAGGAAGGAAGGAAGGAAGGAAGGAAGGAAGGAAGGAAGGAAGGAAGGAAGGAAGGAAGGAAGGAAGGAAGGAAGGAAGGAAGGAAGGAAGGAAGGAAGGAAGGAAGGAAGGAAGGAAGGAAGGAAGGAAGGAAGGAAGGAAGGAAGGAAGGAAGGAAGGAAGGAAGGAAGGAAGGAAGGAAGGAAGTCAAGGAAAAATATATGCAAGTTTTTTGTCATGAAAACGCAGCTTTCATCGTTGCAAGGCACTTACAGCTGTAACACATGTAGCATCTCCTAGGCCGACAAATCCTCAGTATGCTGGATGGGAAAACAGGAATATTATTCTCTCTGGAGAAATCTGGGTTAAATCCCTGTGTTGGTGAAAAACTGCAGGGGGATTTCCTGTCTCTGTACAGAGCCTGTGCTTTACAGAAGACTCAGCTGGGCCCTTTTCTGTCTCAAGGGCACCAGGGCCTGCTCTGAGCCTGGTCCCAGGTCTGACCCAGGAGGCACAGTGATATGCACAGCAGGTGCGTCCACACACCATGTTTGTTTTGTGTTGTGACTCAGGACTCTTATCAGAAGCGGCTGCCGCCAGATGTTGCCACTGTGGATCATTGCAGAGGGTTATTTCTCTCTGGCCTATTCTGCATGCAAACATCCAAAGCTAATACCCGTGCTGGGCATGGACCTCACCAGCATGCACAGGCTGCCAACATGTCCTCACAGCCCTCTGACAGGAGTGTCAAATGAGGACACACCAGAAATAGCATCTCAGAAGCTGATGCAACTATTCTGCTTCATGGAACTTCATTTCTATTGCATGAAAAATGCCACTTCCACTAACCACCTCCTTTGAAGGTCCATCTTCCAGTATCCTCTTTATGCTGTAGCCTTATGTAGTCAGAAATGTTCTTTCCCCTTTTTGCTTTGCTCTACCAAGCCAGAATGGCCAGCATTGACTGTGATGCAGAGGTGAAGCATAGCAGAGCAGCCGGTGGGCTGCAGGGACACAACCTGAGATGTCAGGCTCAGTAGCAGCAGAATTTGAGCTGCAGCCCCCCTCTAACCTGACAATATTCTCACTTGGGCACCACGAGCCCTAACAGCCCAGCCAGCAGCTCCAGCCCTCCTCTTCCCTGAGCAAATGCAGCTCGGAGAGAAAGAGAGCAGTCCAACTCTCCTTACACTCCTCTCATTCGCACAAGAGGCTGGTGAGTGTGTGTGTGTGTGCGTGTGTGTGTGTTAGTTCAAGGAGGGGATCGATTAATGATGTGATGATGGGAGCGAAAACACTCTCAAGGATCAGGGTCTGCCCCCTACCAGATTTTACTGGCATTTTCTGAACATTTCTATTAGCTCAGTGGGCACAGCTTATATGCAAACAAATACAATAATGTTCAGTTATTGTTTGGTATGATGGGAGCCTGGGATTTTTTTTTTTTTTTTTTTAAAGTATTGTTTCGATTTGTCATTAAGGCTCACTTTCTAATCTATCTTTGTAGGAGGTTTGTCTTTTTTGACATTGTCAGTTGCATGTAGCCAGAGCTCTCTTCTCTGAACTGAAGAGGCATTTAAGGCCAACAGTTTTTTTGTGTTTTATTTTTTGTTTTTCTTTTTCTTTTCAGAGAAGACAACCAGAAAAGACAGGGGAAAAAAAAATGTTTGGTAAGAAAGACAAACATATAATTAGCAAAATAAATACATCATTATTTGATGGTTTTCATGCGTGTTGCTATTTCGACTGCTCATGTATTGTTTCATCCAGATTGTAAAATATTCATATTTATATGTTACTCAGAAAGAGATGCGATGCCCTGGAGAGGCTAATTCTTGGTTTGCAGATTGTTTACAAGCTGTCAATTGCAATTTGAATATATTTGCAATTCATACGGTTGATAAATAACATAAGTCACATGGCATAGTTTCGGCTCCTGAGCATCCTTGTGTACATCCTTGTGTAAGTATCACCAAGGTAGGCAAGCATTTGTCTCCCCATCTGCCTCCCAAATCACACATTTAATGGAGCAAGCAAACATAATACCAAAGAGTACCTCTGGGATCTCATAATAGTATTCTGCCCCGCCTGACTCCCCGGAAAGCTCTGATCTCATGGCATTGTGTGTGGCCACCTTTCGCTGAGTCCCATCTCAGTTACAGCTCACACATGAGCAGGATGAGCATTCTGTATGTTTTCTCAATATGGCACCTTGTGTACTGTGGGACAGCCAGCCAGAAAGGGACAAAAGAAAAATTATGCCACAGCAACTGCAGGCTTTGCGTGGGAGTGGGTGACTGACAACTTGGGGCAGTTTGGTCCATTATTCCAAACATGTGGGGGTGACTTTGTTCTTTGAGGGATGATTAATATAATTATCAACACACTACAATTTGCAAATTGCATTTTAAAATAAAAATGCCAAATACAGCATTTACTTCTGGATCCTATCTGAAATTAACTTTTGTAAGAACTTTCATAAAGGAAGAGAGAATCTTTGGATATTCCTAGGTGGTGAGGTTATTATTTCAAGCAGTTTGGCTGCTTTTCATTTTGTTTCTCCTTGGTACCAATTTTGTTTGATGGACTTGACCCTGTTACTCACAAGGAATTACACTAGAAAGTTTTTCACTTCATCTCCTGGTGGAAAAAAAAGCCCTCCTCTTGTTATTCTCCTAAAACCATGGATATTAAATTGCATTGTGAGTTGCTTGCATGTACATAAATATGTGTAGTCGCTCTGAGTGTCATGAATCAATATTTTCAAATGGGCCTATTTCTCTACCTTTACAATAGCTTGATGTGATTCTCTGTATTTACAGTTTTTTTTTTTTTCCTAATTTTGAATACAAATCTCTTTTCTGCAATTTACCCTCATTACTTCTTGCCCTCTGTGCTATAAAGCACAAATTATTCCCTCTGTTGCAACTTCTTATATATCTGTGACTTCTCAAGTGTTACTGAGTCTCCTCTTATTTTGCCTGATCCTTCCTGGTAGTCAACCTCTTCCCACAAGATTCTACGTTTTTTTCTAGACTGTTTTTAGGGGGTTCACATCTTTCTTGAAGTCCAAGTCCACAAGACTTGACTCTGTATCAGTCAGGACCTGGATAGCTTGTAAGCACGTCTTAATGTATCTCAGATGTGATACTCATATTTATTCCCGTTAAGAAATTTGTTTTCTATAGAAGTATGATATTACAGAATCATTTTTGCTTGGTTTATGCTGTATACAGTGTTCTGTCTTTTGCTATAGACCTGTCTTATCCTTTATTTGTGCAGATGATTCCTTCCCAATAACAATACTTGCCTTTGTTTTTACTGAACTGCATTTTTTTTTTCAGATTATTTAGCCATTTACTTATAGCCAGTTTTAGGAGGAAATGACAGACTAGACTGATTGATTGTTTTTCCAGGGTACCTGTATGTATCATACAGTTTTTTGTTGCTCTTATAAATTTTCCCTGATTGGACTCCCTGGCCTGCTTGTGGTCTTGGTCATCTATCAGGTTAACACAGGCTGGGGGGTGTCATGATCTGGGGATACACTGAGGACACTCTCCTTGTGTCTAAAGGGTGGGATGGCAACGCCCAAGACAGCTGAAGATAAGGGTCTCTGGGCACTGAGAACAAGGGTGGGAGAGTAAGAGAAAAGGGACCACACAAATCCTGAATTGGACAAACTCTAAAACTGGACGTATCCCTGTCACAGGGAGAAGTACTTACTGCAACTTGTGATGCCAAGTCACTTGAGTACTGTATGGACACAGAACATTTTTAAGAAAAGTAACCAGTTTGATACAATATCTTCATGCAGACCATCTCCAAGTCTTTCCCACTCTCATCATGTGAAGCTCTTTGAACTGTGTCAATGCACCATTAGCATTTGCCATGTGTACATAGTCAATTGTTACCCTGAGGAATGGGATGATGACATGCTTAGATAGTAATGCTTTAAATTAAGATTCCTGAGTATGCCTCTGATGTACGGAGGTTAATTAAGAAGCTATTGTGAGCTGAATTAATACCATTTGCTTATTGAAAACATAAGTCATGAGAATTAACAACAAAGTCATAAATATATTTCCCTAAGGGCCAGATCCTTCAGCTCCTACTCATTTGAGCAATCCTTACTCACATGAGTAGTTCCATTGAATTAATTGAGACTACATGTATGAGTTCATTTATCTGTGTGACTAAGATGTTGCATGTTTGGGTCTCACATTAATCTAAAATGAATATGTTTTTAATGATAAATTGGTATTCAGATGGACTGTAACGATTGTTTATATCCAAGCCTTGTTTTAATAAGACTGGTTTAGCCTGCCAAGTAAATAAATCCAGCTTTTTATTAATAATCAAGTGACAGAGAACCAACAAGTACCAATTAAAAGCAGAATTCTGACATAGACAAAAAACAAGTGCGAGGTTTCATTAGGTCCATTAACAATATATACATTTTTGCCAATAGCTGAACGGAAATCTGGTATGTCTTCACCACCAAATTGAGTGTCATGATCCTCAAGCTAGTTCTGAGTGATTTTGCTCCAACACCAAAAGCAGGAAAGCCATGTGGGTGAGAAGGAGGGATGCTTAGCCTGGAAGGCAACAACCCAGCCCATCCTGCTGTTGCAACCCAAGATGCTCATGCTCTGTGGTATTGTACTCTTCCATGTAAAAATACCACCTCCCACTGTGCTAGATCACGGGCCTCCTTCTTTTCCAATGCAACACCTTTATCTTGTAGGTGTGTTAAGAGTCAGTGATCTCCCTCAAAGCATGTGCTGACAGTCATGAAGAGTGGTACTCTTCCCCTGGGACTGTGAACAGGAAGGGATCACACCACTGCGGCTGTTTTATCCTGAGTCCCCTGGCCAGTGTTGAACGATCAATCCGCTACTGAGTGTGCAGGAGGGAACAGAGGTTTCCCTCTTCTGAAGGAGCCCCTTGGACCAACCTTCCTTCACCTCCTCCACTAACAGAAAGCCTCTGTGGGGACACTTCAGTGCCTGCAGAGAGAAAATGGTACAGAGAAATGCTTTTCCTTCTCCTGTGGACTCAGTCATGTGGAACATGATACAGACACCACTCATGGTTAGATGCCAAGGCTTGGTGACTCCAAAAGCACAAGAGCAGTTGTGGCATCCCCTGATCCTTAAAAGTCCCATGAAACCTCTCTGGCTAAGGCCAGACACAGAATAATTTCCTTTGTACCTCCAGTTGCACCTGAGCATGACTTCAGTGGAGACTCTTTAAGTAAGAAAGAATAGTGGGAGTGTTCTTTTCCAAAATTTAGCCTAATTGATTTGGGGGAGAGGGAGGGAAAAAAAAAAAAAAAAAGAAAAATCTACATGCTCTTGACAGAAACAGTCTGAGTGGCTGCCAACAGCCAGAAGGTTTTTCTTTCTTTTTATTTTTTCTTCTCCCTGCCTATCTGCATCTTACAAAACTTCACCTTGCACTGCTTTGTTTCTGTACTCCTCGCTCCCCTTTTCAGTGCTAAGAACTGCCCAAGGATTCAGAGGGAAAGGTTGTCCTTACACTGTTTCCACTACAATGGAAGGAAGAACCAGAAAAAATGTTTCCAGAGACTCTCCCTCCTTCGAGTCTTCCAGACTGCGGTCAGGTTTTTTGGAAGATTGAGGAGCTGTTCAAAGTCAGAATAATGCCTCATTTAAAGACCAGATGAAACCAAAGCAAATTGACCTCAAACCTTTAGCAATTTAACCACTGGCAACTGATATTAATGCACATTTTGACATTTGATTTTCCACATTAGGAAAATAAATGTAATTTATCAGTGCACATTTTGATTCTGTGATGTCCTTTAAATCCTTCAGATCCGTGTCGCCCACCTGAGGTATACAAACTCAATAATAAATAAAATCTAAGCAATTCCTGCCCTGGTTTACAAGCATCTGTGATAAAAGGGAAAGTTGCGATTTGAGAGAAACTTACTATTGGACCTTTGTGGCATTTATGTACTCATACCCACTAGTTACTTACATTGCAAACCCTTTTTTTCCCCATCCCACATCAGAGGTATGTAATAAAAGTAATATTAATAAGTTAATAAGGCAAATTAAATAACAGTAATAAAAGTTTCCTAATGGACTTGGGAAACTCTATTGTGTTCTAGGATTTTGTATTTATACTAAGGAGCATAATTTTTTCTTTTTTTTTTCTTTTTTTTTTTTTTCTTCACTAAAGTCAGCTGTCAGCGATGAAAAACTGGACCAATGGAGAGAGTGTCCTGCCTGGGACATCCTCCCCTAGGTCCCCACGGCCGCTCCCATGGCGGCAGGGAGAGGAGCAAGGATGCGGTGCCACTCGCTCGGCACGCGTGTGGTCCGGGGCTGTGCCTGACAACCGAGCCCCTGCAGCCGGCGGAGCTCCCTGTGCAGGCACGGGAGGGGGGACAGGGGGGTTCGTGCAGTTCTTGGCAAAGGTCTCTTCTGCTTTTAATTGAGAAGAAGCAAGGGAAGGAATGGGCAGGAAGGATAGATGGCAGGGCGATGATGTCAAAAGGATGAGGAAGAAAAAAACAGGAGGAAGAGAATAATGAGGCAGAGAGTCTCTGTAGTCTAATTTTATGAGGAAAACAGTCATGCAACAAAACAAGATGGGCTATAAATGTTGGTATTCACATTCATCTGTGAGTTAAGTGCTAAGAAAAGAGTCTATGGGAGAAGCTGGCCTGTTGGGAAATACTGCCAGAGCCAGGATGTTCCCCTGCACAGCTCCAGGGCCCTTTTAGTGCCCCTCCAGAGTTTGCACCTCCTTCTGGGTGCTGACAAGGTAGAAGTTAATGACAGTGGTTAACACGTTAGATCACCAGGTCATGCTGCCTTTGCTCCCCCTTCAAGCCCCTTCACAGTAAGTAAACAGACAGGGCCGTAGACTGGAAATGTGTCCTCTGGTACTTCTGCAACACAAACAGTGCGGTAATGGAAAAACAGTCTGTTTATCCTCAGAGTGTTAGCAGATGGTAGCTCCTTCCCGCTCCCGCTCCCTTTCCCTGCTGCAAGCCAAGCTCCCTGGTGCGTCCCTGAGGCCATTGCTGGAGACAGACATTCTCCAAAGCCCCTCAGCGGGGTGTGCCCTGGGCACAAACGAAGGTGAATCCCACATGCTGTTTTCAGGGGCTTGTGCAGGAGCGTTGGCTAAAAGGAAAAGGGTGCACAGAGATTAACTGTAGATACAACTGCTCTAGCTAGAGTATTGTACAGATGCAACATGCTGCTTCAAAAAGGAGCACTCTGGACTTCGTCTACAGTAAGCCAGCAGCAGGCATGTCCTTGTCATGTTACAAATTCCCCTCAGGGCAGAGGGCAGATGGAGGAGCTCATACCTCCTCTGTGGGCCCCCACATCCCAGCTGGCATCAAACGCCCTCTTGTCCAGTCTCCCCTACTAGTCAACAGTCAGCTCTGTTTCAGCTGTTTCTGAGGAAAGAGAAACAAGAGGTGAAAAGGTGGTCATGGCTTTCCCTCCACTCCTCTCTGTTGCTTCTCTAGAGCCCACAGGTACATGACTTTTTCCCAATCCAACTGACCCAGTTGCAAACTCCTCCCTGGACACTTGCTGCCCTTCTCCTGTTGAGGGCTACTGCCAGCCTCAGACCTCTCAGCTAGGCTGTTTGCGGGAACATTTCTCCACCCAGTGCATTCAAAATGCTGGTTTCCAAGTCTCCAGTCATAACCAGAGTGATGTGGATTAGACAGGGCTCACACCGGCCTCAGCTGAGAGGTCTGAGAGCCACATCTTCAGCAGCAAAGCTGCGCCCTGTCAGGGGTTGAGAGTGCACCGCTGCATCCTCTCAAAACTAGACAACGAACAGACCCACTATGAGGGGTCAAAAAGCAACTGGGACAGGCTGGGGAGGGTACACTTAAGTAATTAGAGAACACGCACTAGATGGATGCCTGAGCTAACCTAATCCAGCACTGCAACAGGATCTGATACTGCCCTCTGTAAGTTATATTCAAGTTTTAATTGTTTATGATTTTGTTACACTTAAACTTTTCCACCATATATCTGTAAGGCTTAGGTCCACAGCCAAAGCAGAAGCATTTCTGATTTTATCATCTGTGGATTTGCAGCATCTTGTGTTGTGAAGGTGGAGAATGAGGAGTACATGAGTTAGGGTCCTCTAGTAAGGTAGCATGAACTATCACAACAAGAAAGATGATTACTGCCTTACTGACAGCCTTGACACCCAAATATTCACAGGGATCAGTGTCTTCTCCTTGTTCTCTGCGGAGACCTGAGCACTTCCTTGGCAGGAGTTCAGGGAGAGTATGGCTCGATGAGAGCTTTAGTCTGCCCTTGCAAAGCACCATGCTGTGCTCTGACCTCACATATGGGCTTCATGTCACCTCACTCCAGACATCTCATTTTCCTCCAAGAGTAGACACTCCTTTTACAGTCAAAGGAGGGAAACATACCTTTCTACAGTGACTCATCTAACATACTTTAGATACTTCCTTTAGGAAGAGGTGAGTTGCACTGTGGCTCTTGCAGTGTCCAGGCTAGAAAGTAGGTGCCTGGTTGTATTGCAGACAATACAGCTCTGCACACTTTGCCAGCTGAATCCTGGCTGTTTTGAATTGGACATCAAAAAACAGTGGATACTTCAGAAAGGTTGTTCTGATATTTTCTGCAGCTGTGTTGTGCAGAGAAGGTCATCAGTATTTGCAAAGTGCTTGGGTAGTACAGTTCTTAAGCAGCAGTGCCCAGAGGGCCTTAATTTCTCTGTGTTCAGACCAAGGTTTGGATGTCATCAGCCATGTAGGACCCATGTCTGTATGTTGAACAATGGCCATAAGAAGGAATATTGGCTAGCCTCTATTTGTTGTCACAGCTTCAGGGCTGGACACATAGGCAACATGAATGGGCTGGAATGTGGTGAGGTGAAATGTGGAACTGGGGCTGCAGTCACTAGTGTACTAGTAGCCACTGAACAACCCTTCTTCCTCAAAGGGCACTGGTGATAGGAATAACTTCTGAGAAGTAGCAGTCAAGACAAAAGAAAGGCTATGCCACTGGCCACAGAGAGATGAGAGAAAAGGGCACCAGTAGACGCGTGGCTGCAGCTACTCCTCACGCTTTTGTTTCAACCATGATAATTTGTCTTTGCACCCTCTCCTCCACTCTCTGCCTGAATCTGGGATGGGCACAGCCCTCATTCCTGTGGCTGCCTCCCTGCTACATGGCCTTAGTGCTAACCCTTAGAGATACCATAGATAGAAGAGTGAATTAAATTAAACCAGTGCCAAGCCCACCTATGTGGTTTACCTAATCCTGACAAGTTGCAACAGAATTTGGGGGCTGAGTCTTACTCAAGAGGAAGTGATGGTTCCTGCAAACCATGTATAGTTCTTCAGGAGGTTTATTTGTTTTTACCTGTCAAAGTCACAATTACTCATTCAGACTACTGCAGCGATGTATCATCCCTCAATAATGCAGGTATTCAACTTCCTCTTTGACACTTGGAGGGGCATCCTGCCCTGCTCTTGGCTCCTTACAGCACATCTGACTGTGCTACAACGAGTCTGTGGATGTTCTCTGTCTCACCACCCTGTCAAAGGAAAGCAGAGTAAGATCCCTCGCAGGCATATTTTAGATGTGTAATACTGATATGTATCATAAAACATATCAGCACATTTCAAAAGTTATTTCCAAAATTTAAGCCCATGAGTCAAACAATACCAGGGATTGGAAAGTGTCCCATATGCCAAACAAGGATCAGCACACAGCTGAAAGCCAGTGAAGGAAATGGGCAGCAGCTGGTGACACAACAGGAGCTGGTTTTCCCCTGTCCTCTCTTGGATTCCAATGCTTGTGAAACCCTGAGCTCCAGCAGGAAACACAGGAGGGAGAATGCATGTCATAGTATACAATGGAAGGAGAGGGGGTGTGCGTGATTTTCACAGAGGAGAGGGGGTGTGCGTGATTTTCACAGCATTCAGGTTAACTCTGAACTTTCCACAGAGTTCTGGCACCAGGCTCATTCAAACAATTTATGGCAGAGCTGAAAGTGCCTCCTAGGTGTCTCAGATCGTAAGGTAACTTCTTGAGTGGTTTTGAGAAAATCAAAAAAGCAGAACCGACCTTCCTTCTACTTGGTATATGCATGCCCTGGTGGCCATCAACTTTCTAGCTGCATGTGACAGGGTCTGGCTGTCCTGTTACTTCACAGTTCCAGTCTCTAACCTCACTTCCTAAGCAGAATGTAAAGGGAAAGTCACAAAGGATTTATTAAGCTTCCTGGCCCCAAAAGACATGTGTGAGGACAAGGCAGGTCTCATCTTTCTATGCACAAGCTCACAGCTGCAGACTTGTGGCATTCAACCTCCTCAATGAGGCTCCCACTAAGAAGCTGTTGTATCCAGATGCCAGTGTCCTCCTTAACCACAAACCTCTCACAAATGCCAGCTGCACTGTCTCCAAGCCAGGAGTTTCAGTGTCAGCCTTCATCAGTTCTCCATCTTGTCTGTCACAGTATGGTGCAGTTGAAGCATCAGCCTCATCACTGGCATTAACTGGGTCATTTATTCCACTACATCAGTTTATTCACCTGAGTATAGGATACAGCATATTGACGGTAGGGGATCCTGTGTTTCCTTGCTAACCTTCTAAAGCCATGTCAAACATTAGAGGAGACAGAGAGCATCACCAGCAGCACACTCTACAGGGGGTCTCTTGAGGTAGTAGAAACATAAACTGACATAAGGAACACAAATCAACCAAAATATTTGCATAAATTAGGTTGGGTTTTCTGCAAATCTGAAAGACAAGAGCAAATTAGAAGTAGGTCAGCAGTGAAGTCCTTTGGATTTTGCCCTAAAAATGCAAAGAAATCTCTTTCTTTTAAGGCCATCAAGGATGAATGACTCACTGGAGACAAGGCTTTGCTGGTGATCAATGCTCTGTGAACACACACATTTAGCACAGGGCAAACTGTGATACCAAGACAAATTTGGAGTAGGAGACGAATGGCTATAAAAGACACAGAGGTGGTTTCTAAGTAAAGAGACTTCCCTTGTCACTTTACAATAGCTCATGTGGATGAAACCTACAGATCTATTTCACAGAATCAAAAAGAATAGCTGAAAGTGGGAAGGGACTCCTGGAGAAGCCCTAATCCAAACCCCTGTTCAGAAGAAGGACAGCTAGAGCAGGTTGCCCAGGACTGCACCCAGTCATATTTTTAGTATCTCCAATGATGGAGACTGCACAAGCTCTCTGGGCAACCTGTACCAGGGTTTGACCACACTAACGGTAAAAAAAAAAAAAAATTCTTACATTTAAATTGAATTTCCTGTAGGTCAGCTTGTGTCCATTGCCTCCTGTGCCATCACTGGGCACCACCAAGAAGTCTGGCTCCTTCTTTACTCCTCTCCATCAGGTACCTATACATGTTGATCATATTTGAGCCTTTTCTTCTCCAGGCTGAACAGCCTCAGTGGTCCCTGTACCACTCTCAGGATTTACATCATTCATGACTGGCCTTCATCAGTACTTCATGCTTTTGATCACAACTTTCTAAGCCCAACAATTTAGTCAGTTTTCAATCCACCTCACTGTCCTCACATTTATCTGGTCCATATTTCATCAGTTTTTCCATGAGGATTTTATAACAGATAGTGTTGAAAGCCTTACTAAAGTCAAGATAAACAACTTGTACTTCTCTCACCTCATCCACCAAGGCAGTCATTTCATTGTAGAAGGCTATTAGTTTGGTCAAACAGGATTTTCCTGTTGCAAATTCATGTCAACTGCTCCAAATAACCTTCTTTCCCTTAATATTCAAAAATGGCTTCCAGGAATATTCACTTCATCGCCTTCTTAGAGATTGAGGTAAGGTTTACCATGCATTAGTTGCTGGGTTCTCCTCCTTACCCTTCTTTAAGTGACATTTGCCTTCTTCCCATTATTAGGAACCTCCCCCAGTCACCAGGACAGTTCAAAGACAGTCAGGATTGGCCTCACAATGACATTGGCCTTTTCCTTTTGCAGCCAGTGTATCTGCAGAAACGTATCCTATTAATGCTTCATGTCTCTCACCAGATCCAACTCTAGATGGTCTTTGGCTTTTCTAACCCCATTCCTATGCACCCAGTGTCTCTGTATTCCTGTTGGGTCACCTGATCCTGCTTCTACATTTTGTACAATTCCTTTTTGTGTCTGATTTTTCTGAGGAGCTTTTTGTCACCCATGCAGGCCTCCTGCCACGTTTGCTTGATTTCTTGCATGTTGATGTGGACCATTCCTGAGCCTGGAAGAGATGATCTTTGAAAATCGACCAGATCTCCTGGACCTCTCTTCTCTCCAGAAATGTCTTCCATGGGATTCTTCCAAGAAAATCCCTGAAGATGCCAAAATCTGTTCTCCTAAAGCTCAGGGTGATGATCCTGCATTCTGTCCTTCTCCTTCTTCTCGGAATCCTGAGCTCCACCATCCCAGGGTCCCTGCAGTCAAGGCTGACCCAAGCCTTCATATCCCACATCCAGTTCTTCCTTGTTTGTAGGTACAAGGCCAAGCTCCCTTTGTCAGCCTCTCAATCACCTGTGTCACAAAGTTGTCACCAATGCACTCCAGAAACCTCCTGGATTCTTGTGTACTGCTGTGCTGTCACCCCAGTGGTTTTGTGGCAGGCAATTATCTGTGCAACTGTGGAGAAAAAACAGTTGTGGGAACATCAAGAAAAATTATAGATACACAGATTGGTGAGCTAAGATGAAATGTTTCCAAAGTTTAAGGGAACCTGATAAACCTACACTGAACCTTGGGTAAATATGTACAGAGTCAAAGGGATCTTGAACTACAAATAGAAGTTGAAATGAGAATTAGGATTGCTTTTAAGGGAAAAGTAAAGTGGTAAGGCTGGTGATGATCTTCAAAGTTTATTTTAAGTCTCATTAATGCACTATGGATTTTGTGATGGGAATACAGAAAGGACCAGCATCTGAAACCTTCAACATCATTAAGACTGGAATTTAAGCATGAGTGCATTCACTAGTTTAAGGGCCTTGACTATGACAAAAGCTGGGAAAGTAAAGTAAGTGTTGCATGTTTCTGGAGTGTTAATCAATCCTTAGCACCTTTGAGAAACAAGTAAGCACAGTACTTCTCATTTCACGGTTTAATTCCTCTTTCTTCATATTTAGGAAAAGAGAGTTAGGGAAATTGAGTGACTAGAAAGAACAGGTATTAGCATATAAGAGTTACTGGCACTTCATTCAAGGCTCATCTCAGATCACACTCCTTTCTGAGCAGGTTTCCAGAAATCCAATTATACTTGGCAGAGCTGATAGTTTTTAAAATCTAATTGCAATGGAAGGAATGTGCTACAGTAGATGCATTTTCTTAATCCATTTGCCTCATAAAATTAGCATGCAAAAGTGAAATTCAAATTAATTCCAACCTAGATAAAAACACCAACGTCTAGGAATTGTCTGGATGATGCAAACACCAAGTAGCCAGAAACGATGATGTCCTGAGCTGGATGTGGGTCCAGCAGGGTGCCATCAGGACTGTATGAGATAAACAGTACATTATGTCTACAGGTTATATTCAATTTACAGTGACACAAGCACCAGTGAAGTCAGAAATAAAAAACCCAAAGGTAAGCTGGAAAATTTTGAAATGTGTGAAGTGCACAACAAAAAGGAATCCAAACTGCATTAAATAAACACAGAACATTTAGAGGAGCAGGTATTGAAAAGAAGAGACACAAAAAGCAGAAACATCAGCAGGACCTAGTAAGCACTTAACAGCAATATCAGATAGTAAAATCAGTATGTTTTGGCAGCACAAGAGAATGACAAACAAAACTTAAATTATATGATGTTTCATCTGCAGAAGACCCATGTTAGGCAGAGGGGAAGATAGGAATCCATTCTTGTGCAGCATACCTGAGATACTGCTGACATCCATCTTCAGCTTTTAAATTCAAAAGGGAGAGGAATAACCCATACTGACACAGGAAGGATTAAAGAGCAATGTTACGAAACTGACTGAAATAAAGTATTTGTGATTAAAATCAGGCAAAACGTCCTAACACTGGATCCTGTGACACTGCTAAAAAGTTTGTCATGGGCTTTCTGGAAACATTCAAAGTCAGGAAAAGCATTTTCATATTTGTATGGGAAGGACATTTGGGGAGGTTTCATTATGTGGTTAAATATACATTATTGCATTTCTCTGCTATAGGCTGGATTGAGAGAGAAACTCAGTCCTTGCAATTGAGTAGAACACGCATGCTCCAGAAAGCATAGGATTTTATGACCATCTAGACAGTGGCCAGCAGGACCAGTTATTGCTGGAAAATGAAGGGCATCTTTCACAAAATTTCAAGAGGAACAGGCTGCTGTGACAGCTGTGAATTGCAGTCACCTCTGTGGAAGCCATCATCCCCCAAGGAGCGAGGTGAGCAAAGAGCCCCAGGGGTCAGAGATAGGACCTCCTTTCCCAGGCGCCCCTGGACTGAGCTTGTGGGGATGGTAGAGCTTGTCCTCCACGTATTGTCTTCACTCACAGAGGGCTGGCGTGGTTGGGGGCAGCTGCAGGAATGTCCATGGGCAGCAGCGTGAGACCCTGCTGGCAGCTGAGGAAGGCATGCCAGGGAGGGTAGGGGAAGCAGACTCACAGCGAAGCCTCACCACCGTTGCTGGGAACATAGCAGGTGCTGGAGACAAAACGTAGCTCAGCAGGAGGAACCAGATCAAATCATTCATGGATCAAGCATGAGAGATGGCCAGCAAACTAATATAGAAAGTACACATGAAAAGCAGCCATAAAATAGCATTACAACAGTTGTGAACCTGCAGCCTATCTCTTTTTTCCCACTCACCTTCCCAAACAGCTTTCTTCCCATCACCCTTCTGAAATGAGCACTTCTGAGTGTTAGTTGTGCTGCTGGCATTTACCTGGGAGAATGAAACCATGGCCTAGAGTTTTTTTCCCCAGACTTCCTCTACAACAAAGGAAGGCAAAAATAGTACTTGATATATCTGAGATAGGTGTATTTGCAGCCTGGTGCCTTTCATCAGACATGACCAAACACAGAAGCTCATTAACCCAAGGTGACTACCAAAAATGCTTTAAACCTAAAAGTTTCTAATTCACACAGAGACCAGTAAGTAAACTCCACATACTTTACACTAGAAGAAATGTGGCTTTAGCACTTCACTTCCTAGCTGCACTGTGACATGTTGTAATGGGCAAAAGAATGAAAAAAAGGAAGTGCTTGCAGCAGAAATCCAAACCCCAGAACACAGGTGAATGCATTTTAAGAGCAGATGGGTGAACTTGTGGAGTTGCAGACAGGGGTGATTTATCTAGCAACAGTGTGCCTGTGAAGGAAGGAAAGTTTTATTCTAAAATACTGCTGGAGGTTCCACAGGATCCACCCTGTCATGAACTTCTGTTATTTACGTATAAACACCTTGTGGTCTTCATTAACCCACTCCAGACATCCAGTCTTAAAGGGTTAGTTAGTACCAGACCAAGTCCTGAGCATGACTGCAACAGGAGGAAATATGCCCAAGAGAGACCAGAAAAGTGGCAGAAGGCAGGATTCAGAATTTCAGTGACATGCTAGATTTCACACTGGTATTTCGTACATCCCTACCAGATGACGGATCTCTCTTGATCCATACAAGTCTTTCTGCTCCAGAGGACTCATACTGGAGTCATTAACTATCTCTCAAACTTGCTCCAACTCTAATTTGCTGATTCTTCAGCTAAATACGGTGTTGGACTTCCACCCCACAAAACTTATGTTCAAAATACTCAGCTCCTCCTTCCTTTTGTATGCAACCTGGCTGGGATTCTTTCAAACCCTCTCCACCCTCCCTCTCAGCCTTGCTTGAACTTTCCCAAAGTAAAACCATATTTGCGCAAGGGCTTAATTTGGCAACAAAAGATTTTGCTGTTAAATTTACATTGGGAACTTATCCCAGACAGCACTGTGAAAAATGTGCTTGGACATTAATTTTGAAGAGTTTTGATTCTTGTGGGTATTTTGTTTTGCTTTAAATTGTTGGAATAAGGCTGTTTCAGTAATGGGTTGTGCCCATTTCAGCAGGGTGAGTAACAGAAGAGAAATCAAGGTGTTTCCCTTCCTCTCTCCGTGCTGGAGCTGGGTAAGCTAAGCTGAGCTGAGCTCTAAGCTTGTGGGAGGCAGAAGAAGGCTGGCATGTAGAATCCCACCTGCCTGCAATTATAAGGCACCAGCCTTTGTTTCTTGGATTTGTTATACCAGTAACAAGAAGGGTAAATCAATCAATCCAGCCTTAGCAGGGTGATATTAAACAATAAAACCACTGATTAAACCTCATTCTTCAGTGTAGATTTTAGCCTAAAGTCACAGTCTTGTAACAAAAAGCTTACCACTAAGCAGGGAGCAAAAATGGTTTTTCTTTTGTGATGTCCTAAGACTACACTAAATTACACATCTGAAATGAAAATCATCAATGTAGGTTTGTATGTGATACTTTGACTGACAAAACATGGTTTTAACCTGGTCTTCTGCTTCTATATTTCTTCATAATGTAAGGTAAGGATGGAAGAAAGGAAACTTCTGATAAGAGATATTGACAGATATGTAACAACCATTGTAATAGTAGCAATATATTTTCTTGCAAAAACTCAGTGAGTGGTGACTTCAGACCAGGGTCCTGAAGCAAACAGCCTTCCTGTAGAGCTGTTCATTTTCCAAACACAGGCTTTAACCAAGATACCTTAAAGTGGTTGATGGAGCACAGAGAAGGTGTCTGGTTCATGGGCAACTTTGCCAAACTTCATTCCTGTATTGGAGGTGCTGAGAAGTCTGGAGGATTTCAAGAGAAGGACGGTTTCACATCTATGTGACAGAGTTCAGAAGAGACATGGGCTCCGTGATGGTATGGGCAAGCCTGCTCTAACATGTACTTATCCAACAGAGATAATGAGGATGGGGAGAGGACCCTCAAAAAAGGTAGAAACCGCACTGGATTTTCAGTGAAACTTCTGTTGGTGCACTGAGCAGCCTGGGCTAGAGCAGGCAGGAAACTAGGAAATAAAGTGTAGTTTTATGAGTGCTTACACAACCTGACGCTGAGATAATTTTTCTAAAGACTCTTTTTTTTTCCCCAGCCCCCTGTTTTTTTGAGATGGAGTCTAACGCATCTCATCACAAACAACTACATTAAGTTGCCTCTTTTAAACTAAGGAATCCCAAAGTTTTGCAAAATTTTGTACAGAAATTATTTCAGCTGTACCTGTAATCTGAAAGGAGTTGTATGTTTTAAAGAGCTGTGCTAATCTTAGTCTTAAACTTAACATTTTGGTGTGTAAAGGTGCTTTTATTTCTTAAGTTCATCATAAGCTAAACACTAGCAATATTTGAAATGGTGTCTATGGGCAACTAGGGATGGGGGCAGAACAGATGATGATCATGATCAAAGCCTGAGTTTACATATTATTTCTATGTTTTCAGTGGGTAGTTATGTATCTTTGTAAGGACATATTTTCAACACTGAATCAGGAAAACAAAATCCAGCCTTTAAGAAGAAGGAATCCACTCTAGGATGACCAACAAATTTATTTTGCATGGATCAAGTAAATCAGCAATATTTGCCATAAAATTTGCTGAAGCTTATATAGAATTTGTCATTTACATGAGGTGAACAATTAAGCATAAGGCCTGAATAATAATTTCAATATGACTTATAAGAAGAAAACCCTTAAACCTTTTTTAGGTCCTAACAATTATAGAATTGATTAAAAGTGTATTTTTTTCTTCTGTTGTTAAAGTTGTGTCATATTAAGGTTATTTGATGTTTGTTATATACAGCTGAAAGGCAAATAATTCACTGACTCCTTGATTATTTTCTAAGCAGAATCAATTGCTTTAGAAATATTTGAAAGTATGAAACAAACAGGTTGTATTTTTGGCAGTGGTTGTTTTTTCAACAGTATCCTCAGCTGAGAAGCTGATGTCGACTTCAAGGTGTACACCGAGTTAAAAGAAAAAAATTGGTGGAAATTTGTTTCCAAACAGAAGTGTGAATATTTCCTTACAGTTAATCACTCAGCTTGTAGCTGAAAGAATACCAAAAAAAAAAAAAAAAATGCAAAAAATAAGCTATCCTTTGATCTTTATGGTCATTAACCAATATTTTGTTTTTCTTCCTCCACTAGAAAAAATCATGATAGTATGGGACATTTCATTTTGTCGGTCTTGAATTTGTGTAAATTCTGAGTCCCTCATGTCTCAGGTGTTTATCCATGTAGTGAAAAAGTCTTAAAATATTTTTGAACTAATAAAAGTTATTTTTCTACAGTAAACTCTCCAACTCGAAATTTTAATCTCTGTAAGGATAAAGTATAATGAAGATCAAAAATAATGACTGAATTATCTGCAGGGGTCTTCTACATTATGGTAAAAGTTATTTTTAAAATAAATTCTTAAATTAGAACAAAGAGTTGTTTATAACATAACACTTTCTTCTGAAGATAAGTTACAAGCAAGCATTACTGGCAACGCCTGTCATGATAATGTAACTGCCTCCTAAAAACATGTAATGCCAAAGCAAAAGAACAGGAAAGGGATTTTGCTCCACAGAAACCAGTCCTATTTGACCTTTCAATTTCAACAGATAGAATTGTCTTACCTTGATTCAGTTGTGGGGTTTTTTGTTGAAAGAATGTCAACTTTCTGGACTATTTTAAATATTATTAGAGAGCTGAGAATTGCAGAATGTGGTGGGGCTTCTTTGGATCAGAAGAAATATCAGATACTGAGCTATTTAGCAGTGTTTGTGCACACTTCAGAGGAAAAATATCAGAAAATGATCCAATATTTTATCTTCAGATTCTCATTATCTCAGCTTCTTTAAGCCTGTGGTATTTACTGTGTTTATTCTTACCTCAACTTCACTAATGAAAGAACATTTCCCTTGTATAAACAAGGTATAAATACATTAAGATAAACTGCAAAATATTGAGATTGCTGAGGTTTAGTTTCATATTGAAGTTAACTTCAACTGGGGACAGTAAGTGTTTTATGAACTGATTTGAAACTCAAAAATATCTTTTAACATATTCAAATTTATGATAATCACAATTTTAAATAATAAATTTGTGCTTACATAAATAATATTTTAAATTCAAAAGCTGTAGAAACATACTTTTGAAAGACAAATGCATGCCATGCTGAGAGGAATAGCATTTCTTAAAATGTCTCTGAAAACACTGCCTTTGTTTTTCATGAAGGTGTCTCTTATTTTCATGTATGAAAGATGGTACTCACAATTGTTTCTGCTTCTTAAGAAAGGCAGCCCTTGCTTCTTCCACTGGTCCATATAGTATAGGAATAGGTACTGTGTTCTATTAACGGTAACACAGTCAACAACTTCTGACTTAGTGTGATGTAACACTGCTTCCTGACCCAACATCACAGGGTAGGAGAAAGTCACAATAAAGCATTTAACGCTCATTTTTTCTTTAACACCTCCAGATGTTCTATAGTTTATCACTAGGAATCCTCAGTTTAATTTTACAGTGTCTCAGATACCAATGTGTGATTATTTGGCTAGGTTTTTCTGCAAGGAGATGAGGGCTGCACAGTAAGCTTCCCTCTCTTGCCATTTCACAGGCACTAATCTCTTGAAAATAAAGGAGTTTCCTAAAACCATGGAGTTTCAAGCCAGGAGGACATAACCATAGTGGGGACAGTACTGAGTTGTGAGCACAAAAAAACCCCCATTTCTCCTGGAATAACCTGCTGTGGTCTAGTTGGGATATGAGAGAGACAGTCCTGAGTTGTGCCTCTCCTCTGCCTCATGAACTGTTCCCTCTAAAAGTAACAAAACTACTTCTTTTCTCTTGGCAGTTTGTCACGGATGCAAGCTTTGGCTCCACCAAAGGATGTACCAGTGAAAAGCAAATGACAGTGAATGTTTTATTCTTCTTGTGGCCTCAGCCAGAGGAGCAACCCCATTCACTGCAGCACTCTTGAGCTTCTTTGTGCTCCAAAGTGGTTTACCCCAGGTCAGCCAACACAGGATCCATAATTACTTATAGCACCTCATTTCCTCTCAACATGTTGCTCAAGATCTCTATGTAGAAAAGGCTGTTTCCCTAACTATTCTCCAGCCAGATGTCTTTAACTGGACTTCCTTCACAGTACAGCTGGTCCCCAATAGCCAGCAGATGTTGCTACTGAGCAACAGAAAGGCCAACACACCCCTTTCCTCCAAAGCTGAAAGAGCTCAGTCTGTGTCTACATGGGTGGAAAAAAGCCCAACCCCAAATGTCAAGCTTGTGTCATCCATGGTTAGAGTTGCATGAAGGAAGCAGGGAAACCTGAATCCATCAAGACATGGAGAAGTTGAATTAACAGCAAACTAGATCTTGGAGCTGAAAATTCTCTCCAGTATTAAGAGTTTTCTGATAGTTTGTTGCTTTAAAATTCATAACATCATGTTAGTGCTAGACCACCAACTTCAGCTAACATACCTTAGCTTTACACCAGTGTCTAAACAGTACCTTTAAGTCTGTCAGACATTCAAAGACAAAGCTCCTTTAGGAATTTTGGGTACCATTTCAGGCACCATTTCAGGCACCATTTCAAGTAATGCCCTAGAGCACTTCATGGAAGTCCCATCTGTAAATTGTGCCACTCAGACAGGAAACGTCACCAAGAAATTACTGTTGCCCTAGAGGTCATATTTCCTTGTAGAGTGTGTTGTAAGGGACACTTGAGGAAGTAAATTAGAGGGACTTTCTTAACTTTTACCCTTCCAGACTCTTTATTTGTTCTCGTTAGCAACAGGAATGATGATCTGCCTAACAGTCATCTTGTCTCCAGTTGAAGGATTGCAGGGCAGGGGTTGTGCAGGTAGCTGCATCGGGGGAATTTCCAGCTGCTGTGGAAGAGGTTAATACCATAAAATGACATCTTCATAAAGGGAAGTGATTGTGCAAACTCAATGGCTTCAATGTGAACGTTGCCCTATTTTGCAAGTACAGTGTCAGCGACGGGGAGGGGAGGAGAGGTGAAGTTTCCTAGGGATTTTTTTTTGTTTTCTATAGCTTATTTCTCCTAAAAAGCCATTGATCCAGCACCTTTTGAAGAGAAACAGGAAACTGACACTATAACGCAAAAAATATTTCTGGAAGACTGAAACTTCAAAATGTACCTCTGCTTTTTTTTTCATATTAATTCATTAAAAAATTCCCCTGAGACTCCCTTAGGGGAGTGAAAATGCTTGGAAAAAAAAGAAATTCTCATTATCTAACTCCATTGCTGCTTAACCACTTGTCAGGTCTCAGGATGATGTTCATGGTTCCTTATTAGTCCTGCTACTGATGTATGGATTCAGAAGAGAAAGTACTTCATTTATCAAGGAACTTTGAGTAACTTTGCACTAGGAAGCTCATCTACCTTCACTGTAATGTTTGGACAGGAATCACTTCCATTGCACTTGCTCTGTCTCCCAGATTAAGGCTTACCTTGAGAAAACTGTGCTCCAGACATGCAATGTAAATCTGCTTGAAAACCTGATTCATCCCCATGAAGTTCCCTTCTGGAGCTTGATGGTTTTGAGTTGTCTTTTTCTGATAGGAAATGGCAAAGTCTAAAGTTTTCCTAAATAACCCTTTCCTTATTCTCCTGAAACAACCTGTCTGCTGTAGGTCTGCCAGTCCACATGATACAAGAAATATGGGCAGGGCAGTAGGGTGTATCTCGTCTGGCATGTGCTGCAAGTCTTACAGGAGTGTCATTTCCAGCCACAGGTAGAACAGAGATACTGCTTTGTCCATTTAAAAAAAAAAAAAAAAAACAAATGGCCTTGATTATTATATTGCTAAATGTTGTAACATGTTTTATAGAGAGTCCAGATGGGAAAAATAAATAAATAGGAGACATCATTTCTAAAAAGTTCATCTATGTTCTTCACTGTTTAGACATATATAGATTATTATCTCTCTAACAAGCTTATTTGCTAAATAAGTGTATTGATATCCTGCTTGAATTGCATGATAAACTAAAACCCAACAGACACATGTATTCAGAAAAAAACTAAGACACATTGCATCATGAAATTTTACAACATTACAACACCATTACCAACAATGTTAAGAGTATAGCATTTACATTCAATATCTCATTATTTTTTCTAATTCAGTTAAGGCCTGAGACAAGGGTCTAGTGAAATCCTACAGAAAAAGAACAAGCATTGCTGATGCCACGTCTCCATGGCAGCACAGCTAATTTGGCAGGACAACCAAGCACACAGAAAGAAAAAAGAGGTTATTTACAAAGATATCTTTGATAAAAGGGGCTTTGGGGACAGGAAAATGGTCTAGGAAAAAACAAGAAAAAACAAGTCACAGAAACGTTCCAAACCTTTAAAATAAATTCTTTAAATGAGTGAGAGAAAATAAATTGAAGAAAAAAATTCTTGAGTCAGTAAGCGCAGTGAGTTTCATTTTTGTTTGTTGTTGTACAAAACTATAAACCACCCTGAATGGCCCAGAATAACATTAGTGGTTCTGTGTATTGTAACCACTTCAATCAAGGCCTTTTGTTTTGAATCACCTGCCTTGCCTGCATTGGAGCCCCTTTTATAGCCCAGTTGAAGCACAGAGATCTAATTTAGTTCCACACAAAAAGGAGTGAGGAGGAAAAATAGACTCATCTCTTACTGCTCCTTGTTTGAATCTACAAGAGAACAACTGGGACAACAAATGGAGTTAAATGCTTGAGAGAATATTTTAAAATTCCTTCAGCCTGCGACCCCCAAGCAATTTGTAAATGATATTGCTATAGTATTCCTGAAGGATGCAGATGCCCAGCTGGACACAGGTGAATTGGCAGCCTAGAGCGGTAGGCAAGCTTCCCATGTTCCCATGGGAAGGGGAAACTATGAGGAGAGGTCACCCTGAAACACATGCAGCAAGGGGCACAGGGCTGTTATTAACTCCTGTGAAGAGCTGAAGGGCAGAAGCATCTCAGAGTATTCAGTAAGGTTAATCTCTAGCAGAAGGCTTGCTTGAGGTTGCAGTCAGTGGACTGAGACCCTGCCCAGGGCCATGCTACAAGCCTTTTCCAGTCCCCTTCCATGTTTTGCCTGTAGAAACAGCTCTGTACAAAGGTCCGTTAGTGGTTAGTAAAGCACCAGATCAGCCTTTCTCTTAAATATAAACCCTGGCAGACATCAAACTGCTGGTTTCATGTTGTGAGATCTTCTCAGGTCAATGAATGCACTGCATCTACCACTGTGTCCATGACTGTCTTTCTTACTTTCAGTTTGCCTGAAAAGGGTGATTTTTTTCCCCATCAGTTCCCTGGCATGGAGTCGATCTCAGCCAGAGGCTGAGCACCCTCAGCTTTTGGGAAACGGTTCCTCTGCCAGCAAAAAGACACACGGAGACTGCGTGTGGCAGCCCAAAGCCCCAGGCTGGCCAAGTCCCCTTACAATGCCATGAACTAGACCCTGCGGCATCTAACCACGCAGGTGTCTTTCCAGCATGAGGTCATGTCCAACATGTACTAGGGTCATGTCTTTCGGCACCACAGGTACAACCCGTGCTCTTTTGTGTTCTTATTGTTACAGCAGTAAAGTTGACATTGCTCTAAAGGCAGCATGGTTGTAGCACATACCATGCAGATATACATATAAATGCAGTGCTGATGATAATGCAAAGAGTCGTGTGTGTGTGTGTGTGTGTGTGTGTGTGTGCACCTTTTAGGTCCAGGGTACAAATTAGTTAAACACAACTATAATCTTCAGAATATACACTCATGAAACATAAGCATGAGATCCCATTCATGGAGCACCTTCTGAGCATCTTTGCCTTGATTGAACCTCTCACCTGGATGAAATTATTTTCCATCTATAAACAAAAGGAAAAAAAGTCTTTTCCAAGTCACTTATCTAGATCTCCTCATTAATTTCAAGTGTGATGTTACCAGTTATTAAAGAAACAATCCCACTGGGTTTCAGTCTGCTTGCTACTTTCTACTATGAACGATTAATAAATTAGAAAATTAACTTGCAGATGAAAGAAAAGAGCAGCCTGTGGAAGTTGAATAATGACCTTATTTTAAGAATTTCCCTTGAGTAACCCCCACTGTTGCATCTTACACAAAGGGAAGAAAAATTATACACACACATCTTTAATGTCTTTTTTGAATGCTGATGAAATGATTAGTGTTTTGGAGAAGTCTGTGCAGATAAAACGACAGCAGCAGGAGTAGCAGCCAGCAATGTTAGTTAGAGACTGAGGTCTGGGAGCTGCTGTTCTGCAGTTCAGAAAGAGAAAAATTAGCAAGCTACTTTATAATTAATAAACTAGAAGAAAATTAAGATAATATGGGGTGGGTTTTGGAAACAAATATGCTTAACAAGTTTAGAAAATGCAGCTTACTTCCAGAGTTGGACGTAATCACTAATTGCATATTTGTGCCTTATACACTTATCCAACAAACAGGTGAGAATATTTAATATCTAGTTGCTGAGGGGACCATAGAGATCTTATCACTGCATTTCACAAGGGGGAGCCTTTCTGCTTCAGTAAATGAATTCCCTGGGTCCTCTCTTACTCCTCTACCACCAGGTTGTCCTATTCTTGCACTTGGATCTTGCTGGATATTTTTTAGCAGTCTACAAATGTCTACAAATACCTTCTCTGCTGACATGGAAAGTCAGTAGAAGGCAACTCTTTCTCTGTGGGATGTGGATGCTGGACAGAGTGTGGGAAAAAATGTTAGTTTCTGCTTCAACAATAGGTTTCACGTAAGTCCTTAGACAGGTCTTGTGATTTGCTTTGTTCCTCACCCCTGAATCCTGTTGTACTGCTGTTTAGAACTTATACAAATATTGCAGAAAGGATATTAGATATAATGTGATAAATGGTTTGTTTTTTCAGTAACCAGTGTTTCAGTTTCTTGAGTAGAATGCAGATTTCATGGATCAGAAGGCTTGAAAGGTCACATAGCTGTTAATGCCCCATCACCTGTGAATGGGCACATCACTGTTGACCTTCCAGGGAACAGCCAAGAGACATCATTCAGTGATCCTTGCACACCCACGTAACTGGGAAAGGGGACAATGATCCTTTTTTGATCCCTTTTATGTCTTGTCCAAATACAAGGAAGAATCACAGTCCATATATGCAGGAAATGAAAAAATTGCTTCCTCTATGGATTACCTCAAAACCACCACAGTCACTTTCCCAAGTTCCCCTGAGCTTGCCTTGAAGTTTCATAGATTGTAAGGAGAATACATGGCTCTCTCTGAAGGCAACATTTCCAGGTGTGCCCTGCATGGTAGGAAACCTGCTGAAGATGTCTTCTGGAATAGGTTGCCTTGAACTTCTGAATTACTGTGACCTGTCCTCAGGGTGGGAAAAGAGCTGCACACCCAAGCCTGTCCCAGCACCAAGAAAAGTTCCATGCCACTTTTTTTAAGATGAAAGATGTTTGGATTTTGTGTTTCAGATAATTCCTCTTTTAGGATCTGCAAAAGAAAATTGGAGGTAAAAGACTTGACTTTATAACTGGTCTTTCTTCTGCTTCATTCTTTGACATTCAGTGATTTAGCCTTTCCGTGTCATTCTTTTTCCTATATGCTTTGATATTGATACCTGGACTACATCATCTGCTTGATGGGGGGGGTGGAGCATATGCTCTTTGTGCTTATTCGAGAAACAACACTAAAAGCAAGCACAATTTCAGATACACTGATTGGGGACAAATTTTCAGTTTACGGACAAATAATTTCAAACTGAATTTTTACACTGTAGCTCTAGATCATCTGTAAATACAAGATGAGCAGTTATATCCAAGCTGAGGGCCAAAGAGACCGTGTATGAATTAATGAAATCAGAGGTCAATGAACACATCCTCTTGACATGCTGTCTGATTCCATAAAGACATCTCCCCTTTTCCTAAATTGGTAAAACTAGCTGCCAAATTAAACAACCTGTTGGTCCTATAACCTGCCCCTAGTGGAGTATCATTTTGCATTATACTGACCATGCCAGACCAGTATCCTCAGCAGGACTTGTTTCTTAACACTAATGAAGCACAGAAAGAACATGAAAAGTTAATGAAAGAGAGGAAAGGAATGATGTATGAGGCACCAGAGGAAGACTCAGCAGATATAGGTTGGATTTCAGGCTTTGTCACGGGTTTCCCACAAAATCTTGGGCAAAAATTGGTCCATGCAAATGGTAATTAAAACAAGACCAGGGCAAGGACTTAACTACTGGCCCACAATTGTATACACTGTTTAATTGTTAACACACTCTCTCACATGGCTTTAGCCCATGCTGGCTTGATTTCCCCCAGACAATGTCAATGTACGGTTCAGAGGATAGCATGTGCCAAGGACTGCCCCAGTGGGCAGCTTGGATGGAGTTCCCCCTTCCTCATTCACCGTGGGGGAGTGTTTAGCCATGTGGACACAAACCACACCATGACTGGCCTGGAGGGGCAGAGAATAGGCCCTCTCCTGTTTTATTTGCTTGTATAGATGTAGTCTTCTTTCCTGCATCACTTTGTCTGCCCTATTTAGACTGTAAATTCTTTGGAACGAAGCAACCTTTTAATATGTATTTGAATGATGCCTGAGACAATGAGATGCCAGACTTTGCTGGGGGTTGCCTTTGCTACTGAAAGGCCTATTAAAGAAAAAAAAAAAAAAAAAAAAGGAAAAAATAAGGAAGACTATTCAGCTCTTGAAACAGCTCTCAGTTATTCTTCTTTTTAATCCATCCATGTCAACAGCATATCTTCATCCTACAGTGGGGCTTTACAGCTGTCAGAATTTGCAGTCTCAGGACTGCAGCACGTGTTAACTCTCACAGGACCATGCATTTTGTCTGAATACACAGCAACAGGGACTGAAAATACTAGGAAATTGTCCCTGGTGATCTCCCACCACCACCAGCAACCTCCTCGTAGCTCAGTCCCTCAACTACCCTACACCACATAGCTCTCACAGGGTTCTTGGCGGTGGCCTCACACCACCAGCAGCCCAAAGGGACCCACATGAAGACAAAAGCCTAAAAGCCTTTGTTTGGGACCAGACTGTTGTTGCTGACCCCAGGTCAGGACAGCAGCATGGTTAGTGTCCTGGTAGAAAAGCAGTATTAAAAACAGGCATTTGCTATTTGCCTTGAATTGCCTCTCATATTGCTTCTTAGACAGCCTCAGAAATAGCTCTTCAAGACGTTCACCTGGAGGGATGGAGAAGTTAAAAATATAAAGAAAAGGCCTATAACACTAATAAAAAGACAAACAGTAGGTCAGGGCTGGCCTTTGCCAGTCCTGTTCTTCACTAGACTAATTTTCAGCATCACTGTTATTGACTGTTTCCCCTTAAACTCCCATGTCTCAGGAACCCTTAGACCCTTCGTTACTCCGGTTGTCTTGCTAGAGAGGCAAAGATAGAAAACCACTTTTTCTTCATTGCCCATTCCTCATAAGTCTGGCTTTTCCAAACATACATCTCTAGAGGTGGACCCAGTCTCTAGAAGTGTCCTTTATCCTGAGGAGAAGACAAGACATTACAGATGTCATCCTATATATATCCACCCTGACTAGGGGATGGTTGTCTTCATCCAGTCCACTGCTGACCCTCCGTAGTAGCTGTGCTGGTGGGTGATAGCAGTGGGTAGGCACAGGCTGGAGGTGGAATGGCAGCAAGGGACTGTAGGCCAGCTAAAGGGCAGACAAGGGCTAGAAGCCTTGCTGGGCAGCAAGAAGCGGTGGTTGTATGTCATGCATGGAGGAGCAGCACTTGTTGCCCAGCGTAGGCATGGCAGAGGTTTCCCATGATGTCTCAGAGCAGGAGCAGTCAGGGGCCTTCTGCCCTCACCAGGACCTCTGATGTACCCTCAGAAGTGGTCTCATGGGGCAGTGCAAGCATAGCTTTGGAGAACATTCAGGTTTTTTGTGTTTTTAGCCAGAGCTGCCAATCTACCTGGATATCACTCATCAGCTCCAGAGCGTCTATCAGCTCCAAATCAGAATGTTCCTTGGCACTGCCTATTACATTGCTCTTTTGTTTTCATTAATCACATTAAAATATCAAACTTACACCCTGTTTGCAAACTCTCTGTAGCACAAATCAGTTTATCTGCACAGGATCTCCCCACTGTCACATACTGGCAAAGCAAATGCAAACAGCCTGTACTTTTTACCTCAAAAGTTGTTCTTCCATACTTGTACTTAGCTGAATAAATCCTGAGTTGCTCTAGGAGATTTTGAAATGAGTTTGAAGAGTTTTGTATAACTCCTGATGTTCTGATTGCTTTGATATGTTTTCCAAACAAAATAATATTGTCGGAGTGAGTTAGTTTTGCCCAATGGATGCCAGTAACTTTTAAGTAACGCAGCACTATTACTTTCTATAGGCTATGATATATCTGATGCTCTCCAGATGAACTTGTTTAGGAGCTCCAGGGTCAGTCATGCAAAATGCTCATCCTTCTGAACTCCCAGGAGAAGTTCCAAGCTCTGCAATAGGAGATCCTAAGAACAATTTTTACATGCTAAATTATGCTTTGACAAAGTCTAATATCTAATTCCAACACAGCAGCAATACAGCAACAGCCAGTGCTCATGAAAGGGCTATGTTTTATTACTGAGCAATGTTGTGTTGGATCACACTGGGAGACCAATGAATTGTGGCATTGAGCCATATTAACCTCTCCTTAAAATTTTGCAGAAGGAAAACTCTAGCATGTTTCAACATGTCAAAACCCAGTGTAGCTTTAAAAGCAAATCCAGGGCACCTGTAATCATAAAAGGGATTAAAATTAAATTTATGGCATCTGAGGATGATCAGCTATGGAGAAGTGCCCACTGTTTTTCCTCACACTGAGGTGTTCCAGGCCTTATCTCCACATCCCGCTCTGTGCTACAGCCTCTCTGCTCCACAGGCCATATTGCTCCTCATTACTTCAAGAGATCTGATGTGCTAGACTCTCACCCCATTTTTTTAACTGTTGCTGTCAGTGTCTTAGCAATATCTCATTTACCTCTTGTTGTCCTTAGGCTCCTGTCTATGCTTCTTTCTGTTCCTGTGCCCTGCTGTTATGTGAGGAAGTGTTAACATCTTTCCCATTGCACCTAGTATTTGCAGCCTGGTAAGCAATCCCTGGGGAAGAACTTTGCAGAGAAAACAGCAAAGCTGTTTTCTCAGGGACAATGTGCACTATAACGGGAGCTGAGAATGCCCCACGATGCCCTCAAAGCTTAGTGTCCTGAACATCTTGGCCATGGAGCTTATGAGACCAGATGTCATAAGAGTGATAGGAGTAGGGAAACTCTTGGGCCTTCAAGATGTCATCTGAGGCTGGCTCAAGAGTTAAGTGGGTCTTTGACTGGCAGACTTAGATCATTCCATGAATCTGCCAGCAGCGCATAGCCCTCGCTACAGCCATGAGTGTTCAGATTCCTTTCTTCCCAGTCCCTCCAGCCCCTGCCTTCCTTAACAAGCACAACCATTGCCCACAGCACATCTATGAACACAAAGCACGTGGCTAGAAAAAAGTCATTATGCACTTAGGAAAAAAATAATAGTTGGCTTTTGTATACATCCATAATTCTGTTTATGTTCTTGCTTGAAACTGATGGACATACACTGTCAAAGTATAAAATCCACAGATTAACAGTAAAACCACAGATTAACACTGAAATAATATTTTATTTCTTTCTTTTCTTTTTGATATTTTTTCCCCCCCAAAAAAATACTTGGGGTACTTTCTTGTTGGCATCTGAAACAATTCTCTCATGCATATTACCATAGCCATCTTTTCTGACTGCCTGCACATTGGAGTGATTAAGGAACAAACACAGCGCATATTTCATCTCTCTTCCTGCCTATCTTTTCTTACTCCATGCAGGCAAAATTTTTTATAGTTCACACTGTGAACTTTTGTGCTGGCTAGTAAATAAGCAGCCAGGATAAAATACATGGTTTGAAGTGCTTTACCTTGCAGTTCTGGATATAATTCAGGTGGATGAGATCCTTTCTCTTAAACAGTGAATGAAGAGCTCCATTCTCCCTTCTGGCTGTAGCTTCCCAGCTGGTGATAGGACCGATATTTACATTCATTTCAGCCGTTTTCTCTCATGATCACACAAACATTATACATACTGGGGATGACCTGAACATGTACCAGTCCTGTTGACCTCACGTGGATCTGCTAAACTCTTCCCACTGTGGTACTGAATGGCTCCAGCTACAACTAAATCCCAAGCTATACTCCAGCATGGTGGTAGAACACCAACATCCTCATGTTGGGGACATAACCCAGGACCTACTGGCTTATGGTGCACTTGAAAGGTGCACCAGATCCCAGACACAGATCACATGATATTTTCTGCCCAGGTCTCTACAGCAGCAGGCCTGAGGCATGAGGATGGTGTACCATGATCAAAGACAGTGTCTTGCCAAAGAGAATTCACACGCTGTTGCCTCTGTTATGATGTTTGCCAGATTCTTGAACCATATCAAGCTTGTGCCACTGCCAGGGTTTACAGAGCTCTGAGCTGGCCTGCTAATGTATTTGGGGAAGTACAACGGCTTTGGAGGCTTGGGCCTCCTGCTCATCTGATGTGTTTCCATAGCTTAGTGTCAGCACTTGCTGAAGAACAAACAATAATGAGTTTATGGCATTTCTTAGCTATTTTATACCCAGGAAAGAAGCATCTTTTAATAATATAAGGTGCATTTGGTACTCCTAACTCTTGCCTAACTATGCATTACTCTCATACTCTCTGTTCACAGCATAATTTACTGATAAAGTTCCTCTCCATGTCCCACCTCAAATCTTGCTTCCATCTGATTTTACCTTTGCCTAGTTTTAAACATCTGGGCTAAACCTCTGGTGTGTTCTGTATGTCAGTCTTATATTGAATAGTATATTTACTTTTCTGTTCAAAATGCTTTAAACCAACACACTAGTTTCTGAGAAGAAATCTAGGAATACTGTTTTGTTGATGTTAGAGGGAAAAAAGAATAAAAAAAAAGACAATCTTTCATCTGAAAAGCTTAACTACCTCTGCTTTGGGGCATAGACTTCAGATCTGAGGTAAAGGATGGGAAGGTAAGTAGCTCTTTAGCAGTCCCCATAAAACCACTGACCAGAGTTGATTGCCTCTTAGCAAAGCAGCACTTTAATTCCTAGCAGAGATTTCTGCAGTCTTAGGAGTTATGTTCACCAAAGACCCTGCCTTCACCAGCTCAAGCCGGGGAAGCTCAGCTGGGGGCAGAGCAATACCTTTCCCAGCACTGCAGTTCAACACCAGCTGCAGCTTGAGCATTTGAAATGAGAATGAAGAAAACTTCTCCCATATGTGATCCAAACAGCTCAACTGCTGGGCCCTCCCTGGAGAAGACCAATTTGTAGCCAAACAGTGTAAAAATTAGGTCTAGAGATATAAATTGGACCAAGGACTGTAGGAAGGGGTGAGGAGACTAGCATGGATAGAGGTTAGTAAGGAGAGGGTATTGAAACTAGTTGGGACAAATAACCATGGCTAGGTGAGAGACTAGTGCTGCAGAAGGGAAAATAAAGCTTCATTCTCCATGAGCACAGTAAGGGCTGAGACCTTGCCTTCCCAGATATACTTACTACCTGATCCTAAAGTCCTTTTGGGTTGTTCAGGGCATCTTGACTGCCTGGGGCATAGGGTATACCACTGCTAAACAGTGAGAAATCCTTCTCTCTCCCCTTGGTCCATGCTGGGAGCTCTCCCTCCAGGTCTCTGTTAAATGCTGTCAGATGAGAAGCTGATGGATGAGAGACAGCAGCAAGGGCTACCTGGAGTCAGTGATACCTGGCATGCATTAGCCTACCTAGAGTTTGGAAACAGTTCCCTGTGGCAGCCAGGAACCATCTGAAAATCACTGCACTTGCAAGTCTTCCAAAGTAATATCTACTATAATTTTCACGTCTCTAAAATGAATTCTAAGATGCTACTTTTATTTGTCTTCTGTTCTTCATAAGCTATTTTCTTGCAAGTTTGCCTATATTTGACCAAAAAGATATTGTAGCAAATTAAAAAAATATGCATGTGTATTCAAATCCATCAGAACGACCTATTTTCTCAGTGTCTCTAGTGTCCATTCAAGAAAAAGAGACTTGAGAGACTTCAACTCACTTTTTAACGGCCAGGCTTTCCAGTGTGCTCTCCCAGTACACAATACTGTGGTTTCAGAGCAGCTGGCAGTAAAGGACAAGATCTTCCATATTTCTCCTGTACTGCAGCACAAGACAGACATACAACAATATAATTACTTTAAAGTTACACAGGAGTGACTGTAGACATGACAGCTGTTACTGTAGATAAACTTTCTTGTTATTTGCTAATATCAGATCAAAATATGTAACAATAAGATTTTCTAGATGAGTCATATGGAAGTAAAAGATGTCGGTCTTATCTTAAAGTCTTTTATGCATTGTGGTTAAAAACTGTGTTCCAGTAACACCTTTATAAACTCCACAAAAGGGGTAAACTTCAGAGCCTTCCTTCAGTATAATGTTGTTTAACTATGCAACAATCATACTGAGCCTATTAAAAATGTCTTATTTTTTCTGGTAAGTCTGACACCTGTTCTCCTATATATAGAAAAATATTTCTCACAAACATTATATTTTATAGACATGTGATACCTCAATTAAAACTGGTATGGATGTTCTGATGCCAGGAAATGTCACCTCCCTGAAGGTGGTTTTGGTGGGAAGGGACCTCTGGAGATCATCTGGTCCAATGTCTATGCTCAGGCAGGTTCAGCAAGAGCAGGTTGCCCAGGACTGTTTCCAGTCAGGTTTTTAATATCTCTAAGACTGGAAACTCCACAACCTGTCTGAGCAACCTGCACCAATGCTCAGTTACCCTCAGAGTAAAAAAGTATTTCCTGATGTTCAGACAGGACCTCCTGCGATTCAGTTTGTGCCCATTGCCTCGGGTCCTGCCTCTGGGCACCACTAAGAAAAGTTGGGCTCCATCTTCTTTGCTATCCCCATTAGATATTTATATATATTGATGAGATCCCACCGAGCCTTCTGTCTTCCAAGCTGAACAGTCCCTGCTCTCTCAGCCTTTCTTCATCTGTCAGGTGCTCCACATCTATAACCATCTTAGTGGACCTTCACTGATCTTTCTCCAGCATGTCCATGTCTCGTGCTGAAGATCTCAGATGTGAACCCAGCATTTCAGGTGTGACATCACCTGTGCTGAGGAAAGGGGAAGGAACATCCCCTTCGGCCTGCTGGAAACATTCTTCCTCCTCCATTGTCATAAAAGACAATGATTGACAGCTGTGATTATTGCAATAACTGATAACATGGTAGCTAGCATAATAACCTGTCCTGTAAGCTGACAGTCTACAGTTTGGCCATTGGGGTGTCTCATATGCTAGAGGAGAATGTGTGTAATGGGTAAATTGAGTAGCCTCCATTTAAATCCACTTATCAAATACACTACATAATGGTGTAACATACAGACATCACCAGCACAAGTTGTGAGGATGTGGGTGAACCAAGAATACAACATACTTTTGGCATGGAGTTTTTGGATTCAGTCCTTGCTTTTAACTGGACAAAATAATTTTTTTACTTTTTTTTTTTCTCACTGTAGTCTCTGCCAGCCTACAACTATGACAGGCAATACTTTTCCTCTCCTCATCTTTCCTCTTTAGATGACCCAGGTGATGTATGCTGTCAACAAAAACTGATGGAGTTAAGTTGACATGAGCCAGGAAGAAAGGAGATAGTAGGGCAGAAAAAGGCTCTCTGACTATAGAAAAAAAAAATTTCCCTTACTGAGGAAATTACATCCTTTACATACATGTCTGAGTAAAGGGGTTTTTTATTGACTGCTGATGGAGGGACAAACAAGCACATCCCTCTAAATCAGTCAGAAAACACAAGTGGGCAGGATCTGTCAGAGAGGTAAAATCTTCTTTCTGAAACCAGAGAGGAAAGTATGGCATTTTGGAAAGGAGAATTCACTGTGATTTTCACCAGCAGATATTTTTATATTGCTTTAGGTGTGCAGCAGCTCTGGACTTTCGGAAGGGCAGAAAGAAGGACTCATGTAGCAAGAGCTGGTGCCAATGCCCAGAGGTGGGATATGTTCTGTGGTAGCACAAAGTGGACAGCAAGAGAGGAGATATTAGGATTTTGCCAACAGAGGGCAATGGTGGCCCTGGGCTGGCTGCCCAGGATGGCACACAATGGAGACATCTCGGTGTGCACCCACCAGGGACCTGGCTGTCAAAACAGGGCGGCTCAACCACCTTTCTCACTCTCTCCAGCACAAAAAAGAAGACGCTTCCTGGAAATGCAGTCATGGCGGAGACCATATTACCCTGCCACAGAACTGCACACATTGATGTCCAAGCTGAATTTGAGCACAGAGGTCGTATATACCACCTCCACCCAGAAGCATGTACCACCTTCGTCTTGCTGTGTGCTAGCTGGTAAGGCACGGGTGAACCCTGCATTAGCTTGGCAAAGTGTCCAGGAGATGGGATGTTCTTCCATCCAACTCCACATCAGGATCACTCCAGGAAGCCACCCAACCACCACCTACCCAGTGCACAAACGTCCAAGATAAGTTCCTACCAGATAGTTATATCCTAGAGTGCCATGTGAGCTTGGAAAGGGAAATTCCCAGATGAATGTCCCACATGGCATTGATGTCAGAGGGTTTAGCACAGTTCAACACTTCCTGGAGAGCATCTCCCACTGCTTGGATGCTCTGCAGGGCAGCTGTCTGGCAGAGCTGGTGGGAGAGCTGATCATGTAACCCCACAGCCCCAAGCCCATGCCTGGTGGCCATCTGATGATACGTCCCCCCTCAACCTTGCCTTTGCCAATGTCACTCCATCAGACATCACAGTAGAGACTAGTGTGTCTGGGAGCATGAGCATGACCCTGGCTGCCAACGCACCCATGCCCACATGGCAATGCCAAACGAGCATCCAGAAAAGCTTAACAGGGACAGTCCCAGCTTTGGAAGCACCCTGACCATCCAACCAATTCACTGCAGTGCGGAGGTGAGTTATTTGCTCACAAAGGCCACAGCAGATTTTATTTTCCTTTGCAAGCACAGACCATGGGGGAAAAAGCAATCAAACAGATTGTACTGGAAGCTAAAGGGTGTTTTGAATGTGATAATAACCAGAAGAAACAATGGAGAGGCTGAGAGAGGTACAACAGCCCTGCTAGTACTTCCTCATCTTGTTTCATAGAGTCCCTTGGTGTCATACCCCAGGGACTAATCCCAGGGACCTCTGGTCCATTCTGATTAGTCCGAAGGCAGCTGGAAACCCCAGGTGACCGAGGGGCTAGAGTGTTCATAAAGATTTCAGGTGGAGCTTTGTTTCTAAATTTTCTAAATGTTATTATCAGAATTCGTTTACATTATTTTTTTCCCTAGAATTTTTCACTGACAGGAAATTTCAGTGCTTTTGCTTTCAGTTCTGTAATGGGACAAGGCATTTCTCCACAGGAAACTCTGATTTTTGACCTGTGATCTAGGTGCAGCAGTGCTTTCAGCTCAAGCAACCCAGAGCACTGGGCACTGAAAGCTCATATCTCTGTGCTGTTTAAATTTGGATTGTTTTCCTGATCAGTTTGCAATGTGGATGTACAGCTCAAGTTATTCTAGGATTACTTTTTTTCTTCCCTTATTTTCCCATACTTCCTTGCTCTTTATCACCTTACTTCTTTTATGCCAGAAAATACATAGAGCAAATAAAAATAAGGTTGGCATTTGAGAGCTAACCCGTACATGCCTTACTACCATCCCAATCCACTTCCACAGCATATGGACAAGCATACTCTGTGGGAAAGCATTCTCCAGATATCAATTTTCTGGAAAAGCAACTTTGTTTATGACACTGTCAGCATGAGGGGCTTATTCAGTACCACTGTCAGAGAAATGATTTAGTAGTTTCCAGCTTGCCTTCCTGTTAGCTTGACAACAGCAAAATGTTTACCTATTTGAAATGGAAGTCTTTTCTGCTTGATGCACTTGCATTTTGCAGTGTGCATAATAATGTATAGGAGAATTAGCTCCACTTGGGAGCATGGCTCTTCAGACTTGCTAGCATCTCACACTCGCTTTGCACAGAGGTTAATTACTGCTACGGGGAAAGTGCGGGTCAGGAAAGGTTGCCTGAAAATGACACGATGTCCTTCCATATTTTCTGCACTGGTTCTCTGTGTATCATTCGTGTGCTTTTGAGAAGTAAAACTGCATTTTCTTCTAGTTCCTAGACCTCATGGGAGTCAGGTCAGGACTTCTGCTTATATCTACAGATCACAGCAGAGGCCCAACAGCTGGTGTGGTGCTGCCACCAGAACAGCACGGCCGATGCCCTCGGAAACAGCAGCATGAGGTTGTGAGCTGCTAGTGCCTCTTCTGCAGTGCACGGGAAGGGGCAGCACAGCCACCAAGGGCTTCCACCCTGCCATTGTGCTGTGGGAGGAGGCAGGCATCCCAGCTTCTGCTTCACATCATGGGGGGGAGGTGCGGATTATGGGCGGACAAAGTAACCTTTCAGTAACTTGCTCTTTATTACCTGTGTTACCTCAGCACCTAAAATCTGCATCCAGAGTGTGAACTACTTGTGCAAGGAAAAGTACATTCCTTCAGCTTGTAAACTAAGAGCACATGGTTGCTATTTGTGTAAGATTTGCAATCCAGAAAGTCTCAAGATATTGTTTTTATTGAGTCTTTTCTCAGAGGATTATTTTTTTTTTTGAGCATGAAGCAGTAACATTTGTGCTCTGCTAAGTAAATCAACACAGAACTTCACTGCCCTGCGTGCAGACAGTTTATTATGAGCTACTCTAATGGTATCCTGGTCTGGGTATCAAACGTAGAATTATAGAACAGTTTGGATTGGAAGAGACATTTAAGGTCATCTAGTCCAAACCCCCTGCCATAGGCAGGGACATCTTCAACTAGATCAAGCTGCTCAGAGCCCTATCCAACCTGGCCCCAGATGTTTCCAAGGATGGGGCATCTGCCACCTCTCTGGGCAACCTGTTCCATAACTAAAATATCTTCATCAGAAGTTTTATTTTCCAATACATTAGGAGTTATTGCATGGCAACCTAACTTCTAAGAGTAAACTTCTAAGGGGAAAGCATTTTCCCTGGGAAAAGCAAACCTGGATCTCCGTGTCATCTGCGTATAAGGCCCCTGTTTCTTAGTATCCCTTGCAAACTGTTAAATTGAGGCTTAGCACAGGAAAGACACAAGCTTGGAGTGCCGAATCCTGACCCCTGCCCTTGGCAGTCATGAAGAGCAGCCAAACATCTCCAACTTTGGCAGGCCCTCCACCCAGCTACACCAGGTGATCCATGAACCTTGTTTCCTGCACCGCTTGTTGGCAACTTTGTGGTTGCTCAGTTGCACTACACGCCTCACGGGCAGAGCCCATAAATTTGGCCCTTTTCAGCCCTTGCCCCTGACTACATTTGCCAGCTCTGATCCTTGCTGGGGAGTGGCAGCCATCAGCAGAGAGGCTATGTCAAGGAGCATCCAAGATGCTCCACTTGCATTTGTAACTGCTTTGTGGTAGAGGCAGGAATGCATGCATGGTGGAAGGACTGTGCTTTGTATCATTTCAAAATTATTTTAATATAACACTGGAGAAGGTACAATCAAAGACTGAACCTGTATGAGCAGGAAGATGCACTAAATGAGTAATTTGGTCCATCTCTGATTTTTTTCATGTTTTCTTAAGCATTTTTAAAAGCTGCTCCATGTACTTGTCTTTCCTTCAGCTGCCTGTGCATCCATTTCCTCGTTCTTGCTTCTGAACTGGAACATAACAACTGACAAAGAGCAGTAATTGTTTTGGAGGAGACAGAATAGACCACTATTCATGATGCGGTTCTATTTTTTTGCCATGTAAGATGTACCCCAGAGCATCATCTTCACGCCCTGTCCTTGGGACACACTGATGAATGTAAGAGCTGGAGGTGGGTGGGACAGAAAATATCTCTAAAAATCAGGCCTATAGGCAACCTCTCCAATTCCCTGAAGAAAAACAAAAAGCAACAGGACTTTCTGTTGGCACAAGGAATGAAGGTGAATGGTAGCTGGTTGACTGAAAATACCAGCATGCTAGCAAATATTTCAGATGATTCATGCCTTTAAAAGTAACTATGCAGCCAGAGGTGGATGATTAAAAATTCAAATGGCAGTCAAATCAACCTTCTTGCCTCCTTACCCTCCTGGGCCTGTCATCCTTGAGCAGAAGTAAATTTCAGAGGCTGTGGAAAGACTGAAAGTCTAGAAAAGAAGAGAGACATCATCACTCTGTATCATACAAGTGAGAGGACTCCAGTCTCACCCTCTGGAAGGATGAAGCACCCACAGCCAAATCCTTTTCCAGGAGAGACTTCCTGCTCCGCTGACTAATGCACAGTATACATAGGTATCCTGGTGGTTCTACTCAGCTTTGTGGCAGATTTGGGTGTAACAGTGTAATCTAGAAGGAGGAAATAAAGTTTCTCTGTGGAATACTTTGCATTCTATTGATACCAAAATCCAAGGACAGTAATTGTGATCCACCCCAGAGAAATCTTTTACATATGTTGCCCACATAAGCCAGCATGGTATCATCCTGTTATTCTGCACTGTTATTTCAGGTGATGGAGTGATGGCAGTTGGAGAATTCACTATTAAAAATTCACTGACACATCCTTTCCTCTCCTCCCCCACTTCACATCTTCTATTTGTATTTCACTTGCCTTGAAAAGCAGAGCTGTCTGAGAAGCCTTCTCCACTTTGCATTTACCCATGGCGATAGCTGACCCGTGGAACAGAATTCATGCTCCTGTCCATCCCATCCAAAACAGCCCCTTAAACAAAGGGATTTCCTCTATCTTCAGGCCAGTTCAGGCTTTGCTGTCAGGGGTGCCCACAATATAGATTGCCATGGTAAACTAGTTCTTACTATACATGTAAATGCTCTCTGATGGAGGTTGGTGCAATACATACCTGCACAGTGCCATAGTGCAGGCGGGGTTTTATGCTTCCTCCATAGGACTAGTTCTAGTCTCTTGTTTTGGTAATATCTGCATTATTAATTTCCTGCAGTAACCAAAAGAGCAGAGACTGGTGGATTTAGTCACTTCATTTAACCCTGTGAGGCAGAAGATTTTTGGTAAGGAGGACCTTGAGACCTCTGCTTCTGCTGCTTTAAAAAAAAAAAAAAGTTTGCTGTCCCAAATCCACACTGTTAGTACCAAAAATCTGAGGTATGTTTTGCATGTCTTCCTCATGGAATGGGAGAGCCATCACAGAAGGCTGGGAGTAGGCACCTTCTGTTTACACAGTTAGCAGAGCTGGGATTTCTGAATGACAAAACCATACCTCAGATGGAAATTACCTGAAATACTGAGTTGTGCGTGGAGGCTGCAGAACCTGTCCCCTGTCACCAAAGAAACAATATGACTCACAATCTGGGCGTTACATAGTTGGCTTCTCAGAGGGGTGCTTTTACTTCACGACTCACATTATAAGACACTGAGATCACAGGATCAGACACTGAGGTCTACCATGTGAAGTCTCACAGACTAAACTATGAGGTTGTGTAAGTCAGGGGCACTCCACTGATGGAACTGAAATCTCACTGACTTGAACCATCTGAAGAGCTGAGATGATGGCCCTGCAGCCATCAGCACAAAACAGTTCAGGGAGAGGATGTATAAAGCAATAATACACCTGGCTATGAAGCTGCAGTCATTTTGTTGCTCAGTTTCTTCTTGCCACAAGCCCAGAAAAGGTGCTGATAGCCCCTGAGCTGGGCTGAGCATGGCTGGGGATGGAGGGGTGCAGTAGCTCTTGGCCAGCCACGCTTTTCTCCTGCTCCTGGAGGCAAAGCAATGTACAGGAGCAGCTCAGCAGACTGGAGGCAGCTCTTATGGGTGCCCTGTGGCAGTCACACATACCCAGCCATGTCCCAGCAAGGAGATGGTGGTTCTCTATGCACCAGACCCTCCCGGGCTCACAATGCTGCACATACCTGCACCTGCAAGGGTGGGAATTAGCACTACTGTAAAACCTGCCTCAACAGTTTTACACCAGTCAGGGACCCTCATCACCAGGTGTTTTAAAGTCAGTAAAACCACTCAGATGACAAGTATTCATTTTGATAGGGCTGATTTCCAGCAGTGAGGACAGCAGATCCCAGATAGCAAAATCCCCTCCTCATCGACATGCCTGCAGCCCATTTGGGCAATGGCAGCCTCCACGCAAGAGAGAAACGTGGCATTTCCCAGCCAGTGTCTCCAGGACTGAGCAGGGCTACTGGTGCAGAGCACATGCTGAACACACTGACTTCCCCAGCCCTTTGGTCCAAAAGAACATTTCTCTGTGTACTGTTCCCTGGACTTGCAGATCACCTCTGGTCCCTAAAATCTCCCTTCTGTCTTCACTGGGAGGACCAAAAAGGACCCTGGGCACCAGAGTGCTTTAGAAATGGAAGTACCCCAACATTGCTGAGACAATTCTCCCTGTGCAGCTTTTTAAAGCTACACCTGGTTGTCACATACAACATGAGAGTAGAGGAAGGATGATCTTCCCTGAATTTGGCTTTTTTTTTGTGAATAGGAGATTTCTTCCACCACAAGAGACTGGGGAAAGGTGATTGCTGTAGCTACATCCACTCCACAGCATAAAACAGACCAGACACTGTTCTCTAGCCCCAAGGCCCATCTCCATGGCTGAACTGCTGAAATTTCTGGCCACTCTTCCCACTTTGGGTGAGTGTTCACATCCAAACCACCTTCTGGGAACAGCCTCTGTTAGATATCCTGGGAGAGTGGTAGCTTGCACAGGTAGAAGCAGCCATATGGCAGAGCTTCAACCCTTGCCCTGTCTCTGTCTGCTGGAGTAGGCACAGGCTGCAGCTCCCTGCTGTCTCAACCTTGGGAATAGTAGAGATGTCACTCGCCATGTTCAGGGAGTTTACTCTGGGCTCTCCAATAGACATGGCTACCTGTTGCAAGAATCCTAAGTCCAAAAGATCAATGAAGTGGTTTTTCAGCTACATGGAGATTACCCCAACATCTCTCCATGATCCACAGGATTCGCTCAGGCTGGTGGAGACCACCTGTGATCCCACAGTCCTCTTACAGGTGACTTTATACCTTGATGTATTTTTATGAAAGAAGGAATAAAAAATTAATTAAGCAAAATTCTCGCCCTCGTCCTAACATCCAAAACTCCCAGTAAACATTCTCCTAGAGTCTAAAGAGAAAAGTAATATGTAAAAGTTTATAAACCTTTAAATCTGAGTTTTGACTGTAAGGAGGCCAAAGGTAGCCAGGCTGGAGCAGTTGGGAAGCCCTGCAGCCCTCAGAGAAAACAGCACAAAGCTCACATTCCCTCTACTGTACCGGAGCTGCCTTTTGACACTGTTTTCGGGAACTTGCCAGCTCATTTTCTAACTTGTTTGTGAGACATCAACAGCCTCAAATTACAGCAGTCTGAACAGCCCAGTAAATATTTACACAAACCTGCTGGTGATGGTTTGAGCTGACATGCGTTACCTTTTGTGTTGGGGGGAGGCTATATTTACAGCCAACCAGCTAATGAACATGATCCCAGCCATGGTTTAATACAGATGGCTCTTTCAGCGTTTGCGGCTTTCAAGTTACAGGGAGCACAAACTTCAATAGCCTTCGTTAGAAGGCTCCGTCTCAGCTCTCTCCGTTTTGTTTACAACCAGTCTCTCTTTGTGCAGTCAAGGGTTGACTAACATTCAGCTGTTTGCATCCAGCAATGTGTTTGTGTAGGACGGGGGTTGTTTCTCGTCTTTTTTTCTTTCTTTTTTTTTTTTTTTTTTTTTTTTTTTGACACGGATGGTTTTTATTTTGAGTTTACAATACAGGCAATTTTTGCAATGTAGATTTGGTTTTGTTTGAGTGGCATTTCTCCAGGCTGCCTCCCAGAGACCCACCAGGGCTGGAGCCTGGCATGTAGGGAGTGTGGAAGGCAGCAAGAAGCAGCGCTCATCCATGGGGCATGTTTGTGGGGCTCAGTGGAGGGCAGGAAACCCTGCTCCAGCCTCCACTTAGACCAGTCACCCACCCCTTCCCAGGGCCACCCCTCAGAGACACATTTTCTTGGCATCCAGGTCTCACCAGCAGCTCTGGCTGGATTCCAGACTGCCCAAAGGAAGATGGCTAAGGAGCTTGTAGTTTATGCTATCGATAGTTATTGTAACAGTACACTTTTCTTATTTTCTTTATTATCTATCATCTAAAACATTGACTGAAGGTCCCTCAGTTTTTTGCAGATTTACATCAAAGAAATATTTCAGATAAATGAGATGGAAAGTTAGGAGAGTAAGGAAACTAATGAAGGAAATTTAGACTCCTATTCTGACAATTAATTTGATATGGTTGGTTATGGTGAAAGCACATAAAACATTATTCTTCCCTGACAACATACCTATGAAACCCCAGACTGTAAGAAGCTCACTGAATCAAGACTACTCAGAGAGTCAGTAGCAGGCAGTTTGACAAATTCTCTGTGGCTGAGATAAGCTAATTTTAGACCAGACCACACAATGACGCAGTACTAAGCCTAGGCTCCTCTAAAACAAAGGCTGGTGAGGAATTCTGACATAGCTAGTCTTAGAAAAATGTCTTGTATCATGCAGGTGCATCATGTGCTGGTGGAATCCAGTGTGGCAGACAAAATCCCACCAAACCAAAGACAAAAGACATTTTTCAAATCACAACATTCATATGCAGACCTCTCTTGGCACTAGGTCTGATAAGGTTTGGAAAATCTATCTGCTCAAAATATCTCTCCTGGGGCAGAACAAAGGTACCAGCATCCTAAAAATACAATATCTGGCCTTTGTAAGCCTTTGCAAACTCTGTTCTTTTAAGTTCCACACTGGACCAGACTCCAATATCTATACTGAACTTTCTGCTCTGTCAAATCTCTTCCCAGGATGGTTACATAGGAGGAGTATTACAGCTCATGGAAGTAGCATCATTTAGTTAATGTTTGCAGAGAAGAAAAGCCTTGGAAACAACAGAGCTGCTTAGTAGTCTTCTGACAAAACATTTGTTATCAGAACATGGTTTGTCAAGAGCTGTTCACAGAATAACACAGTTGCTGGCAAATATCCTAAAACAAATTTTTGGAAGGGATTTTTTTTTTTTTAAATTATAATATTTTAAGTGAAAGATCTGGAGTTTAAGTTTCTGGTAAATTTACAGAAAGGAGAAAGGCTGATTAAAATAAAGTATTACCAAATGTTGTAAGAAAACTATTGGTCCCAAATGAAGTTGGTTATTTTTTCCCATCTTTGCTTGCTCACAAATGTTCAGCTTCATGTTTTCATTTACCTTGGTTAGGAAACACCAAAACTTGAGATCTCTCATGGAATAAGAAGCATGTCTTTGGGCCAGGCCTCCTACAGTTACACGTGTCTATGTATGAGACTGCCTGCTTCACATTTCTCTCTGCCCTTTGTGTGTTATTTGTCTGCTTCAATTATAAATATGCCAGGATAGACAACTTATCGGTATGTACATCTGCCTGACACCTGCTACGCTCTTTTCCTTGCCTCTGGATGTTCTTCTACAACAGTAATAATTCAATGATGCATGAGAATGAAGTCTCTCTGAAAGGAAAGTATGCGGTCCTGGGAGACCATGTCACTCATGCGCAATTCTGTTTGCCAGAAAGAATCGATTCTTGGTTTTGGAAGGGAGATGGTAATTGTGGCTGCTTATCTGAATTTGGGATGGATACAGGGACATCCGAAGAAGGCCTCAAAATGTTTTTGAAGGATTGCATCTGATAAGACATTGGCATGGTTGAGTGCTATGGAGAGAACAGCAAGGCTGTGATGAGGAGACAGGACTGCACTAGAAAATGAACTTTCAGCATATTTCTCATTACGCTGTTGTTTTTCCCCTTTGGTTGATGGTGTAACTCTTCCCACTGTGCTTGGTTTTCTCAGATTTTGCTTTTCTGAAAAAATGTCCCATTTTGTGAAATCTCTAACTTGCTGACTTTCCCCCAGCTCTGGGTTTGTAACAGGGGGTCTCTGGTCACTCCATGTGCAACAACATCCTTCCCTGGACTTTCCCTGCCATGAATTGCTTGGTGGCCACCCAGGCAGGCTAGGGCATGCATGGGAGATACGTACGTCAGTGTTCATCCTGGCTGTACCCAAGCATGTCACTCAGACCTATTGATTTTAGAATTACTGATGCTTGTGAACTGGAAAGTCCCCTCTTGGTCTTTGGGAAGAGCCCTGTGTTACTAGGCAAACATTTCCTGGCATAAGACTAAGTAGAAATTTCCTGTTTGGGACAATTCTAACACCTCACTCTAAAGGCATTGGACCCAATGCACTAGGTCTTCTTCACGTGTCTCTGGAAGTGGTCAAAGGTCATAAAGGAGATAATGCATCTCCTGCGAGCCAGCGTAGGTCTGCTATGACAGCCATAAGCCAGATCTGCTCCCATTCAAGTGTTGCTATGGAGGAGCTGTGACCCAAACTTGCTGCATTGGGGCTACTCTCTTAGTCAGGTCTGGAAGAAGAAAAAGGGAAAGAAATCAGAGCTGAAAGCAGCCCTAAGAGCACTACTGATCCAGGCCAAAGCCCAGTCTATCCCACACAATGGGAAATACAAAGACCTGGTGACTAAGTATCACATTTTTTCCATGAATGAAATTGAGTGTTTATGCAGAGATATCATTACTCCTACTTCTGATTATAATTGTTTGGCATATTATAAACTTCTGGAGTAATCTAGGGTGGAAGAATTCGGCTCATAGTGTAAAACAAAGAATAACTCAAGTATAATCAATGCATTAAGACAAAGATAAAACTCATGCAAGGGTAGAACAGGGTGTTAATACATGTTATCCTAAATATAGAGCAGCATCACTTAAATCAAGGATATTTTGACATTTGTTTTTATTTTTCCACATAATCTCCATCTACAGAATTTGGACAGAACTGCTCCAAATTTTTTACCAACTCTTTAATTCATCTTCATCATCACATACAAAACAAGCCACTGAAGAGGGAACGTACTGAACCACAGCGATGACAATTCTGCTTTGGCTGAGCTGAAATGGACAACATGCCTGTCCCAGATGGCTTCAAAAAGAATACATTTTGATTAAGGAGCAGTGGGAACATTTTCCAAGGACATTTGGGTGCCTTTTATAGATTTATAAGGCAGATGCTGCTCCTTAAAAGCATCTGCCTCCCAGACCTTTTTTTCCCTGTACTCAGTCATGCAGTAAGGATTAAACTTCTGTGAAATGGTGACTCCTTCATGGTTTCATGTACATGCTAAGCCCAGCTTTACCACCTTCACAATGAACGATACTCTTGCTGAAGAGGCTAAAGAGGAGGGTGGATGTCTCCTCACCTCACAGAGGATCTGACAATGGGAGGATGCTACAGAAGAGTGAGACCTAGTGGGCAGGACTCTCCTGTAGTCATAAACAGTACCTAAGGTCCATCTATTGACAGGAGAGGGACTTCTCAAAATTCCCTACCACTGTAGCAGGATCGCTGTTTCTCATTTTATGAGCTCTATTATCTTCTGTATCTGATTGGGCTGTATCCTTACTTTGAGATTAAGTAACTATCCATCTAACCAACTAACTAGCTATTGAAATGTTTGGGTATTAAACGCCACTGCAGAGTGTCTGGAGAAAGTTCTGCTGTGCAGCAGCAAGTACCCTGTTGAGATCAATTCCAGCACACAGACCATGAGACTGGAGTGGTTCCTCAGAGGCTGCTTGGTTCACTGGCATGAGGGGAACCTCTAAGCAACAATTCAAAGCCAGGATGGTCTTCTCATGAAGATACTTAACTCTTGCATGGTACAGTACATCTGTAGCTGCTTAAAGCACGTAAGTGTTGATGTCTGTTTTCCTTGGACACATCAACTTTTTGTTGCCTGGGGATTTACATTGCAGTGCAAAGCAGAGTGGGTCAGCCAGGTGTCCAAGATAATTAGCAATGCCTCATAAACCCTGCAGGATCAGGGTGCAGTGAAGGAGGTCAGAGGGAACCAACTTGTAGTAACATCCAGAGGATAAGCTGGGCTGCAGCTCCCCGTTGTACAGCCCAAAAGAGCTCACACAACTCTTACTAGTGATGGAAGAGTGGGGTTTGGGTCCTCTTTGGTGCTGGAGCAGAGCTTCGGGCAGCACACGCCAAGTGAGAAAACTTCTCATCCCTGGGGATCCTGGCTGGAGCCAGCCTCACTGGGGCAGCCAAGGTACTGGTGAGCAGTGCAAGACCATCACGGCAGTCTGCACCACTGCACACGTGGAGTCACTTGAGCTAAGGTGGTAACAATCAAGGCTTGAAGAGCACAGGGTCACAGAACAGATCAGTTTGGAAGATGAGTTAAAGATTTCCCATCCTGCACACCAAGGCACTTTACCTTCCCATTTGTGTGTTTCAACTGGGAAAGCACAGCTCTCAGGGCCCATCACTTGCAGTACAGCACACACCAGCCTTTCATCTCCAGAACGTGGCTGTGTTTGCTGAGACTACTGAGAACTCACTGGGAACTGAGACTCAGTGATGACAGCTTCCCGCGGGCACTTGTCAGGCACAGGCACATTACTGTGTATTTATGGACACGAGTGTGGGTCTTGGTTCAGGAAGGACCCAGAACTGCTGTGGTGGGGAGACTAAGTGCTTGGCAGAGTGCATCGGAGAGACTGAAATAGTGTCTGTCAGTGCCCAGCTTCTGCCTGACTGCGGCAATTTAGCAATCACTCCTGTTCTGAACATCAGGCACGCTCACAGACAGCCTTGTACTCTTGGATTTCAAATAGACTGGGAGTGTCGACTCTCTCAAAAGAAGAAAGTGCTGTAAATATAATAGTCTTTCTGCTCTAAAAGTCGCACAGAAAACCATACAGGCATCTGTATTTAATCTGCACATCGGTCTGACAGACTGATTAAAACAAAAAACAAACAAAAAAAACCAAAAAAAAACAAAAAAAAAAAAAAAAAAAAAAAAAACCTAAAATGAATACCATTGCTTTGCCTGAAGAATATTCATTTGATCAAAGAGTAGATGTTTAAGGCAAGTGCAGGGATCAAATGGTACCAAATTCCAGAGTATAGCTGGCAGCTTGGGATGACCCAGTTTTACTTCTCCAGAAAAACTTTTTGTTCCTTTCCCAGTCCTACTTCCCAACCAGCAGAAAAAGATGTGCAGCTCCTCTCAGTGCTTCTTTACTCATCAAGAGAGCAAATTTAACTGTTTGATCCCGCCTTAGAGCTACTGGGTTCATTCCCACTTCTGCAGATACCTCCCTTGTGAGTTTACATGTTTCAGTTGGGCTCTGCGGCTGCTGGAGATGGTGCCCCACCATGGTGCAATGCCATGCTTCGTAGGCTGTGTCCTGTTCGGGAGCCGCAGGGATGGTTATGCCACACGGATGCTGCTTCAGCACTTCCTACACCCTGTGGTACCTGCTCTGGTTTCTCTGTGCTATAGATACAACATGGGTCAGAGGAACGTGCCCTAAAAGAAGGCACAGCTCCACAGGAGAGTAAACTGATGACTTTGCCCTGAACACCACTGTTTCCTACTTCTAAAAAACAGATGTATTTATACTTCTGTGTCCCAAGGTGGCTATGGGACATTTTCTGAGGTATTTGTTGGCTCTGAATGGGCTGTTTCTGAGTGGTCTATTTAAAATAGACACATATGTCTATGGGAGATCCAACAACCAATGTGCTCTAGCCAAGGCTGATGGTAGCTTGCAATGGCCATCCAGGGGATATAAAACAGCTCTCTTTCCAAAAAAATATCCCTCACCTTTTCCAGCTTTTCATCCTTGCCTTACCACCAACACTCACACATGCACCAGTTTCAGTTAGAGAACTACAAGGAAACACTACCTGTGAAAACTGGTGCCTTCAAGGCAGTGGTGGGTGTTGTTGGTAGGAGACCTTGCAGATAGCTGTGGTAGTGCTTGGCAGATGCAGAAATCCTGGCAGCTGGAAGTTACTTTTTTAACACTTGTACAAGGCAAATGTCCTTTTTTTTTTTTTTTTTTGTCCTTTTTGTGTTTTTTTTTGGAGTAGGGAAGGAGGTTGGGGTGCGTCCTGCAGTTTTATCAGGGTGCCTCCTGCAGTTTTTATCTTGATAGTTGAATTTGACACACTTGAAGCAAGAAAATCTATTTCTTTTGCAGTTCCACTTCTTACAGCCATATCCCAGCCTTACCCCCATAGCCTTCCCATGCACTGTTTCTCTGGCACCTCCTAGTCTAAGAAAACCTCCAAGGAGTTGATTCAAAATGTGAGTGCAAAGAAGTCACTGTTTTTCTCTCTGTTCCTTTCAGCTCACCTCACCATATAATACAACCTCTGATGTTTCCACCATAAACTCCTTGGGGCAGGAAGAAGCTCCTATCCTTTACACAGCATCAGGCAACATGGGGCCAGGGTCACCTGGGACAGCTGTCTGCAGCACAACACAAATAATGGAGGTTTCACTACCAGGGCAAGAGGGCAGAATTTCACTCTGAGCATTCAGGATTTCAGGTCTGGTGTTGTAGTGCCCAGCGAGCAGCTCAGAGCTGTGAACAAAGCAATCAGTTTAACTCCCTCTGAAGACAAGAGGACTGCTGCCATGGATGACAGGAACAGGAGTAGGAACTTGCTGAGTCCAGGGGATTCCCTTCTCTTCCTGGATCTCCCTCCCCTCCTTTGTCCAGGCGGCAGCAACGCATTTTTATGAATTGGAAAAGTCCCAGGGCAGCCCGGTCTCCAGGTCCTGCAGTCCCCATGGCTCAGCATACGGTACAGAGGAGGAAGAGGTCATGGAGGGGAGGGCACCCTGGGCTGCTGACACACAAAGTGCTGCAAATTTCCATCCGCCCGGGGCTCGCCAAAAGGAACTGCCCGAGTCGGGAAGTTGGGCAATGCGTGGAAACACGCTTCCCCTCCCTTCACGCTTCTGAATAGAGTTGTCACAACTTTTTATTTTTAAAGCCCTTAATTTTCTCCCTGCTCTGTCCAAGGCACCCCTTCCTCTCCAGGGGAGAAATAGCAAGGCATGTGGGAACTCTGTAACCTTGAAGCCACTAAAATAGGCTGAATTCAGGAAAGCCAGTCATCTCTCTGCTGCAGGATGCAAAGAGAAGAGAACTGAGACCCCAGGTGCTGCTCAGGGTCCTTCCTATGGCAGGGCTTCTGTTCCCAGCACATATGAAGGCTACTCTTACCAGGTACAGTCAAGCCCCTGCTCATTAATGGCTACAGTGAACTGTTTCAGGCCAGGTTCAAACGTTTGTGTCCCATGTGCCCTGGAACAAGAGCAATATCCTTCCCAAGTGTCTGCAGCAGTAGGAATAGGGAAGAGTCTGGTCAGTGCTGCAGAAACCCACATTTAAATTCCTATGTTACTGGGTCAGGGACAAAGTTTCTTCTCTTAGATCACTCCTGAATGGAGAAATCAGGGATTCATACATGGGCTTCCCACTGCCACCATCAGCATCATAACCGACCATTAGCAGATTAAATGAGAGCCACCCCCTTCCTCCCTGCCACCACCACAATCACAGTGTCACATAGCTACAGAGATGGGAAAATTCTTATCTGAAATTATTTTACAGATGAGGAAAGAGAAGAGGTTTAAAAAGGAAAGCTAAACCTGAGCCTACTAGGATTAATTGGGCCATGCTGGATGCCTCTTCCCAGAGAAGTGGGGGCCAGGATGGTCCCAATCCTGGGAGAAGGCCAGAAATAGAAAACTAGTAGGAGCAATAGACTGATTTCAGGAGCCTCACCTGACAAGGTTTGAAAGTGAACATAGATCTTGTCTCCCTCAAAATCTCTAGAAACCTCTCCTACCCCGCTAAACCCCAGACCCTGCCCTCCAGAACATCCCAAGCAAACAACTGAGCTTTCCTGTGCAGTGAGTCACGGGATGAAGCACAATAGGGAACGCAAAGCAATGGATCAGGAAATGTTTCATGTAAGATGAGGGGAGCAGGAAAGCAGAGCAAAAGTGAGCGGAAGGTAGATAGAAAAGTATGAAGTAGTGCAGAGAAGCACCGACTCAACCAGAGAGAGAACAGAAGAGCCTACACAGCTATAACTGAGAGCAATGGAAATGCAGTGGGAAGTGTTGAGATGCTGCAACTGAGTGACAGAGGACAGTGGGAGAGCAGCAATAAAATGCTGTGAGGTCTTTGTAAGCACAGGGTGAAGGCACTCAGTGTAGATACAGGGTGAGACAGGGCTGGTTAGATGAGCACTTGCCAAGGCAGCAGATCAGCCATCAGGCAGGCAGGGCAGCTCACTGGCTGGTGTCAAGGATCATGCCAGGTAGGGAGTGGGCTGAGCACTACCCATAACAAGGATGTGTATTTTTTTCTGAATGCTTTCAACAGTATTGATTCCACTTCAGACAATGATGGACACTGTCAAAGAAGGGGATCAGAAGCCAGAGACACTGAACTGTACCCATCAAAGACGTCAAAGTACCCCATGTGAAGCTAGCTCTCCATTACCCTATGTGTTACGCAGTTATTTACACCTGTGCAAAGGGGCAGCAAACATTGCTAAACTCAGACAGCACTTTGGACTGGCAGCATTTTATGTACATCCCACTTAGCACAGATGACAACCCCAGAGGGTGCGCAACAGAGGATCAGAAGATCCATGTTGCTTCCCAATGCTGAGTCTCCCCGGGATGAGACATGCCTGCATATGGGATAGGGGCATTTCATGTAGTCATGAAAAGCAATGACCCATTTAACACCACTTGGTAACACCACTTGGCCAAATAAGCAGTGAGCTGAACAGTGTGCCATTCTCTTCAGCACTGCTATCTCATACTCTCAACCCATATCTGCCACATCATGCATGTTTGTGTGCTTTATCTGACTGACGTGTCTGGTTTCCAACAGCCAGACCTTCAGTCACAGCAAATCAGCACCACTTTGCTGAAATCCATGTGCCTACAGAGCTATTCCAGCTCACCCAGGACATGGCCTCTGGAGTGCAAACTGCCGAGAGGAAGGGCTGTCTTTGTTCCATATCTGTATCCTGTTTGGTACACTCTGACCTGACCCCCGACTTGGTCTCTAAATACAGATGAAGTACAAATAATAGCGTTGTTGGATTGGTTATCAACAGTTCGCACTGGGATGCACAAAAATCTTCTGGGCTTTGCCCTTTTGCTTTAAAGCACATGCATGTCAAGCAGGGATCACTGATGACTACAGTGTTGCTGCTACCGTGCTAAGGTACAGCGTTGCAATGCAGCCACAGTCACTGCAGCACAGTCGCCATGAAAAATCAAATCCAAACAATTTCAGTCCCACCATGGGAACAAGTGGCAGAATAAACCTGAGGAAAATAACAGCTGTTAGAAATTAAAAGCAAAAATAATCACAGTCCAGTACAGTAAGCTTTCCAAATTATCTTTTTCTCATTCATAGCTTTTCGTAAAATGCAAATTCAAACCCCAAATTTGATGAATTTTAGCAAATGATTACATTTGTGGCTTTGCGTTTGTAAGCCCAGATTTGCTGCATGTTTTTTATACCTAGTTCGTATCAAGAGAGGTTCAGTGACACACAGGGAGCTGCTGTCAGCTCGCAGCAGTACAGCTCAGGTAGAGACCACATCCTTCTGCATCACCAGAGGTGGTGCTAGCTTTTTCATCCAGGCAGTGGCACAGCGAGAATAAGCCAGTGTGTAAACCTAGGGCCATGGCTGCTGAGTCTGGCAGGAAGAGGTGAACAACCTCAACTCACCCCCATTTGCTCTCACTGCAGCACTGGGAGCAACTCTCTGGTTGTTCTCAGGGCCACAGGCCACTCCTCAACAAATGTCCATTCAACCCCAACGGGGAATTTGAAGCCCTTTGTGCTAAGACCTGATTCCCTCATTGCTCGTTGGAGAGTACAGGTTTTCCACAAGGCCAAACCAGAGGAAAATGAGGGAAGAGTCCGAGCAGAACTATTGTTTAAGCAATAAATCTGGCTCCATATTGCCAGTGAAGGTATTTGGAACTGGGAGTTGTGGTTCAAGCCTATCTCTAATTCCCTTAAAAATACGTGACACAATCTGATGAGTCTTTCATGTTAAACACCATTCTAAGGGCTTTCATTTAATGGCTTTTCTTTCCCCCTCACAGATCCCTCTCATCTCTGCAGTTTTTCACTGTGCAGTGCCAGAGCCATAAAGATGTTACTATAAAGGGGCCCCCCAGCCTTTATCTTGCATATCACGACATCATGATTCAAATGTTACAGCACTGCAACACAAATGTAACATCAATGTACATCCCATAACAGGCCCTAATCCATCCCAGATTTGGTTCAGTGCTCACTTACTCAGATCTCCTTGGACCACACATTGTGTGCCACTGTTTGTATTCAGCATAAACGAAGCATCAGTGTGGAGATCTCATCAGAACAACAGCAGTATGGTCAGATCAAGAGGAGCTAGCAGGAAGCCACTCTGTCTTTCCAGAAGACTTGCCAATGAACACTTTTTATACTCACAGTACCTACCTCCTGGGTGCTGGAGCTCAGTTGAGAAATGCATTGCTGCACCTCCATGCCAGCCCAAGAACACGGCGCAGCGGTGGCTGCACCCCCAGGCACCACCAAGGGACGCCGGGCCTCATGTGGGGTGGCCTGGTCATGTCACCGGCCTCAGCAGCCTCTGGCACCTCTCATGTGCTTGGCCTGACCTGAACCTGCTGCTGCTCCAGCCACCTGCAAGCCCTGGGTTGGACCCGTCCCTGCTGAGCGGCAGCAGGCGCCTCAGGGCCCAGCACCACCTTCCCGGGTGCCCGGGAAGCACCTTCTATTCATCCGCCATCTAAAACCCTTTTCCAAATTGTACAGGTTGTTAAACTGTCCTTTTGACATGAGTGAGCTGAGAGTCATTCCCAGGTGCAATCTTTTTTGTCCTTACCTCTTCTGTTAATTATAAGGAAACTAGTAACAGTCAGGACATCCCCTTCTGCGTTCTCATGCATTGTTCATTTTATTGGGAGAAAAACTCATTCTGTGCAAAATATTACAAAGGCAAGATGAACATCAGGTCTATATTAATATTTAAATCAATGAGTATTACAGAGCAAGGAAATAAAATGAAAAAACACAACAACAAACTCTCCAAACCATCTTGATCACAGCTGCTGCGAAAGCCACTCAGCAGTGCTGGAAAGCTTCCTCCCGTCCAAGTATTGATCGCTGGAAACATTCCCTGCTCATGACATTCAGTTTTGAAAGGGTAAATGCTTTGAAAAAACAATAGACTGAATATTTTTTCTTTCTTTTCTTCTTCCCCCTTTTGGGCTAAATGGAGTTTGACAGATGTTTTTTTTAATTACACAATATGAAGTCCACAGTACAGCTATATGTCGCAATATACGGTTATATATACAGTCCTCCTCTGCATATTTAGTACTCAGGCAATATGCAATATGGAATATTACTAAGATAAATCTAGGACAGCCATATTATTCTCCTGTGGCTCTGAGATGACATTGTATGTGGTTTGCTCCATCTAACATGAGAAGCAAACCATGTGTTTGAGCAAAAACATGCTGAATCAGGGAGGCTTATATTATTGTTATGAATAAGAAACTGTGTTGTGGAAATACAGCCTGGAGACCCTTATTCTCTCCTGGTAGTTTCTTGCACACTACACACTTGCATAACTCCTTGTCTCAAAACATTTTTTGTGTGATCCCGAAGGCCGCAGAAGCTTTGGGGCAAACATGGGCTTCTAGTGTTGGTTTTGCAAACATCATGCAAAGCTGGCTGTTTGGTATGTTTTTCACACAAAACTGGATAAAATAAACTGAGTTCATCTGATGTCAGATATTGGCAGAATAACTACATTTTATTCAAAGCTTAGTTGTCCATGTGGTAAGTTTATTGTCTGTGTGTAAACATGAAGTTCACTTGTGAACAATGCAGAATGAGAGCCGCAAAGTGCATGATCCCACACGTTGGTGAATAACACTTCAGGCATGGGATATTGGAGGGGAAGAACTTCATATTTATGGACAAAAAGCCATGAAACCTCTCAATGTATGGATTAGGTACCATTCCCTTGGACACTGCACAAGGAGAACTGCCTGCTGCATTGGCAGTAAGGGCTGAAGAGAGTGTTCGTGGGCCGCCAGGAACATCTGGTATGTCATTTAGCATCAGTATTTGGGCTTGCCAAATGTTACTGTGTGTATGCAATTGCCTGTGGAGAAGGAAGAGAGACAAATGTTCATGGTTAATTCCACCTGCTGGTTATCCTCTACCTTTCACATTGACACGTCTTTCACATTCATTACCTGTTTCACAGCTCTGGGTCCTCTTAATAGTGACTTGGTTTCTTAGAGACATTTAAATTCCTAAACTCTTTGGAACAGAATTTTTGGTTTTGAGGATTTAATCTCAAAACACCATATCTTGCTAACAAAGGTGTTAATCTAACTAGTTAGATGCAGAAATTTCAGCTCCCTTGGCCCCTCCACATGCCTAGAAGAGTGGCAGAGTTGGAGGCAGGTTGGTTAGCTCAAGTGAGGGCCGAGGTCACTGGCTCCAGGGAGAGCATTACCTCAGGTGTTGTCCGTGCCTCTCTCTGAGATGCTAGCAGAGCCCTTGACTGGAGCATGCCTCGGTCCAGGCGATGGCAGTTTCTGGTCAAGAAACATTGAAGCTTTCTCCACTGCTGCTCTTCATAAGACAAGTGCCTCTGTTTACTTCTTTATTTTTTATGGCTTTCAATAAGCCCTGTGTAAATGAGAAACATGTATATGAAATTAGATATATAAAATCCTTTGAGTGCTTTAAAGTCTCCTGCCAATTTTAGGTTCCACTGTCTTCTTTATCCCTCTGGCAGAAGGATTAATCCCTCTTCCTGCAATCTTATGAAGACCAACACTCATTTTCCAAAACTGGACCTTAGCCCCAGCTGGGCTTCAACAGCTATCTAAGTAATTGGGACATTGGTTCACTAGCTCAAAAATAATTATTTTGTGCTATGCAAAAGTTAAAAGTTTCCATTTTACCGAGAAAATTAAAGAAAGCACACAAAGCTGTCTTTAGGCTATGGGCAATGAGGATAGCCCATTGAATGTTATGGAAGCTCTTAAAGGAAAGCATTGTTTTCAACTGAAAACTCAAATGTCTCCTTTCAAAAAGATCACAGGGAAATTTCTTCTACAAAAAAATATGTGCAGATTAATTGAATCCAAGTTCAGTAATGGCTTCATACCCCACCTCCAAGCACAACTGCCTCCACAGCTATTTTCCTGTCATCTGAAGTCTTTTGCCACCTCCAGCCCTGGATTATGAGATCCACACTGGAGAATGCATTTAGGGGAGACTTCATTATCAGGGTGGAGATACATATGTGTTACACTGTAGTTCGCTTCCCAGCTCTATGATTTACTGCTCGCATCCACCCCCTGGCTCTCTCCTAGGGCTCCCAGGCTGCTGTAGACTGAGCAACTCCCAGTCTCCTCTCTGACACCATTTCAGTTCCCCGTCCCATTTGCCCATCAGGGTGAGGCAGCAGGTGACGGACACGGGGAGCAGGTATGGAGCAGGTATGGGCTCTGCAATCCCACGGGTGCTGAAGGTCTCCCTTACACTTCGCAAGCCCGCGTGTCAAAGAAAAAGGCCATCTGTGGATTTTGGCACATATTGAGTTCAGGCTTCGATTCGTTTCTGCATGGAGGTTTTTATCTAACCCAGCGCAATAAATAACTGTCAGATTAAGCATGGCCATGCAAATGTTACTGTACTCGCGTTGTAAAAGCTCCCTTTTATGTGGGCATTCTCTGAAACAAGGCAACCCTTCCCCGGCCCTCAGTTACGCTTGGCCCTGCTCTAATCACCCTGTTTCGGATGTGCAGCTTGCTGTGAAAGACAAATGACTGGAGCTATTAAACTCTGTCTTGTTGTGAGCGTGCCCAGTGGTAATATTGTAATGGATATTACATTACAGACAGGACAGTGGTTTGCTGGGGACCAAGGGCCAGACAAGGACAGCCGCTCTCTGTCCGCAGCGTGCGCCTGGTGCCTGTGACACACCTCAGCCACCTTTCAGACAGGTCTGCCAGGGCTGTGCAGGTATGCAACCCAGGGCTCCCTGGTGCTCGTGCCATGCCACGATGGAGGGGAGCCCTGGGAATAGCCAGAATTCCCCCACAGCTGGAACAACCCCTCAGTTCATGGAGCTGAGTCATGGTGCAGCTGGCGGGTAGAGGCAGGGAGGGAGATGCAGCCCCCGCCTTGCACCCTGCAGCGTATCCATCACTGCCCTGGGAGGGCTGGGGCACGGCCCACGGTGAGGGCTGCACAGCCAGGCTGAATCAGGCATGCCAGACGTACAGTGGCGAGTTTCAGTGGCATCTGAATCACTTTTTGTGTGGTGGCTGCTGCCCCGTAAATGCAGATTGCACCATGGCTGCTCCACTGCGCGCTCCCCGTGCCAGTGGAGTGGGCACCTCGGCAGGTACCCGGGAGCACGTCCAAGCTGGGTGTGCAAAGCTGCTGAAGGCATCAGGATGCTTAGTTTCCATTAGATCCCTTTCAGTTATCTCTGAAAAGGTTTGCCTTGCTGAAAAGGAGGCCTTCTGTATTGGCAAGGTGTTAGCAGAAATTCTGGAGCAAGAATAAATAAATGCTGCCAGGAACTGTAAATTAAAAGTGATAATTGGAAGTGATATATCAGAGCATGCATGCCACATGCCCACTTGCTCACCTGCTCTGCATTAACACAGTTCAACATCCCAGACTGAGCTAGTGAAAAAAAAAAAAAAAAAAAAAAATGTTTTTTAATCCCGACTCCCAACCCCCTGCCTGAGCCTCGGATTCTGCCTGAATCCTGCTGGGCACTGAGCACTCCCTCACAGGGCCTGAGCCCCTTCTGCTCCTGCTGCCAGTTCTCAGTGCCTGCCAGGGTCGTGGCTAACGTATACAACCCACAGTCTGCATTTGTCTTGGGTTCACAATGGGGACTCATCTATTTAATCTGAGGAAGTCCTGCCATGAGTGTCAAGGTTGCTGCTGCTACAGAGATGGATGCAGGTGAGAGATCTGTGTGATGGGGATGAATAAATAAAATAATGTGAGTCTAGTATCCATAAAATGAAGGGAAATAAAACATAAGCTAGCTTTTACAAAGGTCACAGGTTTGCAATAAGGCTGTCTCCAGAATGGCTGTATGAACCTTAGTAAGTATACAATAGGGTTTGGAAAAGTAACAAATGCAATCATTTTTGGCCTACTGTAAGTTGAATTGGTATAAATCTGGACGTGGCAAATCTTTCCATGATACAGAGATATTACACAGTAGTTCACAGGGTTGCATATGCATTGACCACTAGCAGGTTTCATTTATAAACTGCTCGAAGGCAGAATCTAACAGCTACATTTATTTATACACCAAATGAGAATCTGCCTTTTGCTTGGCTTTTCTGCAGAAAATAACTTGATATTAAAAAAAGCAATACACCTCATTTCTTTAGAAAGGGGACTGTTTATACACATAATGAAAGACATAATGTGAATGCTTAGTAAAACAGATGGATAGATATCAGCAAAAGATAATAGCGGGGATTAAAGATGAAAACTATAAAAATTATTAATTAGATAATTTCCTCAACAAAAGACATCAAAATGTACCAATATGAGGATTGTGTGGTGGTAATAATTTGCACTGTGATACGATCATAGTGTCCCAGTAAGGGATTAGGGCTTCACTGTGTCAGTACTGCAAACGTCTATCTTTGTGAAGCAGCTTCAGATCTCCTAATGAAAAGAGCTGTGCAGTGATAAATGGCATTATGTGCTTCCAAGGTTATTGTTACCTCAAGGTCACTGCTGTCACTTCCCTCTCACTATTGTTATGAAAGCCGGTGCTATTAAAACTCAATCACGTTAATAGCAAGGGAGCTTGCTAACACACAAAATGCACGTTAAAGATCCTTTGCAGGGGTAAAGCCAGGATTATGATTTTAACTTTACAAGATGATGTCTGTGAACACCACAGCAACAACACACACCTACGGGTCCCCTTGAAAATTTGCTGTCAGATAGGTACATGTTTCACACCTGTGGCAGAGTGTTTCAGAGACATTCTCCCCCAGAGATGTTGTGCTGGCTACGCGGATCTCCTTTCACCTGCTCCCAGTCCCCAGGAGGTGGGTCACGGGGGTTTTGTGCTGTCCCCAGCCGGGTGAGCTGCTCAGAGGTGAGCACACCTTCTGGGCAGGTGTCCTCACAGCGTGGGGCTCAGGCACCTCACCGGGCACACGGAGATGCTCGATGCCTCAGCCGCAGCCACTCTGGTCCAGAGCCAGGAAACCCGGGTGGATCCGATGGGATGCTCTCCCCTTAGAGGTCTCCTCACTGTGGTCCCAGCATGTTCCCCTGACTCCTGTTTCTCTGTTGGAAAAATGTCCAGCTCCAGTTTTCCTGGGTCACCACACATTCGACTATACGGGTCAGATCCTGCCGCTGTTACACTGAGCTGAGCAGTGTTGGAGCGAACAGGGTACAGAGGGAATCTGCAGCCCAAGGCTAGAGACGGCCTGAGCTCTGTCTGGAATGAAAGCATTGAGAAACTTAAAAAATTTACAGCTAATTAAAATTTAAAATTAGTTGACAATTTGACAGATACTGACACATGGATCTCAAACCAAGAAGTTATTTTCACTCATTTGTGTGTCTGAATGCAGGGGCTGCATTCTCATGCAATGTGCTAACTAGAAAATCTGATTAATTGAATGATGGTAATTGAGTCTGGAAAATGAAGACATTTATCAACAAATCTCAGGTATTTATCATTACACAAATACAAAGACAATACAAAGACAGCTATACGCTACTGATCAATATTCTAGCTATACTTTTTGTACTGAAATGCACTACAAAACACTTTTCCCCCTTAATCTCCTTATGCTATCGGAACAAGCAGTTTGGAGCAGCCAGACATGTTTTACTGGAATAAAAAGTCATAAAATTGCATAACATGAAAATCAAAGGCTGTGGACCAAATTTCCACTCATGAAAATCTTAGCTGCTGACTGAAATCATGTGAGAATTTGGTCCTCTATAAACAGTTGGACAGAGGAGAAATTGCTGCTCAGTGGTTGCTTAGATGTGAGCACAAACAGCTTTCACACATCTGAGGCATCCGCCTTACATTCCTGTCATGAGGTAGCCCATTCTTGTGAAAGGGAAGCTCATGTGGGGGGACCCTCACAGGTTTTAGGAAGCTGAGCTACTTCATATGAACACAGATTTGGACTCCTCTGTGGCATGGATTACTTTTGTGGCCCTTCTTGAATTCTGAAGGCAGCAGGAGGTGTCCCCCAGCTGCCTGGCTGCTCCCTGTTGGTAATGAGCGATCCAGCACAACCTCTCAGGAACCAAGGATGCTTACAGGCTTGGAACGAAACAAAGCACGTGCAGGTAAGGGAGTGAGAGCTGAAGTGCTTTGCTGAGGTCGGCTCCAAATCTAGTGACCCTTGGCTTCCCATCACCACTATCACGCATGCACTAAAACAGTCTAAAATTCAGTGCCTGCTCTCATTCCCTCTGCTCTGCTGCCTGTAACATCTGTTCAGAACCGGTAAAGATTCTGTCATATTTTTCCAGAAAGGAAAGCAAACAGTAGTCTTCACATTTCCCTGTGTCAGAAAAAGAAAAAAGGTATTTTAATAACCATTGCTAGTTTAAAATCTTGAGGTGGCATTTGTGCCATTTAAAAAAATAATGCAGTGATAGGCAGAAGATATTTCAGAAAAAAATATGTGACATCTGCAACTCAGAGGCATACAGTATCAATACCCAAGTATTACAGGGTTCTCAAAAGGAGAAGGTTGTACATATCAAATCAAATACACCGCAATAAATGGGTATTGCAAGAACAGAAAAAAAAGACTGAATGGCAACCCCCTTGCATGTCTGTTTGTAGCCTGACTTTGAATAACCTCTGAACACAAGGTTTCATGACACCATTTCTTCTGTGTATGTGGGAGAGGAAGAGAAAAGTGTTTTTAAAAAATGGAAATCAAATGTGATGGAAACCACCGGGCCTTTAGGTGGACGCATAATATATATCAGAATATTGCTACTTAATATTTAAAATTATTTACATGGTAATAGCAGAATTTATGAGTGATACATTCAGCTGTCAGTGTGCGTAAACCTGTATTGATTAAAATAATATCTAAAATTCACTATGGAGATGCAGTCTTACCCCTGGGGATTAATAACCATTTGAGAGGCACTGATGGCTCAAGGTGCAGTCAAGGACCATTAACCCCACTTTGTCATTAATCTCCAGAAAATGTCCTGTACCAAGGTCATTATTGCTGTTATAAGCTCTAAATGAAAAATAACATAGGTGTATGGATTTTTTGTTATAGTTGATGCAGACTCAATTGGTGTGTACAAAGCATGACCCAGGCACTAAGAGTCTGTCCTGCACAGGAGCCTCTCAGGTTTATTTGAACCATTTCTCAACATTTCCCTTTGCCTTTAATTAACTGCACACTTCGGCCTTGTCTCTCTATTTGTGTCATGCCCAAGTGAAAGTAGCATTTGTTAATAGCAGCTAACATCTAAAAAAATTTCTGATAATATTGAAGGTGAGATACATTTCAGTATTCTTTTGAAAAAGAAATCTATTGAAAATTTCTTAGTTTCTTTCTTTTCAGATGCCCTTGTCTCAATTTTGATGCTCTTCTTTTTACTTCACATCACAGAAAGGTGTATATTTTGCTAGCAGGAAGGATAAGGGTAGTCACAGCCTGCTGGCAAAATACATGCCTCTTTAACAGAGAAAGCTAAATTTAAGAAATAACAGATGATTTACAAGACAGGATATAAGCAAACAAACAGAAAAATGGTTCAAAACCAACTACAAATATTAAAGAGGATGTAACAGATTCCACAGCATTCTTAGCAGATTATCGCAAGAGAAAATATGAAGCTTATACATCGATCTGTGTGCATGTCTGTCTTAGTGTGTGCATTTAATGTGGAGGGCATTTAATGTGCATATAAGAATAATATTCTATGGAGGTGTCCTTAGTAACTGCATAGCTGAAGCTTCATTCAGATTTTAAACAAATCAACATTTAACTCTCTTTGTTAGAGATGCAAATAAATACTGACTGGCACCAAAAGTCACCATTTATTCCTGCACTAAATTTGGTTTTCTTTAGGATATTATATAATTTATGTGTAAGCCTCTAATTTAGGTATGCATGTCAAAGGATTTTACTCTTTTTTTAAAGATCAGGGTAAGACTCTAATGTTTATATTTAATATTTCATGTTTAGTTTACCATAAGAGAGGAACCGGATCCTTTATTTTGGATTGTGTGCACACATCACCAGGATGCCCCATGATGTTTGCAGGGGGAGAGAAGCAGGTATTTATCATAAATGTCTGCCTGTCCTGCTTGTCCAGCTGTTTATACTTGCATTACTGTGAGCAGCTGGAAAGACTGCTGTTCTCCAGAATGGAGTGCCTGACTTCCCCGGGTGCTTCACTGCTCAGAAAAATTATTATCAACAGTCCTTGTCAAATCAGAAGGGAACACCAAGGGAGAAAAGAAAGCATCTATTCAAGGGGCTGTTCTGGGATGACATTAATTTCTTCAGTGGTGAGATATAGAATATACTTTAAAAACTGCAGTAACCACAGGCTTGGCAGGATCTCCAAGGTGTTGCAGGATTAAAAATGGACTTGCAAAGAAAAGAAAAGAAATGAGAAGAGTAGGGTCCATTGGTTGAATGTCACTAAGGCCAAAGCCAAGTGCTGCCCTGAGGGGAACGGTGGGCACAACGTGCCCAGCAGCAGCACTGGGGAAGAGGGCTGGGGGCAGCCAGCAGCCCACAAATCAGGCACGAGTTGAGAGGAGGGTGGTACCACAAGAAGGATGGGTCTTGCTTGTGGGGGGCATCATGTATACAACACAGTGTATGATCATCATCACCTACCACCTGGCACAGCAGAGGCCACAGCTGGAGGAACAACACTTTGCAGAAAGTGGAGACAAAGTGGAAGGAATCTAGAGGAACAGTGAGGTAGGAAGATAAAAGATAACGAACATATCCTACTGAGTATGAAAAAAAATTGAGACTGTTTTGTACAAATCACTATCTTCTGACATGCAGAAGGTTTACAGCAGACACTGGTCTGTTGCTCTCCTGCCCCAGAGAGGCAGGACAAGAAGCAGCTGGCTCAGTTGGCAACTTAGACTCAGATTTAGTATTCAGGGAAAGTTTTGAATGATAAGTGTATACCAGGCTACTTGGGGCTTTAATGTCCTGGCATCTTTTTCAAAAAATAGAGATCACCACCAGTCAAGACCTACTTTCCTTTGGACTGTACCCAGTGCAGGAAGGTGGACTTCACAGCTTCTTGGGGTCCTTCCAGTCCTGCTTCCCCACAGCTCCCTGACTTCATGACAGCAAACCCAAAGCCTCCTTTTCAAAAGTGACAAATGCAGCTTCCAGTGCAAGCCAGCTAGATGTAAGCTATAAACAAAGGTAAGACTGAAAATCAGCTACTACAGTGTGCTGTCAAAAAATACTGTAAGATTTAAGAGAGCTGCCTGATTCATCAAAAAAACCCACTGTCCTTCCATTTAAGCTTTTCCCTCCCAGCTTGATTTCAGCCTGTAGGCCTACATGAAATACTGTAGGTTAAGTGGTTTCAAATCCACCCCTTGTCAGCAGTAAAGGCCATGCTACAAATCAGCCACATTCATGCAGCTTCTCTCTATTGACATTGACAGTTAAGAAAACATCGTCTGATTCACAGCTCATGGTCTGAAGCAAAGAGAGAGAAACTGTTTCTTGAAGATAAATTACAGTATTAATGTTATTCAACATAACTTTTTAATTGTCATATGGTTTGGTCCATGATCCACGTTTGTAGACCTGCAAGTTTTCTCTAGGAAGTTGTCATTCTGTGTCACTTTCTTATTTCCTTAAATATTGTGTTTCATATGCTAGCTGAATTGCAGATTGGCTGATGATGGTGTAATTTAAACTTACACAATTAGTATTGCAGTGAATAAAAAAGTAATTCATCTACAATAGTTGCCAGTAGTATTTTCACAAGTGTCACTTTCATGGAATTTGATGAATTGTCTCTTATTGTCCTCAGGCAGAACAGCCCTCAATGCAACCCTGATCTTTCAGTACGATTTCAAATGTTCTGATCCCTTTGAATAGTGGCACTATAATAAAGGTTTGCAGCCCACCCACAATACGCATGTGGTCCAGTTATCATGTGTCAGCTTCAGTTTCAGTATATCACATTTGAGGGCTTAGACTGACATACCTTGGTATGGGGTAATCTGGGGGTAATCTGCCAGCAAATTATCCCCTTCTGGTTAGATACAAGACAGTTTGACATCTCAGAGCACAGCCTTCTTGATAGGTTTTCGATGAGGAATACCTTTAAAAAAAATAAAAATCTGACCTTCCAACAAGCAAAGCAAGATGCTGGGTTCAACAATGTGTTCAGGAAACTTAGTATATGGGTACGCAACATGTATCTTAAGCATATGTCAGGGGAATAACTAATCCATCATTTTTAATGGTCTATTTGTTTTCCCCCAGGATTAGAATTCAATTATTTTCCCTGCAACTAAGATCTTGTGACCTTAAAAAACCCTACACTCTGCCTCAACCATGTGCAGTTGTTACTGTTAATTTTATTATTATTAACAGATACTATCTTGGGAAATAAAGTACTGAGATGAGGCACCTGTTACCCAACATATGCCAGGTACAGAAATCAAACAGCAAACATTAAGAGAGGTTTGGGTAGTGTCTGTGGCACCTGATAGAGGAAAGAAAGTGCACAATCCTTTCACCATAACTGTTACCTGACCTCAGATCTCCCTCTGTGCAGCAGACAACAGATACCCAGAGCTTCTGTTATTTACTGATGATCAGGCAGAACTGGGGTGAAAAGCAGAGCTATTTACATGAGAGATGTTGAGTCCTGCCTAAAGCCACATAGAGAGGCCCTCTCTCTTCTGCCTACAGTCTTTCTACAGCTGAAACTTCAACAGGTCAGAGAGGCAAAATAACGTGTTTTAGTCACCCTGCTAGCCTCGGGCCAGGTAAGGACAGTGTTGGGAGGTCCCATCCCACTTACTCAAATTCTTCTGTTGCTGTTCATGCCATGCTGCATCTGGGAGCAACTACACAAGCCTGATGATGAGCTCCAATGCTCCTTCCCTGCAGATTCTGTGGCAGGTTTGCTCTGCTGAGCCCCGTGGGCAGGCACCCTTGCACCCTCACCCTTGGCCACGAGATCAGTTGGACACCCAGGGGAGACAGCAGGAGCATCCCCTCTGACTTCTGAGATGTAGTCTGGGCTGCATGAACTGAACAAAACAAAAAAAAAATACAAAAAAAAATTTGGCTGGAGCCACTGGTTGAAGGTAGTCCCTAGGCAGGGCTCCACAGCTCTGGCCCTGGGAAAGCACCAGCATTAAACTCTCCCAAATGACTGTCTCGCTTCAATTCAAATACCAGATTTTCATTCGGCAAAGTTCTCATACAGTTGGACCTTGATTTATTTGGTTGAGTTATTTGCCTGAAAGGAATAATCTCTCATCTTCTAACAGTTGTGATTTCTCTGCTTCGTTGATTAAAACACCTCTTTTCCACTATTTTCTCTCCAGCCACACACCCCACCCCCACTAATTAAATAGCTCCAACCCTCACAGCCGTAAGACTTCAATGGCTCAATAACATCCTGAGTCAATGTGTTGCAAAGCTGCTTTTTAATTCATTCTTCATGCAAATGATATACAATTAGACCTGGTTAATCTGCATTCCTTCTGCAAACGCTATTGTTAATAGGATTTAAAAAAAAAAAAAAAACCTTCAGCTTAACAAATCAATGGCACATACAGGCTATCAGATCAGTTACTCCTTAAACCTTTTGGATGGCCAGACATATGGGGGAAGCAAGCAATGATTATAACAAGGCCTTGCGAGAGTACTTTGCGGTGCTTGGGATATTTGACTTCAGAAGCTTTCCACCCCGATTTTCTCCCAGCACTGCTTGTCTCTTCAAGTCAGAAAAGGGGAGGGGGGATCTCAGAGGAAAGGATCAGACCTTTAGGACATTCATTAGGGACTGCTAAGGGCTGGGGGTTCCCCAAGGCTTTCTTTCTAAATTGAGCTGAATTTTTCAACAAGGGCCCAGTCTTTAGGACAGGTTTTCACCTGTTAACAAAGAGCATTGATAAAATAGAGAGGAAAAACACATTCACCTCACAGGCACACCAGGCTACCGTGGAGAGCTGCTTTGTGTCTTGCTAGGGAAATTCTGGATATGCTGACAGACATTTCCAAGTTTCACTTCCAGCTCAGGTGTCCCAATAAGCCTCTCCCTCAAAGGGGAATATGTCTTTCTTCTGACCCGTGACCCAGGGTGAGACATGGATGTGCAGGTTCTTCAGGCACAGGCTCTACCTTCCTTGGGAGGCAGGGGAGGACTGCATGGCCTTTTCTTGCAGGTTAGGTGCATGGGGAAGAGATATAGGTGTTACTTGTGAGAAAGAATACCCCCAGTCTCACAGCCCTTTGGTAGACTGCAAAGCAGCAGGGCTGGACAAGCACTGCCAAGATAGGAAGGGTCCCAGGGAGGGAATAAGTTCACTCTTACATAAATGTTATTGCCTTTCTCTTTAGCATTGAAATGCCCATTGTTTGTATAATGTGGCACATTGATAAAGCCAAGGAATTAAAATTCTCCATCCACAAGGCGTGAGCAAAGCAAGGTACTCAGACCTTCTCCATGGTGAATCTCTCCTTTCATTCATCTTTGGCCCTCCAGTCAATAAGGATACCAACTGTGATGAGGGCCCCAGTCCATCTGGAACTATTCATTTGGGTCACCAGATGATATGGACTTTCAATCCCTGCCAAACTTGTCCTGATTAGCACAAGGGACCAAATGCAAAAAGGCTCTGTATCCCAAGACAAATCCCTTCTTGTCACAATCATATCAGAATCACTCACAGGCATCTCACACTGGGATATTGCAACCTTCTGCAGCCAGAAAATATTATCCTTCATTATGCATATACCTTCCAGTACAAACACGACAACTACTGATGTGCCTTGACAGCTCTCCTCTCTTTCTTTCTCCCCTGATGCAATGCTGAGCAATGAGAAGCAGGCTCTCAGGGAAAAGTTTGCATGAAAAGTGATAACATGAAAATATGTCAGCATTCCTGAAAAGCATTCGGGCAGCGTCAGTCAACAGAACTGCCTGCAGGCTTTAAAAAAACACACAGCACTTCTCAGACCTCACAGCTTGGCAACTGCATCTCAATCGCACAGGGAAGCTGTGGCCTCACAGGACCCGGCTGGTTTTCTCTTTCCAGCCAGGAGGTATGCAGGAGAGCAGGACTGACAGGGCATTTCTGGTGCCATTATTCATAAATTGGATGGAAAAATGCCTGGCATATTTTTTAAGTTTTCTGCCAGTCTTCAGAGCAGATGAGAGACTCGTCACACCAGCACCACCCATCGCTGCTGTCAGCAACAGTCCTGCATGTCCCCAGCCAGAGCAGGGCAGGCTCTCCCTTAGTGGAGGCAATGCTGTCCCACCCTGACAGGGCTGGCCCCTCACACCTACCCTCACCCAGAGCTCATGAGGCTGACTGTCTTAGTCTTCTCAGCCTGGAAATTGTACAGACTAAATGGACAAGACAAAAGGACAGGCAGAAGACACAGTGGTGGTGGGTTTTGTAGGAGCTCCAGTGAGAAAATGATAGTAACTCTTCATTCTCCAGCCTTGGTATCATGTTACCAGACCACGTAATTTCTCAATAGAATTCAGAGCTTCCTTACACCTCCCTTTGGCCAATCTCTCACTTCCTTTCACCAAAGATATTTATTTGCAAGAAATGTATGGTGATTCGGTGGGTGGGTGTTTCGCATCTCTATGGTGTGGCTAAACTGCCCTGGAAAGGTTGCTGTTTTAACATTAGCTTCCTGTGGATTGGCAATGCCCCTGGGCACAGCATTTGGAATTACAACATCTGCTACTGCAACTCACCCAGGGCTTCTGCTATTGTGTTATAAAGAAGAAATCATAGCGAAAACATGACTAACAGAATCTGTGAACCCAGCAGTGTCCTGTTTGTAAGCAGTCCTGCACTCGTCTTCGGAGCCAGAAGTGTGCTAATGACAATTGTACTCAAGAAGATAGTTATAATAACTAGTCCTCTCCAGATCACAAAGGGCCTGCTCTAATTACAAATGCTAAGTGCAAACCCCAAGCAATTCCACTAAAACCAATTGAATAACCCTGATTTTCCCTGCTGAAAAAGGCTGCAGGATTTGGCCCCAAAGTTCTTTCTTGCTCTTCTCATTGCAGCCACAAGACAGCTCCTCCAGAAGTTTGAACTTGTAACAAAGTAGTGATGTCTGAGGACATATTAAAAGAGGCCAAACTACCTGAACAGCACTAATGCAGAGCTCAGGGAGGGCTGTCTATGCATCCTGGAGGTACCCAGGTTACACAAGTGCTCATGTTCCCTTTGGGCACTTTGAGACAGACCAGAATTTTTGAAGCTGGCACTTCTCTCTCCCACTGCTTCAGGGCAGAAGGAGCTCTGTTTGCTTTACCAAAACCTTTTCTGCAGGGAGGTTTTTTCTGTTGGGTGTTTGTACAGCAGCAAGTGACAGGGACCTCACCGCACCACATCATCCCAGGTGGTGAGAAGTGTGGTCTAGCTGGCTATTGAAACAGCTCTACCCTCTCTAGGTGGAAAGAAAGAAAAATCCCTCCAAAGACCTCTCTACCTGTCACTGGCTTTGTTACAGGCTCTTCTAACTAGAGTTTATTTGTTAACATTTGAGTCTACTAATACTAAATCTATGCACTTTCAGCCCATGATTTTCAGACATGATGGATAATCTACTGTTTCTCTCTTTTGATGGATAATGCCAGGTAAGCATTTCAGTTAGGATCACTGAAATGAGTCACATCACCGAAACAGAAGCATATAGTTTAATAGCAAGAGAAAAATATGTGTAGAATAAAAAATATGGTCCAGTGTTGATCAAAAGCTGTTCAGAGACTCATTTTAAATAAGTGGTTTCTATTTCATAAACTGTTCTAATTATCACAGGTCTGCAAAATGGGCCTCAGTATCCCACAAAAATAATTTTTCTTCTAGTTTTGGCTATTTATACAATAAACATATTGAGGTCATTTTCTTCCTTTACAGCTTCTTGCACTCATCTTTGCTGGCTGGTGTCCATTTATATTTCTTCTTTTTTCTCCTTATGATCATTTACTTCCAAACATCTCCATCTCCTTGTAGTTAAGGCAACTACTCATATAAATAACAGCTCCAAGTGTGGGTGTTACATTGACAGTTTGACAATATATTCAGGCAATTCTAGCCAATCCTATCCACATTTTCTGTGGGAACAGCCCCCATTATTGTCATCATACTAGATATCTGAGTAAATACTGAAAAAATATCAGATACAAACGTATCTTAGAAACATTATGTTTCTCATCTCTGGTTCTAACAAGAAAAAGAAAAGAAAAAAAAAAAGACAAAGAAAAATAATTAAAGAGAACAGATCATTCTTTTGAAAACAATGCAACAAAATGTTTGACACCTTGGAAAGGCTGGTATTGGTTTTATCTGTCCCAGGTCACTTACTCTTCTTCTTACAGTTCTTTTTGAGGCCAGGCTGTCTGCTGTGGTGAAGGGGACATCTGTGGCATCACAGGGTGGTTTGATGACCCAGTGTGGTATCCGTGATCCTGTTGCAGGCTCTGGGCACTCTCTTCAGTTCTGGGCTCTGCTCCTCATTCATCATCCATGATCTGCAAACCTCATGTCCACAAAACTTACTGATCTCCATGTGATTCTTTTCTTCTAGAGGAAAAAAAAAAGCACAGGATCTGGCCCAAATTGTGACATAACAGATCACAAGCTAAAGGATGGGGGGCCTAGAAATAGATCATTAGCGTAAACCAATCTTGAAGCCAGAAGTGACCTGAAGTCATTCTTGCATGGGAATGTCTCCCCCAGCCCATCCCCTGCAATGAGTCCTCCATGCATGTCATCAGCTCTGTCACTTTTCTGCAGGGAATTACTAATGGGTTGGGATCTCTTCTTCTCCCCCCTCTGCCCTTTCAAGCCGGTCATGGCCATCCTCATAAATCTGCCAAGATGCTGACAGCCAGACTGCAGCTCACAGGGGCTCGGGGGACTTTGAGTGATATTCCTTCTGTTTCAGCTCTTCCCAAGACAGCCATTGATTTAGGAGGGTGAGTTTCCTTTTACATGTTAGAATAAAATAATAATAATAACAATAGTAATAACAATAACAATAATAATTATATTTATAATTATAATAAAACAAACAAACAACAACAAAAAAAAAAAAAAAAAAAAACACAGAGAGAGGGAAAAGGGAATGGGAAGGATAGTGGCACCATGATCTGTATTGAAGTAACTGCAAGTGCAAGATGTATCCCTGGAGAAACAGGCTTTACATGCAGTGAAAGGAGCAAACAAAGAGCAGCAAAAAATGGACCAGGGAACTTGACTATTTGCCTGTGGATTTGATAGAGTGCCACACATGCTTTATCTCTACCCAATGTCTTGTTAGTGAAGAGCCATTTATTTATTTTAGAACATGTTGTTAATGAATGCTCCTAGCAGATAACATAGTCTCAAACCAAAACAAGGTTTTCTGTTAACTCTAATCCCCACAGCTTTATTTCAGCAAAGACTATCTGTAATATTCTTTTACTTCTTTACCAGTGAACTACTGCCAACTCTAATCACTCTGGCTCACACCAGACACTATTTCTATTATCTGGATGATTCTAAACGACCTTGTCTTCAGCACTGAAAGGCAGCTTGATGTTATCTGAGGGACCATGAAAAGCCTACACACATAAAGCCAGGCGGAAAAAAGCCCTGTCTGCCACTAAAGGCTCATCACATGAAAGCAGCTTGGAAATCAGTATATGGGTCTCTGGTTCTGATGTGAGTATAGGAGATCATTGCTGCATCACTCATGGTAAATGCCATGATGGATGAATCTCCGAAGGCTGGAAGGTTACTTGTAGGTGAATTCTCACATGCTGGCCCTTATCCAAGTGTCTCCTGAGGTTGCAGAACTGTAATAAAATCCTTGCGGAAATGCACACTGTAGAGCACATGGGTTCTTTAGAGATTGTCCACACTTTAACAACAGGAGTTGCGGTAAGAAGGCAAGTTGAAACTATTCATTTCTAGGCATAAAACTAGTTGGTAGTATTGAAAATTTCTGGGAAGACTCATATGTTCGAAATGTTAATATCAGGTATTATAACCTCTTTAGAAATGCTATACTAGACAAAAGGAAATGGGAAAAGAAGCATCCTGTATTTGACAAAATGTCATTCTCTATGACAATGAGACAATGATCATAAATAATGAAATAAAGCACAAGGGGAGCTACCTGGTGACTCTGACAGATCATCAGTTTGGACAGGAAAATCAGCTTTGTAAGTACCTATCTGTAATTCATGAACATATGGGACAATCTGAATGCAACAGAGCAAAGTTCTCAGGACAATTCTAAACCAGCTTTGTATTTTTAAGGGGCAATTTTCTAATTCAAAGAGTGATTAATTTAACAGAAGGTAATTCTTTTCTGGATGTCCCCTTGACAGACAGAGGAGAACTGGGAATTGGAGAGACTGTTTAGACACAAACAACAGTGATCTAGTTACCCTAGCTTTATGCAAACTACATGAAGTCCAAAACAATAATATAGATACCTGATACTTTAAAGGGAACATTTCTCAACATTGTCAATGGTTATGATCCCAGCTGACTTGGAGATACAATCAAGTCAGAAAATTGTTAAAATAATCAGGAACCACTTGAGGATATTGGCTACAAAAGCTGCAGTCAACAGAGAAGGCTCTACTGATTCAAAAAAACCAGTGTTTTAGAAGGGAAATGAAAGCAGATACAAATAAAGATAATGTGTATGTAAACCAGCTACATATAAATTAAAGGCTAGAAATGGAAGAAAATTATTAAGAAAGCAGGCTAAGTCTATCACAGTTGAGGGTATTGGTAAGAAACAAAGACAACATTTAAAGCTCACATTTAAAAGATGAGACCCTCAATCCATAGAAGAAATAACTCTATAAAAGACTTGAACAGTGAGATCCATCTGTTCTCATTGCAGGACTGGGAAAAGTACAGCAAAGGAGGCTTTCAGACATCTAAAAGAACGAGGGTGAAAGTGCTAAATATGTGTCACCGTGTCCATTTCTGATGTCCTCATTTCAGAGAGAGAGATAAATTGAAGAGGCTTTACAAAAACTGTGAGTAGTTAGGAATTTGGGAAACATGTTTTAGTGTAGAGGACCAAGGAGATATTTAACTATTTAAACCAGCCATTTTACCAGAATGGAGATGACAATTCAGTGTTTCAGCAGCAGTTACATTTGTAATAGGAAAAGCCAGAGCAATAATAATGATCTCTTAGACCTAATCTTGGATCCAGTGGCTTCAGTACGAACATGTGCAACTGCAAGCGATGATAACTGAGGTGGAGTTTCTACTTTGGACATTTTTTAATCAAATCTGGACATTTTTTCTGGGGTCTGAGAGAGAAGGATCACCAGTGTGGGCAAGGCACTGGACTACAGCTCAGAAGACACAGATGGAATTTTACATATGAGAGTGAATCACAAACACCATTGGTGCTGCACTTCTTAATTTTTAATGTGATAGTCTGAGCACCAACTGTTTTTCCAACTGGCCTGCGAGATCTTTCAGGCAGGTCCCATCTCTAACTATGTGCACAAAATGCTTCAGTGAGGTCCTGCGCTTGAGCAAGCTCTCTCAAGGCTACTGTAATGAAAGTAGAAGCAACACGTCAATAGGTCCTTCCATTCACGGACTCACTCACACCGCTGCAGAGGTGGGAACACAGGCTCCTGCAGTTCCAGCAGTCATTACATAGGCTCAGGAGTGTGACTTCTGAGGAAGCCAGTTTTCTGAAAATGTCTTGCACAGCACAAAAGCAGACAGGTAACAACTCCCACTGCTTCAGGACTTTGCCAAGTCTTCCAGGAGTTCCTGTGTTAAGAAGTGCAAACTCCCTTTTCCTCCTGGATATATGCACACACATGCATACGCTGAATATTTTCACCAAGTTCTGCAGAACCTGGATTTTTCTAGAGATGGAAATGCAGGCAAACCCCATCATGTGCTTCGGTGTGCTGTCTGATCTGTAATGGTTTTACTCAGCTTACACCGTGGTAGCACAGACTGACCTATACAGTGGATGGCTGTTGGGCTGGGGACGGCTGCCAAGGCCAGACAGCCCAGTGGTTAAAGTTCAGCATGAGTATGGTGTAGAAAGGATGGGGCTGAGGGCAGGCTAGCTGCAGCACTATCCCAAGCATAAGCTGTTTATTAGGGTGAGTATAAAGCACTCCAGAAAGGCAAGACTCAGTGTTCTTCCTTTTGATCCTATTATCATATGACAACATGATTAAAGACAGAGTAAAGGCAAGGCCCTCATGGAAGAAGCACAGGGGTGTCAAACCACTAATGGAAACTGTCACAGAGGAGATGGAAAGTTTAAAGAAAACATGCCCCTCTCTCCCCCCAGGGCAGGGAGCGAGGAGGATCCCAGTGCCAGCAGAGGCTGCTCACAAAGGCAGAGCAATTAAAACAAGAACATGGGACAGAACTCAGAAAAGTAAATGTGGTGTCAGCTCCTCCTTTGTCATCTCTGTGTCCTGGGAAACCAGATGACAGCAAAGATTGGCTGCATGGACCTTCTGGACACATCCCTTTCACACAGGCCCAATGTCCCTGGGTCCTAAACTCATTTCAGTTTTCTTTTTAAGCCCTCAAGTCCATGTCTCAACCTAAGCTCCTCAACATCTCTGCATAGAGGAATGGCCATTCACTAGCAGTGACTGATTCAAATAGGACACTGGACACCAGAGCCCGGTCCTTGGACAGTGAAGAGGTCAACCCAGGCCCCTAAGAAAAGCATTTCTCCCTGCACCAACTGGTTTGGAGCTACCCAGGTAATACTCACTGATACGGGGTTCCAAGTGCAATGCCTCTCCCTGGGTGGGATTGGGCTGCACTGACAGGGCAGTGCAGGATGTGGGGTGGAAAGCAGCAAACACTGTGCCGTTACAAAGTGAGCTGGCAGCGGGCACTGGAAAACAGGACAGGCAAGGCTTAAATCCTCACTCCCTTCCCACATCAGTCCTGTGATGGAGGCACCCACCCCCGACACTCCGTCTCCCCTCCTCATGCCCTTGATCGCTAACTAACAATGCCTAATCCTCTCCAGCGGCAGGCACAGGGTCGTGCAGCACAAGATTTCATCCAAAGACAGGTGTGCTAAGCATGGAGGCCTGGTCCCAGGCCCTTGCTTTGCATGGGGAAGAAAGGCTGCAGGCCATCGCTCAGTGAACATGGGCTGCCAGCTCTGTGGCACGATGGGGGGGAGAGGGCCTTGGCAGGTCAGTGCTGAGACAAGGTCCTTAAAATCCCAAGACCAGTGATCTTAGACTATTAGGAGAAGCATTAGAAGGAAAACGGTACGACTAAAATGTGTAAATTAATTACTTAGTAATGGAGAGTGCCCTTCCTTCTCTCTTTCTGTGTAACTTCTCTATAATGCATTTCTTTCCCTTTTCATCTCCCATTTCCTCTGCTTCCTTTCCTTTGGTTCCCCAGCACCTCATTTTCCTCCCTTCCTCTCTTTTCACATTCAAACCCCTTCCCTCTGTCTCCCCACTCTCCGCCTTTCTGCCCCACCCAAGGTTGAATCCTACCTTGTTTCATCCTTTATATAAAACACCAGATTTTGTAACTCTCTGATGTTGCTATGGTTGCTACCCCTCAGGCTGCAAAGACTTGAATAACTTATTTTTCCTGGCTATGGCTTCAGAAAACTGAAGTACAGAAAGCCACTGGGGGTTGCAGGGAAAGGACCGCCACAGTGTAGGGGAATTTCAGCCGTGTTTCTCCTTCCTTCTGCTTAAGACCACAAGGGAGCCAGATCTCCGTAACAGAGGTACCAGGACTGTGATCAAGAGTTCAACTCCCATCTTGCATCTCCAGTCACAATGTTTTGAACAAATCTGGGTTCAAGAGGATTTTGACATGACAGTGCCTTCCTCTTGGGAGCTGGATGTGCACCCCTGTGACAAACACAACATCACTGTAAAGCGGCGTCCCTTTCCATGAATGAAACAACCACTCAGCAATGAAGCTTGTTATAACAACCTTGAACTACCAGTGGTAGCATCAGCAGCAACATGAGAAAAAACAAAAAACAGTGGAAAGCTGTCAAAAATGGGATGTTTTTAACACAAGATATTAAATCAATATTTATTTTAACAAGTTTAATAGGATTCTCCCCCATTAGCTCCCAGGAGTCCTATATCATCTGAGCCTTCTGGAGATGCCTAGAACATCTGGATACTCATTTCCCATTTATTTCCCACTGGAGCCTTAAAAACTCAATTTTGTGATATGAAATACAGACTATTTTGTTGAAATGCCAAGTCAGGGTTTTCTTCTTCCAGTATTCAGGGAACATTTACTTCAGTTTTCCCTCTGATGTCTGTTGCACTTTCCAAAAGGTGGTTGGTCATTGATGCTAGCAGTGTCTCAGATATGTGGAAAACATTTGCCACAAGAACAAACACTGCTGGGGTGTACAATGGCTCTGGAGACACAGACATTGGCAGGCCTGTGAATGTAGAAGCAGATAGGTAGGTGGTCACTCAGGGTGAAATAACTTGACTGTGAAGTAGTCCATGGACCAGGGGCACCATTCAGGATGAATGTATTGACAGTTCCTTTGCCGTGAGGACCGAGTGGGGCTCTCCCCCCAGCCCAAGGCTGAGCGGAGCTGGGTGCAGGGAAGGAAGGCAGGAAGGAAGGAAGGCAGGAAGGCAGGCAGGAAGGAAGGAAGGAAGGCAGGAAGGCAGGAAGGCAGGAAGGCAGGCAGGAAGGCAGGCAGGAAGGCAGGTAGGCAGGAAGGCAGGAAGGCAGGAAGGAAGGCAGGAAGGCAGGAAGGCAGGAAGGCAGGAAGGAAGGCAGGAAGGCAGGAAGGAAGGAAGGCAGGAAGGCAGGCAGGAAGGCAGGCAGGCAGGCAGGCAGGCAGGAAGGCAGGAAGGCAGGAAGGCAGGAAGGCAGGCAGGAAGGCAGGCAGGAAGGCAGGAAGGCAGGCAGGCAGGCAGGCAGGCAGGAAGGCAGGTAGGCAGGAAGGCAGGAAGGCAGGAAGGAAGGCAGGAAGGCAGGAAGGCAGGAAGGCAGGCAGGAAGGCAGGCAGGAAGGAAGGAAGGCAGGAAGGAAGGAAGGCAGGAAGGAAGGAAGGAAGGAAGGAAGGCAGGAAGGCAGGAAGGCAGGAAGGCAGGCAGGAAGGCAGGCAGGCAGGCAGGCAGGCAGGAAGGCAGGAAGGCAGGAAGGCAGGAAGGCAGGCAGGAAGGCAGGCAGGAAGGCAGGAAGGCAGGCAGGCAGGCAGGCAGGCAGGCAGGCAGGAAGGCAGGAAGGAAGGCAGGAAGGAAGGAAGGCAGGAAGGCAGGCAGGAAGGCAGGCAGGAAGGAAGGAAGGAAGGAAGGCAGGAAGGCAGGAAGGCAGGCAGGAAGGCAGGCAGGAAGGCAGGCAGGCAGGCAGGCAGGCAGGCAGGCAGGCAGGAAGGCAGGAAGGAAGGCAGGAAGGAAGGAAGGCAGGAAGGCAGGAAGGCAGGCAGGAAGGCAGGCAGGAAGGAAGGAAGGCAGGAAGGCAGGAAGGCAGGAAGGCAGGCAGGAAGGCAGGCAGGAAGGCAGGAAGGCAGGCAGGCAGGCAGGCAGGCAGGCAGGAAGGCAGGAAGGAAGGCAGGAAGGAAGGAAGGCAGGAAGGAAGGAAGGCAGGCAGGAAGGCAGGCAGGAAGGAAGGCAGGAAGGAAGGCAGGAAGGCAGGAAGGCAGGCAGGAAGGCAGGCAGGAAGGCAGGCAGGAAGGAAGGAAGGCAGGAAGGCAGGCAGGAAGGCAGGAAGGCAGGAAGGCAGGCAGGAAGGCAGGCAGGAAGGCAGGAAGGCAGGCAGGCAGGCAGGCAGGCAGGCAGGCAGGAAGGCAGGAAGGAAGGCAGGAAGGAAGGAAGGCAGGAAGGCAGGCAGGAAGGCAGGCAGGAAGGAAGGAAGGAAGGAAGGCAGGAAGGCAGGAAGGCAGGCAGGAAGGCAGGCAGGAAGGCAGGCAGGCAGGCAGGCAGGCAGGCAGGCAGGCAGGAAGGCAGGAAGGAAGGCAGGAAGGAAGGAAGGCAGGAAGGCAGGAAGGCAGGCAGGAAGGCAGGCAGGAAGGAAGGAAGGCAGGAAGGCAGGAAGGCAGGAAGGCAGGCAGGAAGGCAGGCAGGAAGGCAGGAAGGCAGGCAGGCAGGCAGGCAGGCAGGCAGGAAGGCAGGAAGGAAGGCAGGAAGGAAGGAAGGCAGGAAGGAAGGAAGGCAGGCAGGAAGGCAGGCAGGAAGGAAGGCAGGAAGGAAGGCAGGAAGGCAGGAAGGCAGGCAGGAAGGCAGGCAGGAAGGCAGGCAGGAAGGAAGGAAGGCAGGAAGGAAGGAAGGCAGGCAGGAAGGAAGGAAGGCAGGAAGGAAGGCAGGAAGGAAGGAAGGCCGGAAGGAAGGCAGGAAGGCAGGAAGGCAGGAAGGAAGGCAGGCAGGCAGGCAGGCAGGAAGGCAGGTAGGCAGGAAGGCAGGCAGGAAGGCAGGCAGGCAGGAAGGCAGGCAGGAAGGAAGGCAGGCAGGAAGGCAGGCAGGCAGGAAGGCAGGCAGGAAGGAAGGAAGGCAGGAAGGAAGGCAGGAAGGAAGGCAGGAAGGCAGGAAGGCAGGAAGGAAGGCAGGAAGGCAGGAAGGAAGGAAGGCAGGAAGGCAGGCAGGAAGGCAGGCAGGCAGGCAGGCAGGCAGGAAGGCAGGAAGGCAGGAAGGCAGGAAGGCAGGCAGGAAGGCAGGCAGGAAGGCAGGAAGGCAGGCAGGCAGGCAGGCAGGCAGGAAGGCAGGTAGGCAGGAAGGCAGGAAGGCAGGAAGGAAGGCAGGAAGGCAGGAAGGCAGGAAGGCAGGCAGGAAGGCAGGCAGGAAGGAAGGAAGGCAGGAAGGAAGGAAGGCAGGAAGGAAGGCAGGAAGGAAGGCAGGAAGGCAGGAAGGCAGGAAGGCAGGCAGGAAGGCAGGCAGGCAGGCAGGCAGGCAGGAAGGCAGGAAGGCAGGAAGGCAGGAAGGCAGGCAGGAAGGCAGGCAGGAAGGCAGGAAGGCAGGCAGGCAGGCAGGCAGGCAGGCAGGCAGGAAGGCAGGAAGGAAGGCAGGAAGGAAGGAAGGCAGGAAGGCAGGCAGGAAGGCAGGCAGGAAGGAAGGAAGGAAGGAAGGCAGGAAGGCAGGAAGGCAGGCAGGAAGGCAGGCAGGCAGGCAGGCAGGCAGGCAGGCAGGCAGGCAGGCAGGAAGGCAGGAAGGAAGGCAGGAAGGAAGGAAGGCAGGAAGGCAGGAAGGCAGGCAGGAAGGCAGGCAGGAAGGAAGGAAGGCAGGAAGGCAGGAAGGCAGGAAGGCAGGCAGGAAGGCAGGCAGGAAGGCAGGAAGGCAGGCAGGCAGGCAGGCAGGCAGGCAGGCAGGAAGGCAGGAAGGAAGGCAGGAAGGAAGGAAGGCAGGAAGGCAGGAAGGCAGGCAGGAAGGCAGGCAGGAAGGAAGGAAGGAAGGAAGGCAGGAAGGCAGGAAGGCAGGCAGGAAGGCAGGCAGGAAGGCAGGCAGGAAGGAAGGAAGGCAGGAAGGAAGGAAGGCAGGCAGGAAGGAAGGAAGGCAGGAAGGAAGGCAGGAAGGAAGGAAGGCCGGAAGGAAGGCAGGAAGGCAGGAAGGCAGGAAGGCAGGCAGGAAGGCAGGCAGGCAGGCAGGCAGGAAGGCAGGTAGGCAGGAAGGCAGGCAGGAAGGCAGGCAGGCAGGAAGGCAGGCAGGAAGGAAGGCAGGCAGGAAGGCAGGCAGGCAGGAAGGCAGGCAGGAAGGAAGGAAGGCAGGAAGGAAGGCAGGAAGGAAGGCAGGAAGGCAGGAAGGCAGGAAGGCAGGCAGGAAGGCAGGCAGGCAGGCAGGCAGGAAGGCAGGAAGGCAGGAAGGAAGGCAGGAAGGAAGGAAGGCAGGAAGGCAGGAAGGCAGGCAGGAAGGCAGGCAGGAAGGCAGGCAGGCAGGAAGGAAGGAAGGAAGGCAGGAAGGCAGGAAGGCAGGCAGGAAGGCAGGCAGGAAGGAAGGAAGGCAGGAAGGAAGGAAGGCAGGAAGGAAGGAAGGAAGGAAGGAAGGCAGGAAGGAAGGCAGGAAGGCAGGAAGGCAGGCAGGCAGGAAGGAAGGCAGGCAGGCAGGCAGGAAGGCAGGAAGGAAGGCAGGAAGGAAGGAAGGCAGGAAGGCAGGAAGGCAGGCAGGAAGGCAGGCAGGCAGGCAGGCAGGAAGGAAGGAAGGCAGGCAGGAAGGCAGGCAGGAAGGAAGGCAGGAAGGAAGGCAGGAAGGAAGGCAGGAAGGCAGGAAGGCAGGCAGGCAGGCAGGCAGGCAGGCAGGAAGGAAAGAAGGCAGGGAGGCAGGACGGCAGGAAGGCAGGGAGGAAGGCAGGGAGGAAGGCAGGGAGGAAGGAAGGAAGGAAGGAAGGCAGGAAGGAAGGAAGGCAGGAAGGAAGGAAGGAAGGAAGGAAGGCAGGAAGGCAGGAAGGCAGGAAGGCAGGAAGGCAGGAAGGCAGGCAGGAAGGCAGGCAGGAAGGCAGGCAGGAAGGCAGGCAGGAAGGAAGGCAGGAAGGCAGGAAGGCAGGAAGGCAGGAAGGCAGGAAGGCAGGAAGGCAGGAAGGCAGGAAGGAAGGCAGGAAGGAAGGCAGGAAGGAAGGCAGGAAGGCAGGAAGGCAGGAAGGCAGGAAGGCAGGAAGGAAGGCAGGAAGGAAGGCAGGAAGGAAGGCAGGCAGGAAGGAAGGAAGGAAGGAAGGAAGGAAGGAAGGAAGGAAGGAAGGAAGGAAGGAAGGAAGGAAGGAAGGAAGGAAGGAAGGAAGGAAGGAAGGAAGGAAGGAAGGAAGGAAGGAAGGAAGGAAGGAAGGAAGGAAGGAAGGAAGGAAGGAAGGAAGGAAGGAAGGAAGGAAGGAAGGAAGGAAGGAAGGAAGGAAGGAAGGAAGGAAGGAAGGAAGGAAGGAAGGAAGGAAGGAAGGAAGGAAGGAAGGAAGGAAGGAAGGAAGGAAGGAAGGAAGGAAGGAAGGAAGGAAGGAAGGAAGGAAGGAAGGAAGGAAGGAAGGAAGGAAGGAAGGAAGGAAGGAAGGAAGGAAGGAAGGAAGGAAGGAAGGAAGGAAGGAAGGAAGGAAGGAAGGAAGGAAGGAAGGAAGGAAGGGATAGAGATATGGAGGGAAGGATGGATGAGGGAGCACTGGTTCTGCAGTAAGTTGTATTTCAATTGTGCTTTCATTTATCTGCATCCCACTGTTAAAGACGTGTCTTCCAACTTTTTAGCTCTTCGGATGTAAAACCTGCTGCAGCTACAGAAAAAACACTCTGCACCCACTTTCTCTCATTTTCCAGATCTTGCAGATGTGCAGCTCCAGTGAACCTTACTGAAGGTCTTGTTCAAGCTTACTTCTGATGCCACTGAAGGAAGAACACTCTCTATACAACAAATACTTTTCCAACCATCTTTGCAATAAAGCTGTCAGATCTGCCTGTCAGTTTCGTACAAGAGTTCCTTGAATCCATTTGCCAAATAGATATAAATAGTATTAAGATGACATATTTCATTTTGAAAAGACTTCATAATGAAAGAAATATGGTGCTAGGAAAACACGTATTTCAGGAAAACCTGGTCCCAAAGTCACACGCTGTCTCCCCAGATGTAGTCAACAACATATCTCAGATTAATGTTATGTTAGCAGTAAAGAACTTGAAAATGTACATATCTCATTTTTTGGTGATGCTTCCTTCAGCAAGATGCTGCGAACAGGAGATTTTAGTTTCTAACACACACACCACGTAGCTCTGGCGTAGGAACTTGGCATTGTGACAAGGCATAACAAATGTTACTGCCTCACTAATACCTTTTGGGGAGTGGTATTTTTATGATTTCCTAAGTTCTTCTTCAGTGGGAGCTTGACACCCAGGGCACCTCTCATGTGGTATAACATAACCGCTGGTAACTAGTGAAAGCCTCCATTGAAAGCATGATACTTTGGGTCCCTCCAGCATGTTCCTTAGTAAGATGGGGGAGGCTGCGGCTGACTTGATGACAAAACGGCAGGAGCAGTGGCTGATTGCATAAAGCCTGGGGAGCAAATTTGGCTTTGCTTGGCAATCTGCTTGCGGATCCTCAGGCGCACAGCTCTGTGTGCTCGGAGCAAGGAATCAGTGCAAGGGCATGAGGGTAACCCTTCACTCGCTACTTGCAGGATTAGAGGAGAGATGTGATGACAGATTGAGCCGGGATGGATATTTTTAGCTAGCCATATAGTCAACACGTTTTACTTCTATTCCTACTCACAAGTCATTTTTGAGGATTCTTTGGCTTTTATGATTGTGTCTGTTACCAAAGTCATTCAGTCACTGCTCCAAGCACATTCTGGTCAATACGTGACTGGAAACTATAGTCTGAACATGTACAAGCTCTTTGTTTGCTGCAACTGCTGGGGAGGTTGGTTACCACAGCCACACTATATTGTTCCCAGACTAGATGACTTTAGCAACTGTCTGGGGGAGTACACGTGGGTCAAAGATAGCAGGGTAAGAACAAGCAGTGAGGTTAAGAGGAATTAGCCAAGCAGCCCCTGAAAAACTGAGCAATTGTCTTACAGTCTGATTTGAAATTAATCTTCTTTCCTCGCATTCATGCTAGGAGTTTCTGCTTGTGCAGTCCCAACTGCAAAATATTCCACCTCATCTTCCTGTCCTCACTGATTGCCTCCTATGTCTTCACCGAGCAGTCTGCACCACAGCTTGGCGAGGAAGCTACAGGAGATGAACTGGCTCCTCTCCCCTCCAAGGGTGGATGAAGAGCACAAGCCCAAGCCCAGCAAATATCAGTCCACTCACCTCCAGTGAGCAGGGGCCTACCTCTGCCCTAAATCATTGCTCCTCATATCTACAGTTAGCTAGCTTTTCCTAATCTTCATCTCTCTTCATGCACAATAAATCAGTATCTCTCTTCTATTAACCTTCCATATCTGAGGGCTGATATTACAAACTCCCTTCAGACCTGGCTTTTCTAAACTAATTCCATTTCCTTCAACCTGTCTTCATAGGCTGTATTTGCTTGTCACCTTATCAGTCCTGCTGCTCTCCTAAGGGCTTCCTCTGGTTTAAATATGTATTCTTTCCAAAGCACAGTTTCATCTTCTTTCTCATTTTCTTCTTCAAAAACCAGTTCCCTCCTCCCATGACCTAGATCACAACAGCCATAACACAAGATTCTAATGGAAAGAAAGGAGACGCTACAACCTGCTACAGTAAATCTTTCCTGAACACACTGTATGCATAAAATTGCATTTATTATATGTATTTTGTTTTCCAGGATTTGTTATGTCCCTAAACAACTGCTCAGTTATTCCTATGTGTGATAAATGTAACCCAAATTAATTTTTAATACATACGTGTAAAACACTAAAAGTCAAATAGCAGCACGTACATACCCAGAGTATGACTTTTAAAAGGTCTTTTTTTCCTTTTTAATAAGTATGCTTTATGCTTGCATCTTTGCATCTCTGTTTATTGTGAACAACTGGAATTGAATGCATAGATCTAATGTACAAATAACTTTAGCACAAACCCCTGATTTCCTTATGCTTGGTTTGCCCTCCTCCCCCCCCAAAAAAAAAAAATCTTAAAATACATATTATTGCAAAATTCTACCTACAAAAAAAGCAGAAACTGGCTCTTGCTCATTCATTTTGTTTTCATTCTTCTCTCTGCCCTCCTCTTGAACTTTACATGGCTTTTTTTTTCCCCTTCACTTTTGTCAGTGATGGGAAATTTCTAATCTAACATACTGGATTCATCCCTATTTGAAAATGAAAAGGAAACACATTTGCACTGAGATACACTGAGGGGCATTTGTTAAAGCCAAGCCAGAGTAGCAAAGTTCATCTCCCAGCAGCAAGACTTGTGGCGAGAGGTAACTGCATTTGTGCCTTTTCTCCCAACGGCTCATTATGGCTGAGCAGGTCAGACCTGTCAAACATCACCACATTCGCCAGGGCTGGGGGAAAAAAAAAAAAGAAAAAACACCCTGTAGTTGGATGCAAGGGCTGTGTATCCCTTCTGCTTTGTCTGGAGCAACCCTTTCACAGAAGCACAGACATTGTGAAACGGGGTCAGGAAGGTAGCAAGCCAGCTGCCTGACACCCTTTCGACTGCTTTCCGTGACCAAGGAAAGAGCAGTGACTTCAAGAACCTTACAAATACAAGATGAGAGCCTCTCTGGGGAAATTCCCAAACACAAGCTTGATTTTGGTCTTGCCTTGGGTTGGGGTTTGGGGTGTTCGATTGTATCAGAGTCACCTTGTGGCTTCAGTGACCCTCCTGCCATTTTCATGGCAGGACAGAGGACTGCTAACCCAAGCACTCTCCCCTCCTTCAGAGTTGGGGAGCCTGACCTTTAACTGATACTCATCAGCTACTTCTCTGGAGGCACAGCACAGCACAGCACAGCATGGCACGGCGTGGCGCGGCACATCGCCTCCCCCCAGCTGGCTGGCTGGGCCAAACCTTGTCTGGAGCTCAGCAGCTTTCAGCCCAGGGTAACCCCACCAAAGTTGGGGGGAGCTTTATGCCGGTCTAACAAAGAACAGACACAGGCTCGGCAGGCCTTAATGAGCTGATGCTGATCATGTAACTGTCTTATTGAATTTGCATTTCATTAGGAGACTTCATTTGAACCACAGCTGTGAATATTTGAGAGCCTGATTGTGTCTATGGATACTAATTTGTTCAAAGAAGACAAGGAGGATACTGAGCTGCAACCCTGACCCTTTTTGCATCGATCAGACAAGATAGATCCTCCTAGACATTACTTTTAGTAATGTCAGAGCTGTACCAACAATGTGTTCAGGCCGTTATACCCTGGTTGGTACTGAGCTGCTTACACTCCTCTTCCTGAAACTCATCCCTCCAGGGAACAGGAGAGGGAAGCTGGACTGCAGCATCCTACCTGAGCCTTTGACCGATTAAATTTCTTCTTCACATACTGTAGCTTAGTGAATTTCATTAAATCCATGGGATGGGAATATACCATCAGGGGAAAACTTCCCACCTCCAGAAAAAATGCCATCATTCAAATACTGACTTCTTAGTTGAGGCTTCATGATTATCCCTGTAGCCATGTAAATCAGATTACCATACTGTAATGTTCTGTAGGAATCCCACATTATTTAATGATGGAAGACAGCAGCCAGCAGAAATTAAACAGTTAAAAGCCAAGACTTGTGATAAGCAGATGGCAATTATTGCCACTTACTGGTAAAACCTGTTTGTATTAAAAATATCTCAATGTTTCCTTTGGAACCTACCAATTAAGAGATCAAACTGTATTTCATTCACATGCATGTGAGTGCAGGCTGACACACACACGCACACACACACACACACACACACCTGGCACTCCCAGCTCCAAATTCCACCTAGAGGCTGGCTGAAAATACACCCTATGGTTGTCTGCTGCTTCTCTTCCATTTATTGGGTGGGAATTCATTAGGTTTGGTTCTGGGTTGTTTCATGATCTGTCAGGAATAAGAAATTTTCACCTTATTATCAGGAGAAACAGGAAGCTGTTGGCAAATACAGCTATTTTTCAGAGAATTATCTAACTGGGGAGTAGACCTTTAGTGATGAAGCTACTTGAAGCCCAGCCAGGCCTGTAAGGTGGATGGTACATCGCCAAGATTTTATTCTCAAGCTAGCCTAAGTGAGATGATTTGACTGGGAACTGCCCTAAGTAAACAAGCTAATAGGATGGAAAATGTTAGCCCCTTTCCCTTCTTAGCCAACCAGACGTTTCCCCTCTGCCGAGGGGAGTGACTATTGGCACTAAAGGATTTCCTGCATGTAACTGGTCAGCCTTTTGCCACAGTCCCAGGAGCCTTTTTCTATTAAGAGGGAAGCCACACTTCCTTCACAGATACTGCTTTACTCCAAGCATCGCCTCTGTCACTCAGAGGCTGTAAGTGGATCTGGACAACTCCCCAGAGGACTCCAATGTTTATAAACTAATAAAGGATCTGATGTTGCCAGTCTGACAGCCAGATGTAGCTGCTGCTGAAAAAAGGAGGTTTTTCTCTCCCTTCTTACTTTTCATGCCTTGACACCCAGAAAAGTTCAGGGAAGGACCTGGCTCATTCTCCTTACACTGCCTTTTGGGACAGTTTCACAGGAAGGAATAAGGGCATGCCCACATAAATCGCAAGACATGACTATAAGCAGGCCTTGTAAGAAGAAACGATGCTCCTTGCATTGTCATCAGGCATGGGGTATCTACCCAGGTGAGGGCTGATACCTGGCAAAGGAACAACACTGGCTACAACCAGCTCAGCTGACCAAACGTTGCAGCTCTAAATGCAACTGAATATCCTCAGTCTGAAAGTTCTTGCACAATGCACTTTCCTAGGATATTTCAAGTCCTGTCTGGTACTTCAGAAATCAATGGTGATGCAAAGATAACTTTTGATTTAGCTTTTCAGTGCTCCCATCTCTGCTTCCCTAGCTGAAACAAGAAAGTGCAGAGACCCATTTAAACAAGCAAACAAACAAACAAACAAAAAAAAACCACTGTTCCAACACTACTAAAAAGTTCAGTCAAGCCTGTACATCCTCTAATGAGTTAGTTATGAGTGTTGCTTTCTGGTGCCTGCACAAAGTCCAAGACTGGGGGACAGGGAGGGGGGAGAAGAGGTGTCTCAGGGTGTTTTCACACACCCTATTGCAAGTCACGGGGGGAGACTCTCATTTCTCAGTTTACTGTTTGCAGGAAGGGGTCGGGAGTCACCCAAGTGACCCTCGCAGAGCTCCCTTGAGACTCCCCAGGACAACTGGGCCTCCACGGGGGCGATGCCGGTGCCGTTCTCCGCTGGGATCTGCAGGGGAGGCTAAAGTAGCGTGACTGGCCGCAGAGGTGCACTGACCTAGAAAGTTCCCAGGTCCCCCCACCGCAGCCCAACTGGGCAAATAAATAAATAAACTATGGGGCACACTTGCGCAGCCCCCCCCCCCCACTCCTTTGCCCATTTCTTCCCCTGGGTCTGGTGAGAAAGATGTCACCTCTGCTCGGCTTGCTGCCACCAGAGGCTTGCAGAGCGGTGCCGAGCGGGCATCCCCCTCCCCACCAGTGCCACCGCCGGCAGCCCCGCGGGTGAGTGGCTTTGCACCTCTGTTTATCTTTGCTGGCCATCCCAAGCCCTCCTCCAAGGCCCACTCCTGGCGCCTGCCCTGCAGCTGGGCAGCTGTGTTCATCCTCAGGGCCAAGGGAGGCTGCACCCCACAGGGCATCTGGGGACGAGCCCCAGGATTTTTGGAGGAGCGGAGGCAGTGCCTCAGCTTCCAGAGGAGAGGAGAAGCTGGGAGGGCCGGGCCTGAGGACACCATCGTCCCACACAGCTCCCGGCTTGCCTCGCACAGCTTCTCTCCGATCCTCCCCATGATGAAAACCCTCTGGGCTCCCCCACAGCTTCCCTGTGGCCTCTCAGACCAGATAGCCAGCAATCCCCAAGGGCATTTTTAACCTACCCCCGCCATGTTTATAGTCACAGGTTCATCTCTGCATAAACACGTTTTTCTTCAGCTTGGCAGGAGAGATTTTTGGGTGTTTCTGTTGTTATTTTCCTCCCCTCCTGGAGGCAATAAGGTGTACAAACAAGCTGCCTGTAGATAGCTGAGAGCAGAATGTGAGCAGCCTTTAAATAATAAAAAAAAAAAAAAAAAAAAAAAAAGTGGGAAAAAAAAAAAAAAAACGTGCAACGGGGGGCCCCGTTGGTTAAAGGCTAGAGCGCAGTCACTCTGAAGTGAGGGTTTAATGAAGTAGCCTGTGAGAGAATGGAGGGGATGGTCCCCGCTGCACAGATGGCTCTTTGTCACCGCTGACACCTGCCATCTGCTTGTTTGTCTAAATGATGTCGGAGGGGCATCGCGAGCCTCCAATCTGCTGCGCCGCCTCCACCAGCTCGGGGTGACCCCCTGACCCGCGTGTCAGACGGGTCCGGAGAGTTTGTTCTTTCCGCTCAGTGGGCCCGTCGTCCCCGGCCACGCTGCCGGCCCCTTCCCCGCCGGCAGCCCCGCAGCTGCCCCCGGCCGCGCGCCGCCGCTCGCCCCCCGCGCCTGCCCCACCGCCCGCCAACCCCTAAATCTCCTCTTCTTCATGCATATGAAAGAAGGAGGACGTGGAGAGATTAACCTCTGTGGGCATGAAAGGGGTACAAAAGTTTACACCGCCAGGCAGCCATTTAGACCTTTCGGGGTTGCTATTCGCACTCCTGGGTTTTTTACTATCATCTCCCAGTGATGCTTGGACTCTTTCTGAGGTAATTGAGAGGCCAAATTACCCCTGATGTAACACTGCTGATATCAGGAGAGACAATTAAGATATTCAGAGAATACTGCTTCTTTCTTTTTCTCTGCCACGAGGTGGACTGGTGCCTTAACATCAGCTGTAACAATTAGAGGCCTCCAAAGACCTCTGTTTTAAGGACAGGAAAAAGAGATAGGATCCACTTTCCTGACAGAGGTCACCAGCAGACTTTTGAGATCACGCTCTGAAAAAGGACATATTTATGCAAATTCATCTAGGTAGCTTTTTTTTTTTTTTTTTCAAAATATCACTGTAAAGAAAAGAGTATCTTAATAGATGAAAAGGGGCTTCTCAGTGACAACTGCAAACAGGATCACAGCTTTCAGAGAAACATGTTGGAGCAATAAATGTGTCCAAAGAATCTAACATTTAATTTAAAAAAGATCATTAAAGTCTAAAACTACCTAAAAGAATTTGGCTGGTTTTTTTGCACCCTAAGCCCACAAAAACGGTGTATTTTTGATATGGCCTGAGGTCATATGTGTCACCTCAGAATATTCGAGGCAAGTGACTAAAAGGGACCTCTTTCCCCACAGGACCAACAAGCCCATGTCTAGGACGCCTCAGAAGAGACTGAAGCTTGCTATTCATGGCACCACATAAATTGCACTTGATGTCATCAGTGATGTCAGTGTACACAGAAGGTGTATAATGGATATTAATTATGACTGTTATCACTTATGACTTGTGTAGTGCAGCCAGGTATGCCTGAATACTTGCAAACACAGCAGCTTTTACACGTGGCAACTCATGAAATGGAAAATGGTCACTCTGCACAGCTCTAATGAGGGCAAGGGTGATTTAAGCTAGCAGAAAGAATCATAATTACTGTAGGTTCAAAGTGATCTTGAAGGAGAGGAAGTTAAAATGGGGCTGGGATTGATCTACTTTCATGCTTTACTCAGCCCATTGTTTTTAATGCCTCACTTTGAACTATAAACAAATGGCTTCACCTGATTTGCAGAGTTTTCTGCAGATAATTCCCAAATTTGTTCTGGGCAGTGGCGGAAAGTGTGCATGGTGCAAAAATAAATAGCAGAGGAAGGTGCAACAACAACCTCACATCCCCTGTAGTCTGTCCAAAAAAAAGTCCAAATTAAATGCTAGATTCAAAGCCATCTCAGAGCAGAGACGAGAAGGAAGGGCTCCAAGGTTTGCAGAGGACCACGTGCTTCCAGGGAAGCTGGTGCTAATGCCCAGCCCCAGCAGGGCAGCTTGGATGCTTCAGCCCTTCCCTCCTGGGGCAGACCTGGCTCTGGGCCCCTCTCCTGGCTCCACGGGCAGAGGGAACCACCAGTCTCCTCACTGCTCCAGCCCTCTGCTAGCAAAACAGCCGTGGCTTCCAGCTCACATGATCTCTTCTCCACTGCAGCCCCTTGTCCATTGGCAACTGGGCTGAGCCCAGGCACGGTGGGAGTAAAACAAAGGCCAAACACAGGGACCCTTGTGGAGGCACAGAAAGACCTGTAGGCTGTGTCAGCAGCCTGGAGACCCTCTTTTTCTCCCTCTCCTTCATGACTGCAAATTCTGAGCCCCCACCACAGGGCCACCACTATTGCCAATGGAGAGAGAGGAGACCTGCCCCCAGGGACCATGAGTGCTGGGGGGCACATCTCATAAAGCCAGAGGCACTCATGTTCCATACACCCACAGAGGAAACAATTCACTGCCTCAGACCCCTCTTTTCTCAGTAACACTGGATGATAATTCAGGAAGATAATACAGGAAAAATAAAGGGAGATTAAAAAGTGCCTAAAAAACACGCGGTCTTTTCCAAAATTCAAAAGAAAGACAAAGGTTGAAATCCTAGCTTTGCTGATTTCTGTGCACTTTGCTTTTAAGTTCAGCATGGAAAGGATTCTACCCCTCCTGCTTCATCATAAAAGGATTTTTTTTTTTTTTACCTGGGATATTTTTGGTTAATTGGTGCATGTAAAAACGTCTCATTGTAGAACCCATTCCTGACCTGGGTGTTAAGTGTCTGAGCTCTGTCCAGCTGCCTCATGATGGGTACTTCTCTTCCTGCAAAAGTCCTGCAAAATCCCTGATCCTCAGCCAACACCATGGTCAGTAGCAGAGCCAACACATCATGTTCATCTCAGCAAAGTGAGCCAGACTGCATTAAAATGAGGATCACTGGAAAACAAAAAGAACCAACAAAAGTCCCTTCCTTTCTTTATTTTTGTCTGAAAGCTAAAATTTGCATGTTTTGATGCTTCCTGTCAGCCCACCAACTCCAGAAATCACCTAGACATCCCCACAACAGGGTGGTGAGATATTTCAGGCGTGTTTCCTTCAGAGAATATGGTGATAGTAAGCTCCCTTGTACCAAATAATTTCAACATGACACTACTTTGATGAGGTAAATTGCAGCCCAACTCCCCTTAATTCCTCCCCAGTAGAAGCTAAGCTTCTCGTTGTCCTTCAGAGGCTTGGTTTTCTTTAGAGTTCTTGATCGAAAAAGTGACTTTTCATTGAGGAACCCACAAAATGATAAATCCCCTAACTTGACCCTGTGGCAACCTAGTATGTTTTCCTTGTTTAAGGGTAGAAAGGCAGAGAGTATGCAAAGACTGTCATCTTTATTTGGACTGTGAAGACTTCTCTTATGAGACCTGTGTCCTTTTGAAACCAGCTGATGTCAATACAAAGTAACTGAAAGTGCTATTTAATTTTGCCACATCATTGTCATGTCAAAGGCATACCAGCTTGCAGCAGGCCTGATTATGGCACACAACTTTTAATGGCACATGAAGGGATGAAAGTTGTACCACAGTAGTATAACCAGAGGCCCTGCCCCCTCAGCCTGGGTACCCCACTCCTGATACATGCGTGGGTCTGCCCTGTGACAGGGCAGTGGCAGATGACAGCAGTCTTTGGTAATGGTCACGGTCAATGATGAAACTCAAGCTGTGGAGCCATAGGAGAATAGCAGACCTCTTGTGCCATCCCAAGCCCCCCAGAATGCCTGGCTGAGCTGAGCTGGTGCTTGTGTGCAAGCATTGGCTGGGAGGGAAGACAACTGGGTCCAAGCTCTAGCTAGGATGCTGATGTTGAGCCAAACCACTCTAAAATCTGGAGGTAGTTGTCCCCAAAATCACAAGTTTGATTATTTCTTTCATAAAATCTTTACAAACGGGACTTCTGAAAATGTTTTTATTTGCCTCCTTGACTGAGACTGGCAGAGCTGTTCTTTTTTCTAGGTTGGAGATAGGATTTTCACTGTACCCTTTCCCTCTGGAGCTGGGCCTTTCGGTACCAAACCCAAATATCATCTCCTGACCACAGTCAGCTCAGTCAGTCCTGTGAGCAAGCTTGTCAGCTCTCTACATGAAAGGAAAATAGCCAGATTCTCAAAAGCCCATATTTTTCTTAAGACCACCATGGGTGGACAGGTATCGTGGCATTTGATCACTCTGTGTTTCAGCATGCAAAAAAACAGAACGCAAGTATTTTAATGGGACCAGGAGACTATCCCACATATATTTTAAAGTCAATGCAAATGCCTGATCAGTTAGGCTTGCACCCTGCTGTCGACATCACCTCAATGTCTAGCCCTGCAAGGAGCCACACTACTGTATCCTTCTGCTCATGTGAAGCAACACCGTCTCTGGCGAGACAGAGGGCTCCCCTCTAGCAAGTTGCTTCGTGTGACAGAGGCCAAAGGTTTTATGTGTTTTCTGAAAGCAGCTATGGCAAACAGTCAATTCAGCTAAACAGTCCCGGCCGCAGTACATCTGTGCTTAGTTTTTGGCTTAGCAGAGCAGAATAACACATGTACTTCTCCTCTCTCTGTCCCACTCCTAACCTAAGATGGTGAGAAATATAGCTGAATTACAGAAGTACCTTCTGAACAGAAGTATCCTGTGACTGTGCAAAATCTGCACAACTGGGAATTCCAGCCAAAATGAACTCACAGACTCACATGATTTCCTCATGAGCTGACTTTGTGGGGAGTTTTTTTTACTTAGTTCTTGTTGCTGTTGTTTTGTTGGCTCCTCAGATCAATACCCTTTACTGATCTCACTTCAGACATTTTTAGAATCAAAAGGGAGAAGAAATGAGAGCTAGCAACAGAAGCAAGGATGTTTCATCCAGGTTATACCAGATTAATAATCGCAGTTCCCTCCTCTGGCCCTTCCTCTCCCACTGCTGTAAGAGCTGCCAGCACCCAGTGAAGCAGCAGTGTCACACATCCCCTGTCACCACCACAATGGGGATGTTCCTCCAGGTGCCTTAGAAGTTGAGATCCTGTTTCCCAATGGGATTTAAGGGTGATCAGCATTGGTTTTTGTAGGTACATATAGCTTGCTCCAAGGCACGCCAAGATGATCAAAAACTGGAAGCCTGTATTATCTTGGGCTTAAACCCAGTTAGCCAGCCCAGGTGCCTAAAGCAGGCTCTGCAGCTCCTTAACACAGTCACACCAGTTTGATGGGGGCTGTTTCTCACCCCAGTTCCTCACAACAAAGGCCCCGGCCCACAAAATGCCACAGAGGTGTGCCCAGCAAACCCTGTACATCACTGCAAGGTGGAGACCCTTGGGGCAGGGCTGCCCCTTGCAGAGGAGGGCAGCACGGCGATCCCCCAGGCAGCACTGCCAGTCAGGGCTTCAAAGCACAGCAGAAGCTCTGCTGCAGGGTGCTGTACCCCAGCTACTCAGCCTGGCCACACAGATCCCAGCGCCTGTGGAGCCAGCCCCGATGGCTGCAACAGCGCGAAGCCACGACCAAGGCTCCGAATCTCCCTGAGAGTTCGTAAACTGCACACAGTGTATTTCAACACTTTGCTTACCTCCTTTGAGGTCAGTTACACCAAATTTTCAATCCCTTAGTTCTCACTCTACAGACCAAGGTAAAGAGACATTGATTAGTTTGCACTGTGTTCTTCAGTTATTTTAAATAATTAATACACATCTCCATCACTTCCTCTGTTGTTATATGAGCTTTCATTAATTAACATTTAGCCTTTTAACAAGAAGGCAAATTTTCCACAAAAACATATTAGTTTTAGCAAACCTCTAAATTTTGATGGAAGCTTTTCTTTTTATCCTATTTCAGTTTGGTTTCCAATTAATATTTCCATAATTTGTTTTCACTTTTGTTTTAAAGTATTTTTTCCCTTTCACTTATATCGATTGGTTTGTCTTTGTTACTCCAGGAATTTTTTTAGAATTAGATATTTCTGGCACTGAAATAGTTTCATTCCGAAGGATGAAAAAGGTCCATAAACAAATTTCAGCAGAAAATTTAATTTTATCACCCAGAGGAAAGAAGGCACCTTCCAAGTTTTAAAGGCTCAGGCCATTCTAACCACCATTTATTGGACCAGCAATGGCAGAGAGATTATCATATTTGACCCAGAATTTACACCAGCACCCAGGATTTGAAAGGAGTTTGCTTCAGTTCCCTGTTCCAACACAAACTTTCAGCATGACTGTGGGTAAAGTCCTTAGAACATTTAAGGCATTTGGCTTCGCAAATCAAAGACCCAAACAGCACTGTGTATCAAAATTTCCAAATGTCTAGCAACACAGTCAAAATCTTTGAAATTAAAGGGGTAATCAGTCCAAGAAAAAAATTGTAAGTTGACCAGACATGCAGCAGTGCCTGGGGACCAAAGCTGGGTGCTGTGATGAGCCCCATGCACACACTGGTGTGCTGGGAGAGAGTTGGGCTGCCTCTGACCCAGAGTCATGTAATGCCATGGACCAGTGTCAAAGTACCCAAGATCCCTGACTGTTAACCTGCTCAGGCTTCAGTGCATCTGCAAATGCACGTCCCAGCAAATGGTAGCCAATAATCAAAGTTTATTATTCATTTGTTAATCTGACAGGGTGGGTCTGGATGGTTTTGGTTTTTTTCTTCCTGTCTTTGGTCATCTGGTTTTTAAATAGTTGTTACTGTCCTACTTCTCTTTCTCAGTTAATCTTAGAGCCAATGACATAATTTGACTGAATTACTAATATTTCAAACATATTTTTGTGGTTTGCACAGGGCTCAACAACAGGATAAATTTCATGCTGTATTGTTCTAACTTTCTTAAAATATCTCTTTGTAGTTTTTTAAAAAAAAGAGAAACTATTTTAAGAAACTTATTCCTGGACTGGGTTTGTATCACCAAAAGTCAGTGCTCCTCCCCAGTTTCCCAATGCAAAATGAGACCAGAGCACATACGAAACCAGTGGCCACGCACCACTCCTCACCACGTGGTGAAAAGGGGAAAGGGCCCAGGTCACCGCGCTCCCAGCCGCGCTCCTAGGGCTCCCTGTGGCCCTTGGGCGCCCGGTGGGGTGATCCAGCCCCGGAGAGAGGGCACACAGACAGCGAATGTGCTTGCTGCCCTTCCCAGGCAGCCTTCCCCCGGTGGGGATGGACCCTTCAGCACCACTCGAGGCTTGGTCTGCAGCCGCAGGTCGTCCCATTTCTGCAGCGGGGATGGCGGACAGACCTCCGGCTGGTGCCCACCTGGCAGGGTCCTGGGTGGCCCCAGAGCCCACCCTGCAGCCCCGGGACCCTGCTCACCTTGCTGTCCCCCGCGAGCAGCCCAGCCAGCACCCTGCTTCCGCGCGAGGTCGGCGTCCCTCTCCCGGGCTGTTAATTGGCTCCGATGAGCGTCATGCGGCCAGGCGCACACATGTGTCCCATAACCTAAACCATCTGCAAGCGTTTTAATTAACCGATCCCCAGCTCCTCTGTGCTGCCATTGAAAAGATCCCTCCCCGGCCCCAGCCAAGCCTCCCCTGTGCAGCCCCACAGCTCCCCTCCCCACCCAGGAATTCGCAACCACAACTGTACAGCGTGGGCCCCCCAGCCCTCCACGGCCGCGCGGGAGCAGCCGTCGGCAGTCAGCGAGGAGCAGATGAAAAGGGCTCCCTCCATATGTGCCTTCCGACGCAGACCTACAGGGTAGGCTCCACGCACAATAGATAACAGGAGGCTCCCTCTCGCAGCCGCTCAGCTTCAGGGTCTTCCACGTCACATCGTACGCACAGGCATCAGACACCCCTCTGCCGCCCGTCGGTACACAGCTTATATCAAAAATGGCTGGAGAAAAAAATGTCCTTCTGTGAAGCCACGTGGATACACATCAAAAGAGGATTCAGCCTACTGATGCTGAGCCACGAATTGCTGGAAAAATTCAGCCGTGCCAGGCCCCATATTCTCATTACTCCCTAGGGATGCGACTTTACTCTCTGGCTGGTTTTATATTGCAACTAAGTGAAGTTTTCAGTGGAAGTACTCGAATTCAACAGAGTTGCTGAAGGGATATCCAAAGTCCCCAAGGCCTGATCAAGATCAGGCTCTAGATGAAGGGATATGGGCACTGTAAATGCAACAAGGCTCACAAGCAATATTTTCACCAAAACAGGAAATTTGCACTGGCGTGCTAGGTTTGCAGCTGGTATAAATGAGCACAGCTCATTAGCAAAGAATTTGGTGTTGTCTGTCCAGAGGCAGGACACGCTCACTGGAGGGTCTGATCCTCTGGAAGTCACTTCTCTTGGAAGTTTAGACCTGCAGGATGTTTTGTGAAATCCCTTGACTGTGGGGTTCCCCTTGCTATGTTTAGAGAAAGTTTTTAAGGTGTCCACCTTGCAGTAACAGCCTGAACTATTACTTATAAAACTACATTTGACACGGTTTTGATGCTAATTCCTTCACACAAGAAAGTGAGAAAATCAAAAATCTGAAGGGTCACTGGATAGAGCACAAACTCCATCCTCTGCTGATGTGAGTGATGAAACCAAACGCAAGTAAGCTTAGGTCCATAGCTTTGGCATACCTTAGCAACGTAAGTGTCCAATCTTGCAGGTTTCTGCAGTGCAGAAACACCTTGACTCAAGTATGAGTTTCCAAAGTGCAAAATCTATAGGATGAAGTCCGAGCCTGCATATATCAGCTTTTGGACTGGATCCTGTCTTCTTTTGCAAACAGATTTGCTTAACCTCGCACACCATAATACACTGATATTGAATGTAATGCCTTGTAATATGCTGAGATGTTTCAGAAACAGATCTTTAAATTGTAATTAGTCTCTAGTCCAGATGTGAAGCTCCAACTTGCAAGTTGCATTTGTTGTAATTTTCTCTTCTAGCCATGGAGACCCACCACATAAGGCCAGTTTTGTAGCTATTTAGATCACTGCAAGAATCATTCCTGCCCCTAACCCAAGTGAGGAATGTTTAACCCTTACTTTGTGTTCCATAGAACATAAATGATGCTCCCACATATAGTTTCTATGGACCGACTCATCTGCCCACAGTTGTGAAATGGAAGCCTGGCTGAAGAATGGTACTAAGCTCCATGATGATGGCATTTTTAAATTTGGCATCTCTTGGTGCTCCTTGGAGGCCCTACTTTGCCAAGGTACCCCCAGAAAGCAAAAACTCACAAGTTCATTAACATGGGGGATGCTCACTGCACAGACTTGCAAACTAGCTTTTAATCATATGCAGTCTAGTTGGTCCTTTGAATCCAACGGACTCTCATAAGAGATGTTTGCACATCTTTCACCAAAATCAGTGACGGCAGCACATTGGTCTCGCTCTGAATAAGGTATAAGCATTGCCCTCAAGAAGCCAAGTCTTTAGGTTCCTGTCTGATAAACACAGGATACATTTTTAAGATCAACATTCCCAGTCATCCTGCAGCTGAGTTCTGTGTGCATCTCATTTATCTCCAGTGAGATTTCAAGAATGACTCAGAAACTTTGAGTGAAGCTGGAGGATTTTGGAAAACAAACTAATTTTTGTGCTGCCACCTCTCTCACTTTGACTTTCTGGGCTGTGAACACAGAAACTGTGCTGTGCTGTCAAAAAAAATCCTTCTGATTCATAACTTCTGCCAGAAGCATGAGTAGAGCAGCATCATGAATTGCATAGCCCGCTGGCCACTGGGGAGAGTTTGTTGGCCTGCTAATCTGAACTGGCTGATCCTAAACTTCCACTTCCCATTGCATTCAAATGCACGGCTGAGTTATTTGACTCCAGCATAGACTCAGGCATGTTTTTCTTGTCTTATAGTTTTGTACTGACTGAGCTAACCCACAAGATAATTATTAAGGCAAAGAGCTTAGCAGGATTCTAACAAGGATTAAACATTTATATGATTCATTAAAATATCCCCAGTGCCACTAGCTGGGATAAAAATGTATAAGGATTGTGACATAATTATAATACCAGGCTGCAGTCCAGAAATCTCTGTGAAAAGAATCCCTGAAAAATGCTGCTTGAAGATGTCAGAGCTGCACCCACTGAAGTGCATGTTTCATTGGAAACCCAGCCTGAAATCCCATTGACTGGCACATCCTTGAAGTCAGGCCCATATGGAAGCAGCTGGCTCTTGGGACAAGATTAGGAACAGCCAAATAACCCACTGCAATATAAGCAACAGCTCTGACCAATTATGGGACTAGCCTGACCCAGCCCAAGAGACAGTGTTTTAAGGGAGAAACTTTGTTGTTGCTGTTGCTGCTCAATAGTGACTTGATCAAAACTGAAGAGGAAGACAGGGCAGAGAAGACTGAGGAAAAGAAAAAAAAAAAAAAAAAAAAAAAAGAAGAGGTAGGTATTATGCCATTTTATCCAGTGAGGTTTGAGTACTCAATCAAATAGGGGTAACACCAGTGTGGATCCTTCCATCATCTTTAAGACTCCAAATCCACAACTTTCCACTGCTAGGAGAGGGTGCATACTGCCAGGCTGTAGGAGGTTCAAGGGGAAAGGTGTTCTCAGCCCCTTGTTGACTCTACTTGCTTGCTCTGAATACCTGTTCAGGACTAGGATGTAAATATTCATCTCTGGGCACGTCATCGCTTCTGAGCTGGAAGTCTTTCTTGTTTGTCCCATGGCTGGGGAGTGTTTGGATGTGCTGTGCAGAGTGGGACTGCTCCATGTGGGAAAGTCACCTCCAGCTATTCTCTATCAGATGGGGTGTCCTCTTTGCAGAGAGCACATGTGGGAAGATAAACAGAAAGTCCAATTATTTGCCCAGCCCTGCTCTTTGGTGTCACCACTATGTAGGAAGGGGCAGGGATATTGAGAAGTCTCCATAAACATCTGAGCTTGCAGGAGCATGCCCGCTATTACATCCCCCATTGAGTAATTGCATATTTATTCCCACAGCCACACAAATCCTGCTAGTGAGGAGAGTGGCTGATACATGATCCCACCTCATCCCAGCTGTGAGGTACATCATACTCATGAGGAGACCCAGGAGGAGTAACCTGTGCCGGGACTACAGTCCATCAGGTGCCAGGATGGACTGGGGAAAGCGTGTGGGTGTAATGTCTCTCATCCTCAGCTTGCAAAGCAGAAGTAGGATTGATTGGACCCTGAAGATCATCCTTCTGCTCAGAATATATCACATGTAATACTGCTGGTTTGGCGTATTACAGTTGCAATTGTCACAGCAGAGAACACCAACATCGACCAGAGAGCCTATTCATTTGTTTTAGTTTGTTTTTCCAAGGAGATAGTATGTACAGTATCACTCTGTGTCTGTGTGTGTGTATGTGTCTGTGTGTGTGTCTGTTCACCTGTCTGTGTATCTGCACTCAGCTGTCCTTCTCCCTCACCAGTAACTTTTGAACCTGTTGACCAATTTCAAAGAAATTTGACAGACAATAAGAGGTCCCCAAGGTATTAAATTCCAACACGTTTTATGAAAATTGGCAGCTGGTTAGTGGAGAAAGTTCCAATTAGTGCCCTCCACAGAGATGAAGGCTGCAATGTGAACATGACCCTTATTAGGCGGTGAAGATCCTCTTGGGAAAGGGATATTATGAATGTCCACAGAGGGAGAAACAGATCAGCACTTACGTCTTATTAGACACCAGAGAATCCAATGCAAGCCCCTGATAATGCCCCAGGAAATCATTGGTTTCATTAGCTCTGCTGCTTGCAGAATGACTTGTCCACGACAAGAAGCCAGGGCATTTACAGCCCTCCTTATGCACAGGCAGAGGTAGAACTGAGGATGACCAAGGAATCAGTGAGGTGGCAGGTTAGGGGAAGGGGAAAAGCCTTCTTCCAACAGCTGCTGCATGCCTTTCCTGACAACCTCCTCCAGAGCTTTCACTGACCCCTCTCAGCCCTCCTTCTTTTCCAGCTGTCCTGAGCATCCCATGGCTCCTCCCAGGCCTTTAATTTCCCCATCTCTTTGTTTTTCCCAAACCAAGGCTCCAAAACATCTCCAAATACCTAAATATCTTCACTGCTGTATCCTAGTTCTCTTCCCTCTCACCTTCCTGGAAATATCCTTTGCTGTAGCCACAAACTAAATGCATAATTTTCAGGCCAGTTTGCCCTCATTTTTGAAGCAGCAGAACTCAGTTTTGCCTGCACTGCTGAGAAACCTTGAGCCAGCTCTAGAGTCATGACACAGTGAAACACGCAAGGACATTACTTTTACGAATTGGGCTTGTCCTTGGGGACAAATTCATCCTTCTTATAACCTCACTGAAGTCACAGTAGAGAAAATATAGCCCTAATTAATCCAGCCTGATTGCATTATGAGAGATAACATGGCCTAGAGAAAAGCATCTGACTCTGATAGACAGGAGGTTCATGGTCTTACATCACTTTGCCACTGACTTGATCACTGCTGTTAAGAGTATCCTTTAGATTCCGTGTTCCCATTTATAAATGCAAATTATAAGATTTATGCTTCTGGGTCCAGATACTCAGCTCATATGAGCAAGCAAATGCAGACTAAACTTTTGCAACTAAAGCTACGTACATCTACGCTGGCTTCACTAATTTGTTGTTGAGGAGTTTAAAGAATTTACATTGAAAGACAGTGACTGAACTGCTGGCTCACAGTAACACATCTGTACTCCAAAGGTCTCCTTGTCTGTCCTTAAATTCCTATACCCTTGTCCTTCCTCAGGAAAACAGCTTCCTTGTTCTAAATCATGCAGAGCTCCAGCCCTTCCCTCCATGCTCCTGTTCCAGCTTTCCCCCTCCCTTCCCATTCCTCAAACAACAACAACAACAAAATGTTATCAGAAACATTAAAAACCATTTAAAATCATAATTTACTTCTTTAAATGAGAGGAATATAATTGAGTTCTATGAGAGCAGGAACAGCAAGGGAAAGCAAGAGACGAGTCCCACAGGAAATCATTTGGACTCTCCCTCTCCTGATCTCTGCATAAATATTTAGCCAAGTGGCATTTGCAATGGAGATTTATCTTTTAGAAGAGTTCTGATAGCAGGTTGCACAGATAGATAGGTAATTGATCACAGATATTTTTGCATCAACTTAAGTGAGTGAGCATATAGTTAAACACTGAAATATTTGTAAACTCGGCAAATTGTGCAATGAAGTCACACCTGGCTAACAAAGTAATTCTAACATGCCACTGGTGAGTGCTCTGTTCAGAAACCTTTGGGGATTTTGCATACTGATGTGCAGATTACCCAGCAGCACCCAGTGGCTCATTAGAGTTATCATGAGATGAAACTGCAAAGATTTCAAAGAACCTTTCTCTGTGGGTCCCCACGAGCTCTGGGACACAGTTGCAGTAGTGATGCTCCTGGAGTGAACAGAGGGACCTGTGTAATTCAATTGAGAATGCTCCAAGAAAATGCTGCTGTCACTGCACAACTCACCCACCAGCTGTCTTCATTTAGAAAAGACAATCTTCATTTTTTAAAAGCAAAATATTTACAATTGTTCCAGTCTGTCCCACCAGCATTCTCCCCCCTTGCATATGGATTTTCATGGAGCTACAACATAGGGATCTGATGATCCCTCCAACTGTCTCTGTCACTAGCTGTCAAATGTTGGCATTTACAACTGTGCATGCTTCTAGACATAGACTGACACCAGTACTTCAGTTGATTGACTTTAAAGTCAAACACACACGGTTCCATACTAAGGATTTGGTGGATGTCCATGTCTGATACCAATAAGCATCCTGAAAAGGTCCAGATGTCTCCATAGAACTAACCTGGAAATCTCAGAAGGACAGGGTCCCCAGGCCTTCTGTGATTTGTGAAGGCCGTTGTGTTTGCTCAAGTTATTAAAAGGCAAAGAGTCTGAGTCTTATCTCAAATAGATTTTTCACTAGTATGATCCCAATTATTTCATTACCGTTGTTCTTGAGTAATGACTCAAGGACACACCAAACAGGAGAGGATTAGACTCACTGAGTTTCCTCTTGGCAAAAAAACAGGAACAAAGAAAACCAACTACTCAGACCCACATTTTCAGAGCTTTAAAAACTTTGTGACATTCAGTTCTGGAAGTAAGCAAAGGTTTGGAAACAAGTCTTTTTCTTAGCCATTTCTAATTCCCCTTCTCACTTCCACCTCCTAGTTTTCTGGGCAATTACCTCACATTTTCTGTCAATCCCTCATCATATCTCTATCCTGTCTTACCAGTTTGCTCCTGTTTTGGCCCTGGGCTGTTTGACTTATGCCATGCCTCAGAGAGAGTGTCCTGGTTTACTCATCATTTCTACATGCACCAAGCTTTGGCATCTATCCAGAAAGCAGAAATGTTGCCATATGGATTGGCTGGACAGTCACAGGCCAAAAAGATCATACTGTTCCTACTGAGGAGATCTAAGGGCCAAATGCCCAAACATATTCAGGCTCCAAGGTTAGATCACATGGAATATGTTGGTACCTAAGACAAGCCTTTGGAATATTTAAGATACTGACCTCCAAAATTAGACTCCAAGTCCACCTCAATCTGACATCCAGTTCTTGAGGCACCGCTTGGTTCGACATGACATTTCCTTGTGCACAGTCCTCACAGCACAGTTTTCTGTCCACATATGGCAAAGCCACCCCATCTGAATGGTCTCTGAGCTTGTTTCTGTCCCAGCCCAGCTGAGAGACAGATTCCAGGTAGACCACCGTCAACTTGCTTGGGAATCTCAGCTGGGGTAGGGGGGGAAAGGCTCTCAGGACAAGTAGTTTTCTCAAATAGCATTAAATTAGTCACAAAACATTGATTTCAAATAGGTCATGGCTACATTGACCCAGAAACTCATGCCAAGATGTTTCCTCAATTAAATAAAAGTCCACTGACTTCCACCAGGTTGTACTAGTGACTTTGAACCCTCCAACAGTTAGAAGTGCATTGAATCCAGTTCTTTCACCTAAACAAGACACCTAATCACTTGGCTGTAGTATGAAAAGCAACTGTGTGGGGCTGAAGTACTCTTTGTTTTTTATAAGACAGTGAGCTCTATTTAGCTCTTCCATAAAACAGGGATAAGCAGACACCCTTTGGAAAGGGTCTTTTCCTGTCCACACTCTTGGCTGATCACAGGTAGTATATCTCCGATAAGAAGTCACTTATGCCAAGATAACATACCCTTGACTTTCATCAGAGCTTATTAGCAACCTTCTGATATGAACAAGGCAAACTTGAATCTTTCTGGTCTTTTCAAGTCTAAAGACCTGAATATATGAATAGGGTGGAGGATGACATGCACCAACTTTTATTCTTTTGTTGGAAAATTCATAATGAATAAAAAGCTGAAACAATAACTGGTTGCTAAACAATTTGCAAGCACAGAAACCATATTTCCAGTGAAAAATTTGATCCCTCTCATCTGCAATGAGGGTGGCATTTAATCTCAAGTTTGAGTTGCACATTCTGGCATTTGCTCTACAATACTGGGGAAGGTGAAGGGCAGAGAGAAGGGAGCGTGTTGATGTTGAATGATCACATATTGACAACATGGCATTGTTATATTTGGGGAGAGGCAGAATTATGGATCCACCACTGGTGCTGCTAGGCCTGGGATGCTTTCTGGCCTCCCAAAAGCTGCCAGAATTGTCGTGGAGTGGTGCCCGCTGTCATTTAGCTGTGCACAAGGTCTTCACAAACAGCTACCGGTTCAGCAGCATCCCCTCAGATGATTGCAAATGCATCTATGCTCCTCTGATATGCAATAAATGTCCAGACTGGCAGGGACCTATGAGCTCTCCTTTTGCTCTGATACCCTCTTATTCACTATCTACCCCAGGGCTGACTGAGGGAAACCTCTTCATGCCAGCTGCAAAACTAGGAGACCTGCAGAACCAGAAGGCCTGGGTATTTGTACCACAGTATGGACCTAAACAAGGGCTGGCCTTATTTCTTTATTATAACCTAGCAAAAACTACATGTATCTCCAGCAGCCTGCAGTGTATCCCAGCTACCTGCTCTTTCCAGCCAAGCACTGCTGCCAAGGCATCCCACTGCCATCCCGTGCAGCTCAGGAAAGCCATGTCTGCTGGCCTCTGCAGCATGCATGGGCAGGAAAGCCTCCAGTCAACATTTCCTCCAGTATTTCATGTTGTGCTGCTGTCATGGATTCTGTACTAGCTTTCTTCACCTGTAAAACCATGTGACAAGATGTGGCTGCACTCAAGCTATGGCTCTCACCAGTTTCCAGCCCAGTGAGGAGCGTGTCCAGCTGACACAGATCAGAGCAACTGCAGGCTGTGGCTTCATCCTCATTAACCTCAGTAGAAAGAAAAAATAGTTAAAAGTGACACAGTGTTCTTCCTCGCAGCATGCTCCACTCTCCGGAACCATACACACAAAAAACCCCTTTATTCATGTACTATTACAAAACCCAGAAAATAGTTAACAATAGATTTTTTTCTTATACGTGTGTTAAAAGAATGTGATGAGTACAGGAGGAAAAAAAAAAAAATAGACTTGAGCCCTGAGATAACCTTCACTTTTATTTTTTAATGCCAAGACAGAAACCTTTCAGCTTGGACTGGCTGAGGGCTTAAGAGCTAGCACTCACCTGGGATAATTTCCTACCATGCCAGGAAATCAAGCAAGCTATTATACTTGACGCTAACTGAAAGTCTGCCTCCTCACAGATCTTCAGGTTTCTCCCGAGGGAGAAGAATACATGGTGGCAACTGTCATTAGATATTGAACATCCCATTTGCTAAATAAAACAAATACAAAATTCCCAGGAAAGTGCTGCTGAAGCTGTCATGGCAAAGAGCATCACCTACATGGATGTGGGACTCAATGTATGTGATGCTGTGACTTAGAAATAGAGAGAGCAATTAAGTGGGATATTTTTCCCTCCCTGCTTCCCTTGTCCATATATTAACCTGATGTTAGTGGGGAGAAGAACTCCGGGTGTCCATCAAAGGGGAAGAACAGATCTGCTGTATATAACACAAAGCTGCATGTCAAGTGCAGTAAAGATTCACCAATTTGAAATTAATTTTTAATTCTCTTTTATTTTAGCATTCTGCTGAGATGTCTCTCTCCTTCTTTCACTCTTTGCTTCTTTTGAGACAACAAAATGATTCATCACTGCAACACTGTCAGCTGCAATAGCCTTACAGTAACAGTTAAAAAAAAAAGTTGTGGTAACTGTTCATAGGAACTTTAATCCATGAATGAGAGGGACACTGTACTGTGAGGATATAAGAGGTGTCCTTTATATCCTCTCAAGATAGTATTCCTCAAATTAAATCCCCCTGCCCACACTATATTTCTTGCTTTGCTGCCTTTCAAGGAAAACCAAACGATTCTATCCAAATTCTTAACCATAATTTTCAAGATAAAATAATTAATTAGTTCTTATAAATTGTTTTATAAGAAGACTAATCTTTTTGACAAAGTTTCTCCAAGGCTGTTAGTCTTTCACTGTAACTTGTGGTGTAGCACATGATACTCTCTGAGATTACAGGCTTTAGCATCAATGGGACTGAATTCAAACTTATTACTTTCATAGCCATGTATAGAACCACCTATATATAGGTCATGGCATTCTGCATATATGCATATGCTGAATGATGTGTATATACAGCAGCCTTGGACAGGAATTAACAACCCTTCAGAGAGCAGAGAGTGATTTCTATGTATCTCTACGATCTTCAGAAAGGAAGCCCTGGGCGGAGATTTAATCACATGTCATTGTCTGTTATGCATTCATAAAAAGATGAACAATTATGGCAATTGAAGGAAACCTATCATCAACTGAGAGGAAAAGACTATTTTTCTGAAGCATACAAATTCAGTCTTTTATGACAAAATGACTACTTAAGACTTAAAACTCTAATCATTACCATTTGCTTCCTAAAATATCCACCTCCCTTTATCTGCGCTTTGAACTCAAAACACAAAGCTCTTGAAATGTTTCTGGTCTCTGAAGGGGTGAACATGTATTTTTTCCTTATGCCCCAGTTCTGCAGCCAGGTAGGCGGGGTCAGCGTTTCTTCTCTCTTAATGCTGAGCAAGTCGCCCTGGGCACAGCCAGACCCCGCAGGAGCTGGCCGGTTCCTGGCAGGGGTGCTGGTGCAGGGGCATCAGTGGGGTACCCCCGCACCCCTTCCTGTGCAAACAAGCTCCCACCACACCCTGTTGTCAGGAAGGTGGTGTCCACAGGGGATGGTTTTGAAGGTTTAATATAGACGCTGCAGCACCTTTCAGAAGAGGAAAGGGGTGCCCAGCTTACCACAGCTGAAAAAACAAAGAAAGGAGGAAGAAAAAAATAAGTCATTTCCTATGAGTTCCTCATTCTCACTGCACTTTGCCATCCGCAACCAAAGGGTGCCCCGTCGGAGGCCGGAGGGTGGGAGTGATGGAGTAATCCGGCTCCCCTCTGCTGGGAATCGGTTCGCAAGGAGATTTCAAGGCTCTGGGCCTGGTTCTACAGTCCTTGCTCATGAAAACTGCTTTGATAGGAGATACCTAAACTCAACCAGGCATCCAGGTGGCTTCAGAAAGGAGCTGTCAGGCTGGCGGCAGCCCTGCCTCCAAGCCCTGCGACCCAAGGACAACGTCAACCTGTTTTCCCAAATTCCCCTGCCTCTTCTTCCCTCTTCTCCACTGCCTAGCACGAGGGACGTCTGCACATCTCTTTGTTGTCACTGGAGTAGCTGGGTCCCTGTGAGACAGCCAGGGTGTAGCACAGCTCCAGAGGCTGCGTGAGTGTGGGTGTGAGCGCGGGTGGCCTCGTGTGGGGCTCTGACAGTGACAGCACCTTGCTTTTAATCCCTCTCCTGAGGCACAGAGCAGAGGTGTCAGCACACATCCAGCCTGCATCCAGCAGTGAGGAATGGCCAGTGCCTGTTTCACTGGGGAATCTGCAACCCTGGGGATGCCTCCTCTGTGCCTGGACAAATCCACAAGCAGCAGGTTAAATCAGTTTGCTAATCAGCTACACCACACTGCAGAGCAGAGTTGAGACCACAGAGCAGGGCTCAGGGCTCAGCCACTTGCTTGTGCCTGATGAACCTCTTGGCTGCAGCAGCAGTGGGGAGCAACAGCAAACTGTTGTGCAACACTCAACGTGCAAGAACAACACCCGCTTCCTCTGTGGGCTTCAAACAGCAAAGGGCCCTCAATCACTAGCTGGTTTTGGTGCAAAAAGATATTAAATGCCTTGTACTGGGAAGCCAAGCTCCATCAGGCAGAATTAAAGCTTAAGCAGCTCTTTTACTAAGCTAAGGACCCCCTCAGCCCGTGCACACTAGGCAGCCAGGACCCTCACAGGGAGCATGGTAAATCTTGGTATTCGAGAAACAGCAATGTCAAAGCGAGCTCCCTCTTGCCCATTTGAAGTTCTGCTTTGTTTTGCGAGGAGGTTGCCGCTCCCCCTCTGCTCTGGCCATGGCCGAGCAAGCCCAGCTGAGCCCTCCCGGCTGAACTTTTCGTTCAGTGCTTCCCTGAGGAGTTTGTGCTGTGAGTAAGGTTGGAAGGGTGGGCTCGGGAGGATATGGGTGGGACACTGTGGCAGCAAGGAAGCCCTTGTTCACAGCTCATTCAGGGAGGAAACGGGCACTGATCCCAAGGAAATTGTTTTGTGTTCCTGAGCAGTCGGGGGAGGGGGGGGGCGGTGGCGGTACCGGCCGGCCAGCCCTTTCCCGCTGCCACAGATGGCCGCCGCTGCAGCAGCACACCAACACAGCCACAGCCACGTGTGTCCCAGCCACTCGTGCCTGGCTGCTCATGCTGCGGTGGGCAATGTCCCCCCCAGGATCCGGGGACAAGCAGTCCCCTCACGCTCCGTGGTGGCAAGAGCTCCTGCTCACCCCAATGGAGTTTCAGCACAAGGGGCCACCAAAGCAGTGTCCTGGCTAGCCCTTCTCCTCTCCAAGCGTCCCCCAGAGGCACTGCCACACACACCAAAGCCAGGAGGAAAAAGGGGGACCTGCCCCGTGGGAAGCTGGCTCTGCCCCTTGTACAAACCACTCCTGCCCCAGTCCAACATGCCGGCTCCCATCTCTTCTTCTGTCCTTGCCCCTTCACAGAAGTGGCTTGGCCACGCTTCTGGTCCTGACCCACAGACGTCACTGCCGCCCCATGCAAGCCCAAAGGCGCAGCCACCTCTCAGAGTTTCTCCTGGAAATAAGCCGGGTCATTTATTGTCACTTGCGGTCTGGACCAGGCTGTGGAGGAGCCCCGTGACTCACTCCGGGGGGATTAAACGTAACCTGCAAGCCCGCGGCATGGAGCAGGGAACAGGGCGGGAGCTCTCAAGGAAATATTTTGCTGAAAACAAAACTTTCAAAGCCTTTCAACAGCAGAGCACTGAAAATAGACTTCAGACTCCAAGGGAGGGGGAATGGGAAAAGGTTAGGAGCGGGGGAGAGAGGGAGAGAGGGAGAGATCAAACGATCAACGACAACCCTGGGGAAAAAGGGGGCGCAGAGGTTGCCAAAGATTTTTTAAGTCCGTTTCCTGCAGGAGCTGGAGACGAGAAGGGCCAGTTTATTGCAGTTTGGCCTGAGCGGAGAGCTCTGCAAGAGACTCTTCAGGCTCGCTCCAAACACAGCCATTCATTACCCACTGCTGCATCCTTCAAAACAGGAAACGTTGCCAGAGCATTAATTTATCTCTTAATCGCCGTCCTTTTGTTGCCGTGAAAAATGTTTAGTCATAGATTTAATTCCTCTCACTCCACCCCCCTACATCCCGACCACCTCTGATCACAAACACCACGAAGAGACAGGGCTTGACGGCTTTTCTGATGTTTTTGCTATAATTTAGCTTTCAGGAGATCAGCTAACTTGCTCTCAGCTTTTATTAAAGAGCCCTGCACAGCAACAAGAGAGCTGCCTCTGGCTCAAAGTGGCAGTGTAATTCTTTGGGATTTCGCCTTGTCATTATTCTTTCTTGCTCTTGTTATTGTCTTCAGTCCATCCTCCCCAGTCCCAATTTACTTTAAACAGATGTCTTATTTGTTCATAGCATGCTGAGGATTTGCCCTGGCAGAGAGATCTTTTTTTGTATTTTGTTTTGCCTTTTTTTCCTTAAATATGTTTTAAATTTTGAGAAGAACCCATGAAACAATAGCAGATGTGTTGTAGCTACAATTAATTGGATAATTAACTTAATTCATGTATTGCATTTTAGGTTTGTGTTTCTTACGCAAGGGAGCGGGTGTGCAAGAAGCTGGGGTGGGCAGTGAGTGGAGGGGAGGCAGAGAAACGTTTGTTTGGGAGGTATGTTGGGGGTCCCAGCCATGAGTCCCCTGGCCAAGGTGCATGAGCAGAGGGGAGAAGAGAGCAAGGGGAAGGGGCCATGTGTTTCAGCAGGGGCCGGGTAATTAGAGATGCAGCCAGTGGTGAACACAGCAGCCTGGGCTGTAATGTCATCCCTGGGGGTCTGTCCCATCGGGCACGCTCACAGGGGACCGCAGGGTGTATGGGCAGGGTCTGTGGGGTTCAGAACCCCTAGGATGGGCTAAGCCTCCCCTGCTCCTGCTGGAGGTCAGCAGAGGTGCATGGATGACCAGTCCCTACCTCTGGGGCTGTCGGGATGGACCAGAGATGGACCTGCTCCCCACACAGCCCCAGGCCAGCTCAGCACCGGGCCACCCCATGCTTGGAGCTTGTGTCCCAAACCCACCCAACTCGCAGCCAGGGCAGGCAGGACCCCTCTACCTCCATGTGCCCTGCCAGACACCTCCATATCCTTTAAAGCCGTGCATCTGCCAGTGCCCTCCCTGCAGCAAACAGCCTCGAAACCTCAGTGACCTCTCTGCTGCGCGCTGTCTGCAGAGCCCAGGACGCCCGCACTGCCACCCAGGCAGGCCAGCCACCCTTGGATGCGATTATTGTTCCTTGGTATGGAGCCCCGCCAGGCGACACAGCTCCGGCTGGGCTGCATGCCCACCCAGTGGGAGGGTCAGGATCTGGCCCTGAGTGTTAACAGCCCTCCATGTCTCCCACTTAAAGCTTTTTCAAAGTCCTCCCATGGCTATTTCGTGTTGGTCCTGGCTGCTGTCATTCTTCGTATGCAAATGTTCCCAGTGTCTTCAGAGACAGCTCTGTCTACACCTCCGAAAATACCCATTGCACCTTAGCCTGCACCCACCCTCCATGGTGGAGGACTCAAAACATTTCATGAATACAAAGCTCGCAAGACAGGTACAACGTCCAAGGCCCCAAAATGCAAAGAGCAGAAAAAACATTCAGAGCAGACATTCTGAAACTGCTTCAGCCTGCTGAGCTGAAACAACCTCAGGAATCATTTTCTTCCTGCAGTTTGGTGATTTTTCAGAGCTTGTCTTTTGCATGGGCTCTGACAGCAGAGGCTTCAAAGCGGGGTCAAAGCACCACGGTGCCCAATGCTTTATTTCTGCCGTAGTTCTAGCTCTGAGTAGCTAAATGACACACTCAAGAACAAGGCTGGCAACTCCAAGACAAATTTGGGCTTGATCCTGCAGTGAGCTCCAGGCAGGCAGACATCACCTACCCAGAGCTCCCCTGACTTCCCAAGGCTGCCTGCTCTGTACTCAGAGCAAGACCAAGACTTTGGCTGTTACTTATAAGTGCCTAAGTGAGACCTGAAATTACTAATTACACTGCAAGCATTTTGGAAAAACAGATGAGCGGAGTTGCCCTTAGGGAACTTCACAGTACTGGTAGAAGCATCCGTCTTTTGTGCACTATGGTTTATAGCTATCAGATGAACAACAACTTTAAAAAACATCTTCATTATAAAAATAGATTTTTTTTATATAAAGTTTGCATTAGAAATGCATCCCAACAAGTCATTCACAAAAACAAAACAAAAAAGCCCTCAGACTGCTCAAATGAGAAGAAATGATACTGCTAATTGCAGCGTACAAATGCCAGATATTGGCATTTAACTCTAACTATGCTAAATGCAAATGTCAGCCGGAATGACACAGTCCGGCTTTATCACCCAAGGCAAGATATCGAAGCCAGGCTTAGACGGATCCAAATTTCCTACATTTTTTCTTTTCTTCTCCTGTGGCAGCAGATGAGGACAGAGAATGGAACTATTTAGCCTTCAAAAAGGCTGGGAATGGGAACCCACAGAGATCCTGGTTCATGCTTGACTAACAAATTACGGTAAAAACACAACATCACTAGTAGGGCTAATGGAGAGAATTATACCCAGAAGAAGTCCTTAGAAGAAGCTAAAAAGAAAATCTCATTTAAACTAAAAGGGAAAATGTTATTCAGTATGACATTTTTCTGCTTATTTCCTCCTGTTTTTTTCCTACCATATTCAGTTTCTTCTCTTGCTTTCTCTTAATTTGGGGGCCTGCAAAGTTGCCAATTATTCTTTTTTTTTTTTTTTTTTTCACAATGACAGCAATATTTGCTGCTTTTCTGGAACCCAGAGCAGCAGGATCAATGGGATTAAGGAATATTAGCTGAATTCAGGCAGGGAAGAAAAAGACATTTAGCCTTTGTGGAGGAGGACAGAGCTCAAACTCTCTGTGTACCTCAGTGAAATAGCTATACCAGCAAATCAAGTACAGCCCGTAAGGCTCAAGAACCAGAAGCAAGTAAGAGGAATCACAATGCTTTAATGTTTTGTTATTGCACATTATGATTCTTAAGGCAGCTGCACCAGCCGGGGTGGGAGAGAGGGAAGTTGAGACATGATTTATGAATACTTAGGGCTCATATTACAGGCATCATTAATCACAACTGCTGATAAATTTGTGTGCAAGATGCTCAGCTGAAAGTAGAGGAAGTATGTTTCAGACGCAGGTGCTCTTACAGCTCACCGCAAAGTGCCATTCATGAACCTTAAGCACACTGGTAGTTTCTCTTGGTGAATGAGCCAACACCAGCCAATGGTAAGGACAATCCAGAAAGCGACTGCTGTCCTAAAGGGCGCTCCCAGGACATGACACCAAGGAAAATGATGGAGCCAACCACAGTTTAGTGCTATGGTGGCTAATCAAAACTCACCTCTGACCCACGCTGAAATCTGCACTCCAACCAACCTCGTTTGAACTTTTTCCAAACCACTTTCCTCTAAATCTATGGAGGACATTCCGTACATTTTAATGAAGGCCACAAGTTTCCATTTCTCAAGTGCTCAGAGACAGAATGAAATGACCACATATGGGAAGGATAAAAAAAAAAAAAAAAAAAAAAAGGCAGTTGCTTAGCTAGGGTGATTTTCTAATGATGAACCGAGATGAAATGAGAACTTAATTTACAGACCCTTGGTGACAGCTGTATATAGACACAGAAGCATGAGATGGTTTTGAGAAAACTTTTCATGATGTATTTTATTCACAAAGGTAATTTTATAAAATTTTGAAAGGTTTTAATGGCTCTTTCTGAGCTCTAGAAAATCACATTTGCGATATCTAAGTTGTCTAGCTTGATAAACAGGCAGGAATAAAAAATTACTACAGTACGTTGATTTAAAATAAACACAAACTTTACAAGGCATCCTTACATGATTATTTTTCTGTTAGTTTTGTAACATATGTAGAACACCTGAAAATGTGGTTTAAAAATTCCCTTGACCAAAACATTGAAATAGGAATGGCCCTAATATTTAAAGGTTTCAGTGGCTTCAGACCTTAAGCCTATGGATAATCCAGGAATGATTTTCAGCCATCCTACAATTCAGAATGAAAAAGTGATATACATGGAAAGAAGGACAGAAGCATCTATTCTGACAGGTTGATTTGCAAAAAATAATGGTGGCTGTTTGAAAATGATCAGACTTTTTGATTGCTAGAAGCAGTCCCATTAGGAATGCATTAGCAGGCAGAGTGCAGCTGAGGTGGTCAAAGGTGCATTGTAAATGCAATTTATCTTACTAATATCACTTTCATGTATATAATGTGTAATGGTTGTATACCTATGGGTTGTCTGGGTATGTGTGTGAGGTGTAGAGAAACAAGTCCAGCTTACTAGTTCAGTTTACCAATATATGGCTATCAAAATCGCTAGTTCTGTATAAACATAATTGAAAGCAGAGGTAGATGTGGCATGCATCTATTTCAAAACATAAACTCCATTTTGTGAGTGCCATAACTTCTTTGGTATCATTTTGTATTTCAGAACAATAAGTTGTAAGTTGTTATTTCAGGGTAAGTAGACACATAGATAGACAGATGGATAGATAAATCAATAGATTGATCAAATGATCAGTCTTGCTTTCTTTTTTGTCATCCAGGAAGTCAAACTGCTTTTTCTCAAATATTTTCCACTCACTGACGCCCTCCCTCTTGAGGACGTGTCAGTGAATTGAATCTGGTATTTCCTCAATTAAGATATCTAAAGTGAAAGCAGAGACAACCCTGCTCCCACTCCCTGATTTTTCCCTCTGTCCAGCCCAACCTTTTCCCATACACCCCTCCCTGCCTACCACAGAGGCGCCAGAATTTATATCACGGTGAAGAGGAGATGAAGCTCCTTGCTGGCCAGCTATCCTATATTCAGGCATTCAAAAAAACAGGTGCCATTGCATTCATGTGCTTGCTCCAGAATGAAAAAAACGTGCCTTTTCAGGCATACAAGGTTGCTCAAATTTTGTCGTATTCCCTCTTCTGATGGCGACACACCATGAGAGTAGCACAGCAGGGCGAGGTGCCGGATCACGTCCATGAGGATGGGATTCTCCCAGGGACCCCTCTCTAATGCGAAATCTTCATTTGTCATCATTGCCAGTTAAATATTCATTCCTGTTTTCCATCAGCGAGGGAGATCAGCATGAGGTTTCCTTTGAGCTCTGGGACAAAACAGTCATGGAAATTGTCAACCCAGGGCAAGAACAGTTTTAATAACAGATCAGGTCTCAGTGATCTAAAATGCCAGTTTTCACTTCCCCTCCTCCCCCTTCCCTTGCAAGCTCTCCCCCCATCCCGTCTCATGAACGCTGTGCAGCCCTGTGCTGTGTTGGCCTTGCCAGGCTCTGTAGGGACCGTTACTGCGTGCCTCGAAACTCCTTCCCAGGTTCCCAGGACCTTGGAGGTTCTTTTAAAGGAGCTGCTTTTCATGAAAGTAAATAGCCATAACTTCTAATCCCTTGAGCTGTGAAGTTAAGGACAGTTTAAAGCCTGCTGCTTCTACAATATGGCTTGCAGTCCATTAGAGAAGAAGGGTGTCCCCTGTTATCTGACCTTTCAGGAAACTGAAGCGTCTCTTCTGCCGACTCTCTCATTGCCCCCAGAGAGCCACTGATGAGATCTGGCCATGAAACAAGGGGGTAAAGAAGACCTGTGATTTATTTTTATTTTCCCATGAAGAAGGGAGACAGACGGCAGAGCTGCCGCACCTTGGAGCTGTGTGACTCTCCGCACACACTGCGTGTGCACTGACTAGGGTCCAAATAGGTGCAGCAGATCAATCAACACCAGTTCAAGCTGGACAAGGACCTGGCCCTCTCCATGGAGCTGTGATGGCAGTCTGCAACACAGAGAGGGTGAAGGACAGAAGGAGATAAACGTCAGGAATGAATATTTGAGGTCTATGTACTTTGCTCAGGCTGCAGAAGTTGACATTTATGATCTGTGAGGTGCAAGTATGTTAGTACTCCAGTACACATCAGCCTGGAGGCATTTTAACATGCTGCTGACTTCTACTGCCTCTTCTGTGACTCTTTCCCCAAGATGGACACTTACTTTACACAGACTGCCTTGCTGACTAATATCTACCTGACGTAGCTGACCTATTCCAGCCAGAGGTGAGGGTATTCCTGCCTGTACTCCAGCTAAGCTCTGACGACATTATGCCCTTCATTGACCATTCCCACTCCTGCTTTGCCTGGGAAGAGAGACCAGTTTTGCCTACACAGCTGAACTGAAGATAGAAGAGCAAGGAAAACTTGTCTCACATTTGTCCTTTGCTTGGATATTCAGGCTGAGCTTCAAATCTTACCTTCTGAAACCCTTTCTGTTGATTTAAAAGGGCTGCTCCTGCCAGCGGATGTTTTATTTAAGAACAGTCTGGTACACAGTAATTAATGTTAAGAGGCCATGTTTCCCTGCTGAGCAGTAGCTTATGTCAGGAGCAGCTCCATTTCCTGCGCAGGGAGGGCATGGGGATCAGGGCTCTGCCCTCCAGGAGTACAGAGGGTCAGCTCCTGGCCTCCCAAATACCTCTGCCAGGCTGGCAAGGAATTTGTCATGGGACAGCCTAATTGGATTAAATAAACGCTAGCATCAGGACAAGAGAGGCACAGAAGAGGATCCCAGTCACTGAGGGACACTGTTGGGTGTATTTATTAATCCAACATTGATAAAACCTCTGACCCTGCAAGTTCCCAGCCTCAGTAATGCCTGCTCTGCCTATCAAGCTTACTTCTTTGTTACTGACTCACTTCCCCATTAACTTCTCTCTTCTTTGTCCTTAGCTGATGTTGGCTTTGCCACAGAGTTCAGATTCCTCCCTGGCTCCAATTCTCTGATTTAGGGGATGGACTTGGAAGCAGAAGGTTGAGTTTTATCCCTACTTCCCATCATGTTCTCCCTCAAGCTCATCTGAGACACAAATGTCCCTCTCAGGTCACATCATAGCTATGTAAGACACAGAAATCTGATCTGAGCCCACCAGGTAGTCTCCTTACAGAGCTTCTGCAAAGACAACTCTTGTCCAAAAAAAGATTCACCCATCCAAAATCAACCCTCCTGGCCACATACACACATCCATCCAGGAGCACCCATTTCTGGGCACAGACTAGCAGAGGGAGTTTAAAGAACATCCTCAAACACTGATTTCCCCTGGTTTGTATCTCGGTGACACGGCTCCACTCTGGAGGTCAGGCTTCCTGGCATTTAGATGTCTGTTATACTCCTAAGCACAATAACAGCCTCTTTTAACAGCAAAGGTAGCAGAAACCCAGGCGTGGAGATGGCAAGATTTGGTGCTTGGTGTTAATATTTTGCAACATGATTGCCTTCAGCAGCACAAAACCTGTCTACCCTGGGACACACGGGAAGGCTAAGGGGAAGGTCCAGCTTACATGGGAGAGTGGACAGTGGCACACTGCGCAGCACCACAGTGAGCCACCTTCCACTTGCACCCTCCAGTCTTCTGCACTGGCACACCTGCGTGTGTGCATGGTCACTCCAATTCCCTGTCCAAGTATTTTGGGAAGAAAAAAGATAAACAGTGTTCACAGATCAGCCAGTCACTCTAAAGAGCTGGGGATTTTAGTTTTGGGGTGCTGGAGGATCTTTAAACATCTGAAGTGCCATTTTTAGTGGAATCTGCGCTAGACAAATTCAAGAAAGCAATTTCAGTGCAAGCGGAGTCTAATCAATGTCACAAGATTGATGAAAAGCTCCAACCAACAAACACAGCATGAGAGGGTAGCAATAATCAGAGGCAAGTATAACTGTTGCACCTGTATCATTCTGCTATATAAACATTTTACCGGGCCTGGTACCAAGTATATTAAAAATGATGCCAGATTCCCAGGGCCCTTTGTCCTCCTAAAGCCTCCTCCCCCCATGGCTGGCTCTTTTGGCAATGCTCTCAGCATGGCTCTTTCCAGGCGCCACAAGGAACGATTGGCTAAAAATGACCCCCAAAAACTCAAGCTCTGCCCCACAGGGAGGAACAGGGAGCAGTCAGGGGAGGTTGGTGGGGTTTCAGCTGTACCATGCGACCGAGAACACTGCTCCTGCATTGCACCTGCCCAGAGGCATTGACCCCTCCCAGGAGATTAGCCCACATCCAGCACTGACAATATTAAGATCTCTGTCTCTTTTTCTCTTAAATATAAAAGCATGTAGGAACCTACAGGGAGTCAGAAGTTCACAGACCGTCTGGTACTTGCTTGAATTGATGTGAGCCTCTGCTGTGGAAATTTTTCTAGGACATGCTTTCTCATGAGTGCGCCACACTTTCAGTCTGGGTGAAAATACCACAAGAATAACCTTTCTCATGGTATTTCAGTATTTATTCTCTGGTTCCTGTCCAACCCTAAATCAGGAAGTGCAGAAGCGTGAGAAAATTTTATAAAAAGAAAAAAGAAAGTTTATTAATGGTTTTTAAGTCTCGAAAAAGTTTCTATTCTGCTTGAGCCTGAGGCAAAAGTTTTGTTCCTGTTTTATTCCAACAGGTTCATCCATTTTTATCTGCTTCTACAAGAGCTGTCACAACACTGTGAGGCCATCAGCAGAGAGGCCAGGGGAGGCCTTGAGCCTTGCCTGTTGACTTCTGATCTGCTACCAGTTCTTTAGCCAAGTCACTTAGGTGCTTCCAGTGTCCGTTCCCAGCCTCTCTATGAAGAAAGCTAATATTTATCTTTCTTTGAGAAGTACTTCAGTATTCTTGGGTGAAACCTCCTATGCAAGTGTAAAGGTTTTTTTATAATTAATATCCTTTCTTTTTTACCCATACAAGTGTAACTGAGCCTGTATGTACGCCTTTAAGTCTTTAAACAGTGGAATCCTTTCATAGTGACTTAGGATATGATGTAATGTCTATGCATTGTTAACAGGACCAAAGTGTAATAAACATTCGTTTTAATGAACAAAGCAAAGAGATGTAACTCAGAAGATCCACGGGGAGATGGGTTGTATAGAGTTGCCATGTTTGCATACATGCTTTTCTGACTGCAGTCAGTTTTAACAAGGGTAAAATACTATTGGCGTTAAATCACATGTGGGTTTTTGTTGTGTGGTTTGTTTTTTTTTTTTTTAAATGAGCTTCAGAATTACAGGGGTGTTCCTGAAGACATAATGGCTACATCTGTACTAATAAGCTAAATGTGTCCAGGACTGTGGGGTGGCCCCAAGGCCAACTGGCACAGAAAAGCCTACCTCCATGCTATTGAACTATCCTCGTCTCCAGAACAGCAGGGCCACATCCAACCCACCTCCTGGGAACCGGCGCTGGCTGGCGCTGGCTCCAGCACCGTGCCAGGAATTGTTTAGGAGAGCATTAGCTGGCACCAGGCTCAGCCATGCCAGGGACCGTTCGAACAATTAACAGCGCAGACATGAGAGTGCCAGGGCCTGGCATCGTTCCCCGGCACTGTTTGAGTTATTAATATCGAGTAGCCATGCGGCCTGCAGAGCCTTTATTGCTGGTGACAGTACCGGGAAAGGAGAAAGTTGGGGTTACTTTTGCAAGGCTGGCAGATAGAAAAAAAACAAAACAAAACAAAACAACAACAAAAAAAAAAAACAGGCTGCTTGGGTTCTTTTCTTGTAAACTGCACGTGTTTTATATGGAAATTATTAAGAAACAATCAAGGCAGGATCCTGCAATGCTGCCTTGGCAAAGCTACTTTTCAAAGTGTTGTAGAGTTTTGAAAAAGGCTTCACACTCGAGAGTGCACAGTGCTGAAGAATCCCCGGTTTTACTAAAGGGAAGAAACCAAGACGAAGTATTGTTCTTATAAGTCCACCCAGTCCCATGCAGCCCCTGGGACCCCTTGGCACCACATTTAAAATTTTCTGTGACTAAATAACTAGGACATTTGATGCTACCACATGTGAACACTTTACAAATAAAATGTCTTAACTAAACTCCTGTGCTTCACTGTTGTCCGGATGATGTTCAATTGAAAGTGTTATTAAATGGTGCTCTAGAAAGGTATGCTCTTTCTTTCCTATTTTCCTAGAAAACGTCTGCAAGAAGTAGTACATGGAAAGCAGGGGGAAGTAATTGTGTCCTCATCTAATTACTAAGTAGTTTTTTTGAAAAATTTCCTAGTATTAGAAAGAAATTAGCAGCACCACGTGTGTACAGCAGAAGCATCTGTCTTTGATGCGTGACTTACATATCTAGTGAGACAATTAGGTTAACAAATGCTAAAGAATAGTGCTTGATTCCTTATAAACAGTTGAATATGAGAAACCTGCCCATCCAAACCAACACTTCACATCATTAGCATATAGGAATTTCAGACTTTTCCTTATTTGCTGGGAACTGAATGCTGAACCACTCAAAAGAGAAATTACTTAACTTTCTCTTGTTGACAGAGCAGCAGATTGACAGGCTAAACAGGCTTCTGAACACTTTCATTAAAAACTCGTGTCAAGAAGTGATGATCTAGGAACAGGCAGCCATGACAGCAGCTTCATCTCATTATTTCAATGTATGACCCACATTGGAAGACAGCATAGAGTCCAGGGCCCCACCACAGTAAGCACTCTTCTAATCTGTAACAGGCAGTTGCCCTGAGGAGCTCCTGGTTGAGCAAGATGCTAATGCTGGTTCAGGGAACCTGGGTTCTGCTTCTGCTATTGCTTATTAGTTTATTTCTTTTCCTCCCTACCTCTAGGCTCACTTCAGCAAAGCATCATGTACTTAACCTCTCTGGATTTCAACAATAATTTAGGCACTAAACAGTGCTGCAATGATATTCTGAGTAGGTATGTGCTGTTGGTCAAGCTAGAGGCTGTTCTGTACCTGCTTTCAGCCAGCAAGAGCTTCTCAGCTGCTTGAACACATATCTCAGCTTGAACATTTAGCCCTTATTTGGAAGAAGAGCCAGGCTTCTGGAAACTGTGGACAGTGAGCTCTTTTGCTGGGTTTCCTTTCCCTCCACTTTCACTCTTGACCTGCTTTTCTCACTGCAGCCAGTTCTGCAAGTGGAAGAGCCCAAGGACCACAAGACCAGCTGGTCTTGCTCGGCCCCGGTCCAGTCAGCCTCATGAATGGGTCTGGTTCTAGCCCCACGGAGAGCCTGCTCCTATTTGAGAGGTCCTGGCGGTACTGAAAAGTACCTGGCCTGGACTTGACTTTGTTTCTGACTGTTTCTGAAACCCAGTTTACTGGAGCTTGAATATCATATGGTATTTGTGGCATCCTTTTCCTTCCTCTTCTTCACCTGGGGGAGTCTGCAGGGCTTTTATATCATCAAGATGATGTCAATATGATGTCAGTAGGACACAGAGAGTATTCCTGTGACTAAGAGCTGACCAGGATGGGCTCATCTACCTGGCTGCTGGACCAAGGCGATCTTTGCAAAGACTTGCTAGATTGCCACTGAGTGTGCACAGCCAGCCGGCGAGCTCTGCCAAATACTGTGTTAATTCTTGATGACGGCTGCTGCTCTACAAGGAAACAAAAGGCTGTTCGTATGGAGCAGACACTCAGCCTCCTTGCAGCACTTCGTGTGGTGTTTAGCTTTAAATATGTTTTGTCACAGCATCTTAGCAAGGGTTTGTGGTGCAATAGGAAGCTTAGAAGCCATAGGAATGTATAAGGCCAGTCCTTGTTTCATCCTGTAACCTAAAAATACAGACTGATTCCTGCAGCAGTTATTTTAGTACCAGACAGCAAACTGCTTCCTTGAGATGAAAAGGCTAAAATACCGGTACCCTCCTCATAAACAGGATCTTGATATATATGGAGAAGAATCAGACAATTTAGACTGCACGAGTCTCACACAAATGCAGACACAAACATACACAAACATGCCAGAAAGGTGACATAAGCAACACAGCTCTTCACAGAAATTCCTGCCTGTCATTCCTTTTGAGGTAAAATAAGTAAATAATAATAATAATAATAATAATAATAATAATAATAATAATAATAAAAAAGAAAGAAAGAAAAAAGAAAACAGTGAGGCTCTCCCTTGTGTTTCTGCTAGGCTCTTCCTGCACTTTAGAGCTACCAGTCTAAACATGCTCTCTCAGCCTTTCTATACCTGAAGGAATATGATGAGTTCATAAAAAGACTGACAAGATCGTGTGGCACCTTAACGGAGCACCCAGTGTTTTCCTTCCTTCTTACCCTGGAGGTTGGCCCCAGCTTATATAAGAAGAAAAGGAGGGGAAAAAAAAAAAAAAACAAACATAGAGAGAAGGTGGTTTTACTGTTAGATAGACCAGAGAAGGAAGCTCTGGCTGTACATATTTGAATTGCAAAGACCTTAGGCTTTGCAGCCAATGCTGTCAGTGGAGCTGCAGAAAGGAGGGACACATCTTTGGGGAGTCCTGAAGTAATTTTAGCTACAAACATTTGCCATTTCCCTTGATGCTGTCTTGAATCAATCAGTGCTACACTCTCTTTCTTAAATGTCATAGTCTCCAGAAATATTTGGGAGTACTCCATGCCAGGAAATTTAATCCTTCCTAGCAAACAAATAGCCACTGATTCCAAAAGGACTCTTCTGAAGTAAAGTTCTCTCAAAGGTTTGACTCCCTACTTATTTCCACCACTGGGATATTAAGGACAGCTTTTGTGTGAAGGGAAGAGCCATGCATGCCTAAAACCCGGTGAATCACCATTTAAGAGAAGGTTTCAAGGGTCCAGTTACTATTTTGAGGTCTTGCAGCAATATAGCTGTTATGCAGGTTTCTTAGATGTAGAAGAGGGTAGTGAGAGTTTCCAGCTGAAGAAGTTCCTTCTCACCACTTTCAGCATCCTCTTGCTCGTGCTCCACTGAAAATGAAGTGCAAATGAATAATCGAACTTGAGGGTGTTGAACCTGAAGCAGTTTTTATGGAGAAGTAAGAGGAGCAGGTAAGGTGAACAGCCAACCTGTGTTACAGGAAGAACAAGGGGATGATCTCCAGTGTAACACCACTAAAGTCACCAGAGGTGCACCAAAGAGGAACTGAAGCTTAGATCTCTATCGACATGGGATGCTATTTCAGTTGGGGATAGCTACTGCTTTGGTGTTGGGCAGGTTAACATTCTAACATTAAGCACAAATTAGCCCCTGTGCTTCTGGAGCCAAGGAGGTTCAGTAGAGTTTGGACAAGCAGACACGACTCAGGGACTTTCACACCCCTTTGTCTCCAGTGTTGGGTCAGAAATCTCACAGGACAATTTTCATGTGTTTACTCAGCTCCGTGAGCCTTTCCTTCCGAGAAACACAGTCATGACAGCAACAAAAACTACCTTCTTTCACCACTCTGAAAGAGTTCAATACAAGTTTGTTTTGCTCTCAGGTTAGGGTTGGGTAGATACAAGGGTGTTGTTTCTGATTTTATCCAAGCTGTTTTGTTCCTGCTTTGCTTTTGTGTGCCTGTTGTCTTTGGGAGAGCATTCCTCACAGTAATAAGGTGGCATCTCCCCAGACTGCCTCCAAGCTACCGCTGACATTCATGCTGCAACCCATCCTCTGTCAGAGCGTGAGCAATCAATTACAGATAGTCAACAGCTCCTTAGAGAAGCTTTTCCAAGAGCGAAGTGAAAAATAAGAAACACTAATAATTATGTCAGGCTACCACAAGTTTATTACCAGAAAGAAAGCAGGCAAAGAGCAGAGAGCCCAGCTGATAGCTTCTCCCACATGGGCTCACACAGCAGCCAGCAGCCACTCGCCACATGGCCCCGCAGCTGGGTCCCGGCTTGGGTTAGAGGGCAGGAGAGCAAGGGAGACCGTCTTGGATGGTTTCAAGAATGGATGGCAAAAAAAGTAGCTTTTCCAGTTAAATCCTTCACTGCCATTAGCAACAGGCACAAACCCCTCCATGCTGACACCCCACCAAAAGCAGCAGCTGCTTATTACTACCCTCCTGCCTTCCACCCCACACACTTCTGGCAAAGAGACCAGTGTCCCTCCTCCTAAAATTGAGGGGGAAGGAGAGGAGGGAGGACGAGGGGGCCAGCTAGACCTTTCAGCGGTACCAGGGCAGTAAGCAAGCCCACATATGAGCATGTCATTCAGGATACATATGCAACAGGAGCTGAATTTTGTTGGTATAGGCCCGCTCCGCTTTGGCTCTTCTCAGCTTGTGGGTACTTTTCCTTTACAACCTGCACAGTGCTTGTCCTCTGTATTTTCCAGCACATGCATGCTGCATTTTCTATGCCTGCTGCTTCGCAGAACGCTTTGAACAGGCTCAATAAAAACACATTTATGCCGATGCTGGCTTCTTTTGTCAGAGCAGAAACAGCCCTCCTCCATCTCACAGACCTCCTGCTGCTCTGCGTGTGTTAGAGCCAGTTCAAGTGCCTTTGCTGTGCCCTGCCAGCAAGCACTCTCTGCTGCTGCCCTCACACTCTCTTGCTTTCCTTACCACCCCCCTCCATCCTAGGAAATAATTAGCAAAGAAGAAATAATAAAGCAATATAAAGTGCACTTCTGAGGCTTCCGACAGCTGTTGGCAGCCGCACTCGCATATTCCTGGTGCTGCTCAGCTTCACTAGAGAACCACATACTCCTTCCCTTTTCAGGTGCCCCCCTGCCTCCGCGCACCTGGGCTGAGGTCAGATGAAGAGGAAGGCGCCCGCCCCACACCAGCCTCTTGCAACACCTGGAAACTGCAGGAGTAGGGAACACACATTTCCCTCAGGGCAGAAAAAGCAAGCCTTTGCGGTGTGGACAGTGTCCCACTGCATAATACCCAGCCGTAATGAATAGGTAGGCTGTAGGTATAGTCTATAAATAGGTCCTATAAAGTGCTATTAAAGCAGCATACATCTGTAGTGTTGCTTGCCTCAGCCAAAAGTGTCACAAATTACTAGAGCTACAGCAGAAAAGGATATCGCAGCCTGATGAGTGCTTGTGAGTGTATTTTCAATTTGAGGGATAATGGAGTGACAAGTCTGCAGGCTGCAGAACTCTCTGGCACCAAGACAGGCACCAAGGGGGCATCTCTCCACTTCCCACTTCTCAGGAGAGGTGGCCAAAGAGAAATACAGAGCTCCTTTGCTATCTCCCCTCAGGCCTCAGCTGCTCTACTGAAAGTCACTACAAAGGTGTCAGTAAATAGCAATGACAGTGATAAAATTTCCTTCATAAATGTCCATACAAGTGTCAAGTACTTCACCACAAAAGAACGGCCAGAGACCAAAGCGATACTTTATTCTTGCACAAGGCCAGACATAAACAAGCACTCTTAATGGGGCTGGGGAAAGGGCTTTGCAGTCCATTAGCTACCTGCTGAGCATAAAAGTCTTTGGCTGCATGGATGTACTGATAGGGCATGCTTCTTGAGTTCTTACTCTGAATAATGAGAACAGACAAAAATATGAACTGTAGTAAAAGCCACAAGAGATGCCGGTAGCTGCAGTCCTGCAAGGACAGGATTTCTGGTTATGGACAGCTTAGAAGTAGCCTCTCTATGGGAATAGTTGTTCAACATCATTTTCCCTCATCATCTGGTCCCACCTATGGACTTCTGCACTGGGAAGACTGGGATTTTCTGACATACTGGGAATCTCCATGCCAGCTCTGCACAGTTTGGAACATTTCTTCTACCTTGCCATACACATAGCATGACATATGTTCACTGGTTTCTTACTAATGTCATATAATTACAATATCCTTATCCGATTAGCAAGCTCGGGCATGCTTGACTCACACTGTATCTCAATTAATTTTACCCACAAACATTGATGTACTAAGTCCTGAAACAATGCCTATGTAACTCCCTAAGGCATTGTTTTGATTCCATCCTGGAACAAGGTCACTCTCCTCTTGATTGATGGTTTTTCATTCTTTATATTTTCCTAACAGTTGTTTCTTAAACAAGAATTTCACTGACAATAAACAGAATAATCTTCACAAACTGTTTGAAAATTTAATGTCTCCTGCTAGCCATTGTTCAGAAGTTTAAAGTAGATATATTAATTTTTTACTGCTTGTTGAATCAAATAGCTAAATATGGATTTCATGTTGAAAGGCTACCTCTCACAACCAGAGCACCCTGCAAAAGAGAGATGCACAGCTAGCAAGCATACAGTCTCCAAAAGAAGTCTGATTGCATTTGCAGAGTGCCAAACTTACCGACCTGAAATTTTCTGACTGCTCTCAGTGCCCAGTCTGCTCCTTTCCATAGCACTGTATGACTCTACCCTCCATGCCTCTACAGCCAGGTGTCTGCCCCAGGTACTGGCAGGTATCTCTCCCCAAGGACAGCTGGGACAACCTCTCGAGGAAGGCTTGCTTTCACCATTGCCTAACCTACTTGCCCATACCTCCGACCTGAAGGGAAGGACCACAGATCCTTTCCATGATCTTTTTCACTCCCTGCCTCATCAGCCCTGCTGGAAAAGAGCCCTGAGCTATCCCAGGAGCCTGGCATGCCACCTCACCCATCCCTGCCTGCTGCTCACAGCTCCACCCAGCCAACTCTACCCATATATCATCCTCCAGTGAATTTTACAAGCCACTTGTTTGGAGGCAGTGATTCTCCAACCACTTGCATTTTCTGAAGCTTTTCTGAGCATCCAGGGGACCAGGGAGGGAGCCCCGCATACCAGGTGGATGGTGAGGGACTGCGGGCAGCCGCCGAGCAGTTCAGCTCCAGACTTTCTTTCCAACAAGTGACCTGCAAGTGAAATGTGGGAAAAGTAGTATCCAGATCATCATCTGGTATAAATCAACAAATCCCCACTAAAGACATTAAAGCTCTACTGGTTTGCACCATCTGGGAATTTGGCCGCAGGGGAGGACTTCTTAATGTTGAGTTTTTAGCGTTTATCACAGATATACATGGGAGGAAAGCTAGTGCCCTATCTGCTCTCAGCGAGCATTACCAACCCCTACAGAGATCAATAGGAGCTCCCTGCTCACATCAAGAGCAGAATGATGCCCTAAAATTAGCATGTGTTTGAATCAGTGCATTGTATCTTGTTTGCAGATTCGTAGCACTGAGTAGATATCGAGGGCATAGGAAAGCTAGCCAGTTTAAACAAAGTAAGAATTGACCTAAATTTCTGCTAAGCTGAAACTTGTATTTTTTTGGATGGGAGAGAGAATAAAAGGTGTCCAGAAATGCTCATGTTTTGGTTCATTTGATTATTTTGTGTCTTCTCCTACACCTAGCTCCAGCAGACAAGAAATAATAAAATTTCACATACTTCGTACTTGGGCTGAACTGGGAGGCATTGGGCTCCTGTCCACAGAATGGGCGGCTTCTCTTCTAACTCATAGACCAGATACTGACAAATAGGCTTTGGGTGGTTTATCTTAACTCTCCAAAGCTGTGCCCATCAGCTAGCTATAAGCTTGGGCAACTTCCTGGTTAGTCCAGAGTGTCTCAAAAAGACAAATCATATTTGCTGTGTAGTGTTTCACATATTCCTGTGTGCTGTCTCACAATCATATTCTAAATAGCAAAACTGAAATAAATCTGGAATGAAATGAAAGGAAACATGTTTATTCTTTATATTTATGATAGCAATAAATTCCCTTAAGACACTGACTTTTTTGTTTAATGCAGGGGCTACCAAATGTGGGCTGGGTAATGGATATTTTATGAATGCAGCCTTGCCTTGAGCAACTGATTGTTCAGTTATTAGGTAAAAGATTGTAATATGCAAAAATAAGAAAGTAAAAAAAAAAAAAAAAAAGAGCACGAGTGGGCTATGATTATATATCAGTTTCAGCAAGCTAATGGCTAAATTACAATTATAATAGATTATGTCTTCAATATACAGCCTCTTCCTCTAGGAATACTTTCCTCATATTTTACAACTTCTGTAGCTTACTGAAGAAGAAGTCCCCCACGCTCCTTTGTAGTTTATCTTTCTCTAAACTAGCTCAGATTTTTTTTTTTTGTCATTGTATATTTCTGTTTCTGCGGATAATATTTTTCTTGCTGGAAGAAGGTAGAGGGTGTATGCAGAGAACTGTTTCCTCTAGGTCCTAGCGCACTTCCTCTGTCTGCATCTAAGCCAGGAGGAAAAAAAAAAAAAAAATGTAAGCACTCTTGTTTTCCTTCTGCTATTTTGTCATCTAGTTGTGCCATTTTCATGTTCATCATAGGGATATATCTTTTTTTTCAATCCAGCAATTGTCCATGGATGAATGATTAGAGATCCAGTGAAAAGAAAAACTAATGACATGGACTGGTTACTGGCGTTCAGTGTTTCTGCTACTGTGTTTATCCACTGATTCCACTGTTATGAATAATACACATATTCATCATGCCACTGCTTCAAGGCACAATGTTGTCATCCAGGTCCTCTGTGCATTTTAAGTAGTTGGAGCTTCCCCTGAGATCTTGGGACTAAAAGACATATTTGGTGTGAACTGTACTGAGATCAGTGAAACCACTGAGATCTGGGATGAATCTGACCCAAGGAGAGAGACTCTCAAGAGTTCCATTTAATCTCTGTTGCAGCATGGTTTTCCCCAGGAATCTCCATAGCCATCCATCTCTCTAACACACATAATAAATAATTTACTCACAGATATAAGGGAGCACTTTGCTTCAATCTGCTAATGATCTTAGCACTGAAAGGGGCTCTACTGTGCTTAAACCCTCTTTACATTACCTGAGAGACTCAAAGCGCCATTACAGTAAAATGAGATGACAGGAAATAAAGAGGAGATGGCACAGTGAAGTATTTTGAATTATGGAAAAAATACTTATGTCCTTCACCTCTTCGTGGCACATTTGTGTTGTCTTTTCTACTTACAGTAGTTGTCAGCATTTCTATGCCTTTTTCAGGTGGATCTTCAGCTACTTAAATACCCAAGTGAGATTCATCTCAAGTGATCTTAGCCGTCTAGTCAACAGAGACCAACACTTGTGCAGGGGCTTATTTCTGTATTACAGATGGAACCTACATGACTTGCATAGAAGTTTTGACAGCTAAAGCCAATGAATCCCATTCCTAAATATCAGTCTGAACTCAGTCCCTTCTCATCAAGCCTGGTGTCCCTTTGTCACTTGCCTTGCATATTGGGGTTTGGCTTCAGCCATGTGCCAGTGCCTCCCTGCAAACACCAAGATAAAATTGCAAATAAAAACCATCATACATATGTGTCACAGCACAGAAAGCATTTAAAATAAAACTGAAAAGAAATGTCAAACCATGATAGGCTTCGGCTCCAGAGGCCAGCTTCTGGTCTTACGTCGTGGCCTGAGCCCTGCCAAGTATGGCAAGTACAGCAGAGATACTCCGAGTTAATGTCTTTTTAGAGGAGAAATGTGCTTGCTGCAATCTTTTCCTCACTTACACAGGATCTGCCCTTTGTCTGACTGATCCCCGTTACGTATATTTGAGCACTCTCTTCTCTAGCTCAAAATGACCTGGATGCTGGCTCTTCCGACCAAATGTTGTTCCAATCTAGAAGCTTCCAATATAAGGAAGTCTTTCATGACAGCTTTAATATCTGTGGTTAATTTCCTCCTTGATCTGCACTTTTTTATCGCCTTAAGTAATTCATTTCCATCCCTGGCACTGCACCTTTTAAGAATTGATTTAAAATTAATACATGAATAAAACAGTATAAATAATGTATGGCTGCTGTATTTAATATTAATAGCCCTTAAATGAGGAAAAATTGCATACCTGCAGATGATTTGCAAAAGGACTGTAGGGCCATACTATTAGACTGCAAGGAGAGATATTGTGGTTGCCCAATGCTTCCCATCATAAGAGATTTTTTATTTCAGTTTACAGATTTGTCAGACTTCCCTTCTGCAGAGATTCTTTTGAGAGTAGACTTTTGCCTCAGAGTGAATTATTCACCACTATGCACATTGTGAAAAACATCTCCCAAATAGCTCAGATGTTTCTGAGAATGAAACAAGGGGGGGAAAGTGTGTTGTTTGCTGACATAAGACAAGCTGTATGAGCAGAGCTAACAGCACTGCACTGTGGAGCAAGAACTGGGCAGAGATGTAGGCAGTTTGTCTTGTGATGCCCCTGAGAAAATTCCCCTCCTACCCCAAACTTGATCATGTGAATAAGTGTTTGAACCTGCCGAGCACAGGCTTGCTGGAGCACCTCAGCATGTGTGTCCTTGCAGAGGGCACACGGCAGCCTGGTGGTGAGCCTGTTTGCATTTCTGTGCATCACGGCAAGCCTGAGCTCCTACAGCAGTGGTGCTCCCCCTGATCTGAACTCAGTGGGGAAGAGGGTGACACCAAGGAGAACCAGGGTGATGGATGAGGACACAGGGTAGAGGATGAGGACAGGAACCAAGGTAGAAAATAAGAGCATGGGCTGGCAGGGCAAGGACCAGAAAGGTAAACTAAGAATTAGAGCAGAGTCCCAATGAGATAATGAGACCATGATTTGGCAAAACTAGGAATTAAGGAGCATAAAATGGTTAAGAAAACACTGGGATAGGCAGTGCCATTCATGGCGATGCTGAATTTGCTACCTCTGGGCACTTCAGTGTGCCCTCCTGCCAGCACCTGTGCCCCATAGCTAGTGTACACTATAGTGCACCCTGAGTTTCTGCAGAGCCATGACCTTCCCCATTGCCCTGCCAGGGGGACAAAGCAAGCAGAGACCTGGAGGTGAGCTTCTGCGTAAACTTTTAAAAATACCTCTTTCCTAAGCTTTTTTAATATTGAAGAGAAAGCACAGGAAGGCCCTGGCATTTAGGGAACAGCTCTCACCCAGAAGAGCTGCTGTCTCTCATGCTCAACCTCAACGAGGATAACACACCACCTGCTTTGCTCACTGCAGTGGCTCTGTCATCACACAGGTCAGATGAGCAGGGCTGTTTGGAAGGGATGAGGACTAAGCAGGAAAAAGTCTGAGACTGAGGAGACCAGCATACACAGGACATGCTTGGTTTCCAGCAAGCAAGGGGTTAATGCTGGTTCAAGCCCTCACACAGGTGTAATGAGTAAAGGCTGGAACTGATGGCTGTCAAGGAGGGAATACAGGAAACTTTCACTCTTTAGGAAGGAAGACGGCTGGGAGAAAGGATTTTTTCACACCCAATGAACACAGGGCTTGTTTGTCCATTGGACCAGGGATTTCACCTCCTTTCTAATGAGTCAGTCAAATGCTCCTTTTGTTTCACACACATCCAGTGTGCTTTCCACCACCACAGACACAGCCCTGTGGAGGACACCTCGCTGCCCTGAAAACTTTTCCCTCAGTGGCATTTCCTTACCTGCTTGTTCAGTTGCCATCTCACCATGACCGCATGGCCCCCTCGTCAGGTTCAGTGGGGAGAGAAAGAGCTTCATGATGTTTTCACACCAGAGAGGTCCTGGTCAAGATTCAGCAGCAATGTCTGTGCTGCTAGAAGCAAAAAGGTTGCTCAAAAGAGACTTTTTGTGTCTCTAGTGATGGTTTTGTGAATCCATTCTTAATCTTTCTGGCTGTGAGTGATTATTTGTGTGTCTGTGGGAGGAAGGAGCCAGTGCCGAGATGAGTGTGGTAGAGCTCAGAGGAACCTCCTCCATGCTGAGTCCCTGCCAGGACTGATCCGTGGGTGACTAGTCCTGCACTTTGCCTTGTCCAGAGCCCTTCTCTGCTCTGGTCTCAGTTGTTTCCGTAGTCTCCCTAAGAAGAAGGGGTGCTTATTCATTCCTTGGGTTACCTTCTCAAAAGTAGGCAATGAGGATTTCCAGATATTCCTAGTGATGTCAGTAAATTCTTGAACTCACTGGATGTGTCTGTATACTGTTCACTTATGATAGCAGCCTGGCTTTAAAGAACAGCTTCTGTCATTGAATGGCAATACATCAAGACATTGTTTAGTTACATGGCTAACGTGTCCATGCCACAACTCAACTCTGACATGTTCAGCTAGAGAGGCAGGACTCAGCACCTCCAGATGAAGAAAAGGACAGATATGACACTCCAGCACCAGCAGATAAATGTCCAGAGACAACAAGATACACCTGATTTATTTTAAAACAACATACAGGACTTAACTACTCGTAGCGTCAGACTCTACAAACGAGTCTGGCTGCATACTGCAGACCAATGGAACAGTCACAGAAATACAGAAATTTTCACCAAAATCTCCTGCGAGTCCAGCTTGAACATTAGCCCAAAAGCAGGTTTGTGAACCTTGTGGCAAGGTAAGTGACTGCACAAGTGCCAGCACTTGTCACTAGAGGGGCTGTTGGTTTTGCAGGGGATGGCTGGGAGCAGGGAGGGAGAAATAGCCAGACTCTGCAACTCTATCTGGATCTGCAGCAAGATGCTGAAGGAGGCTAGATGGATGGGCAGCTATTTAAGGAATGGAGGAGCTTACAGCCCCAACTGCTGCATCCAAAAGGCCAAGAAACAGTCTGACAGGCCACTGACATAGGGAATCTGTTCTGAGGCAAAATGAGGGGTGTGTAGTGTATGTCCATGTACAAAGCCAGAAATATACCCAAGGAGAGTAATCCTCTGCTAGTAGGAAAGAGGGCTCATCCACATCCCAGAAGAGTTCTCCCTAAACTTAAGGCCAATCAAAAATATACCAAGCCTTAGCTTGTTAGGGATGTGTAACTTGACTTGCTGCCTTGTGATGGGATCTGAATTTAAAGGTGCTACTTCTGTTTTTATTTATCCCAGGTCAGCCTGGTTAAAACATTAGTGTTTTACCAGTGAGGCAGCAAGCAGAAATGGGTCGAGAACCTGAGATGCAGGTTTGCTTTGCAGAACAGATCACATTTGTCTCCAAACAGATGACACCTTGGCACCTTTTGCTCCCCTGAAATTTGCAGGTATCTTCCCCCAGAATCCAGCTGTGCCAGGGCAAAGAGTCTTATGGCTGCTGTAGAGTTTGGACTTGGACCTGCTCAGGAATTTAACATGGTGTTAACAGCTAAAATGCAAGACTGAGGGAAGTCAGACAGAATAACTGAGAAGGCATCAGCAACCACCAACAGGATGAAGCAAGCTGGACCAAGACAATGTGTGAGAAGGACTAGGGAAATGTGAGCTCTTTGGGGGGGTCCCCATGGGTCTGCAGGTGCGGTCTCCAAGGGAATACAACTGGTATCCAAACCAGCATTCATCACAAAAAACATTAACCGTGAACCCGTTATTTGCTGATGGATGTGGCAAAGCCAGTTCAGGAGCAGACCAAAAAATGTAAGGCACAAAACTAAGAAATGGACAACGGGATCTGTCTGGGCATTTCCCAAAAGAAATGTTTCAGGTTTTGAAGCTGGGCTGACCAGGAAGTTCCATCTTTTCTCACCAAAGGGGAGGAAAGAGGCTGACTGAGGAGGGAGGAAGGAGTAAGAGTCGCATTCTGATCTGGGCTCCCACAGGAGATGGTGCAGCCAGGGGTGGTGGGGGCAAGGCTCAAACTGCCTGGAAGTTTAGAGCACAGACCAGTGTCAATTACACACTGGCCCAATCCCTGTGCACCAGGAGAGCACCTGAGCCATCTGTCCCTACTGCAAATCAAGCAGCCAGTGGCTTTGAGCCCACGGCTCCCAGATTCCCTTTGAGTGTCCTTGCTGCTGACCTACAAAGCACACAGGGCTTGTTACCTCCATTCAGGGAACCAAGCTTGCTCTCCCTCCAGATTTCCTTTGTTTTTATCTAAAGGGCCGGAATCAAAACAAATGGTTTCTGCAGCTTCAAAACAAGACATAGTCTATATTTAGACATGTCAGAAATTCTGAATAGTAAACCCAAAGCACTGTTGTTTCTATTTCTCAGCACTGCCAGCAAACCAACCTATCTGTTATTTGCTATTGTCTATCCTTACTGTGACTTGGGAAGCCCAGGTTAATACAGCAGTGATAAAAGGTAACGAGACAGTCTGCTCAAGTTAGTACATTCAGGTTAGAGGTGAACTTAAATCTACTGGATAAAAGATAAAATAAAAGTATACTGGATAAAATTGTCCTTAGTCTTCTTGCTCAGAGATAATTTAATAGGGCAGAGCAAGGTAAACTGAGATCATTCTCAGCCCATGCCCATGCTGTATCTGATGTCCAAGCCCAAACCACAGCAGGGTCAGCTCCCCACCAGCCCAGCGGTGAACCAGGATTTGCTGCAGCAGCCTGATGGGGACAAAGCAATCACCCTCGGAATAATGTCAGTTCAAACTCAGCAAAGGTCTACTATGATTTTTCCTACCAGAGGATATCACATATTTGCACACAGTGACTGTCACTGTTTGCTATGCCATCCTGATTCCCCAGGGCACGATGGATGGAGCCGACCTGTGAGCTCTGGGTGCCCAGGGGCCACTGTGGGGCCAGTGGCTTGTCTTGTGTAGGCGGAGTGGCGAGCTGTGCAGGCAGCCAGAGGGGCTGAGACCCTTTGCACACTTCTCCATGGCACAGCCCCCCAGCAGGCAACCCCAATTTTGGGGCCCGAGGCCATATATAGAGTGGAGAGAAAATGGAGAGAGCATGACTGCTTAAATGCCTGAAGCCTGAATCGCCACCACTCCAGCTGCAAGGATTGCTTGGAAGTTATGTGCTGCACTTCCTGAGTGAATGCTATGCCAACATCCAGAATGTTCTTGTTAGGGCTGAGAAACAAGAGACACACAATATGCAAGTTGCTGAGATGATCAAACTTTGCTGCAGTTGGGAGACAAAAATGTGTAGGAATTTCTCAATACTTACTGCAAAGTGATGGATGAGGCATCTTGGGAGCAAAATATATTGGGAACACCCTAACCTGTGAAGGAAAATGGGAGCACGGGAGCCAGGGTTTAATCAGAGAGGGGAAATGCTGCAAGCCACAAAGATCAAGATGATTTGCAGGAATGGGGTCTGCAAGGTATCAGCTTCCTGCCAGACTCTGAAAATCACATTCCTGGTCCTCTTCCACTCCCCCAGTCTGCCTCACCTCACTTTCTCCCTGCTGTTGTGTCCCTGGTGCTGTCTAATGACCTCCCCCCAACCTCCTAGAAGCCTCAGAAGCTTAGCAAGAGCTGCTAGAGTGAAGTCTCCTCCATCTCCAGCAAAATCTAAGAAGTCCATGGGGAAGGACGTCAATGGTGAGGACCATGATGCAAAGTCACAGCAGCCAGCAGGGATGGAGCAGGCGTGTGGCTGAGAGCAGCCAGGGTCTGATGTCATTGAGGGAAACATGGAAATACAAGGCACGCTGTGGTGCTTCCAAAAGGGGGATCCTGAAGTGGCTAAGAGAGGACATGACAAGGCACATCAGCAATGACAGCTAAAGTCATATGAATGACTGCTGAAAAGGACTCCACACTATAGCAGTATCAGAGAAATAATGAGAGCCAGGGCAGCGTTCATCTGCACTCCTCATGGCATCATTTGCCTAATCTGCCTGAGATCTCCCTCAGATACAGCCTCACATTCGACAAATGACATGGATCGGCTGAAGAGCCATTGTGCCATACCTGGAAACTATGCTCAGTCCCCAAACCATCAGACTCCGGGACATGTGCTCCACTCCAAATACAAATCTCAAAACATGCATGCAGGTGTGGAGACCTTCCTGGCCAGCCAGGCTGCTGCCCCAGGGATATTTTCTTCCTTTTTTTTTTTTCCTATTATTGGAGGAAAGAGGTTCCTTTCATAGCCTGCTGTGCTCCCTTCCCCAAACACCCGTTGGTGCCTCAAGTTTTAGTCAGCTACTTAATGGAAAGCAGCACCCTTCCAAACCTACCCACCCTGTCTGCAGAGCCAGCTGCTATTGCCAGAGCAAAACAAGTAGTTTCTTCCCCCTGCCCCGTGGGCTGTGCATGCTGAGTCTGGTCGTTCCAGACTTTGCTAGCGCTAAAAGAAAAAGGATTGAATGCGAAGACCGGAGCTTTTGCGGTCAGGCCCAGAAGCTGTCCTATTTCAGATCTGCTGGAGCATCTGCCTCAACATACGTAGTGAACAAGTGTGTCCTGTTGTGTGCCTTCCCCAGAAGTCTTGTGGATATGGCCTTGTCTTTGACCTGACCTAGCTCTGCCTCTTGCCTGACTCCTGCCTTGTTTCAAAGGCAGAATCCTAGGATTTGCTGGCACTTTACAGCATTCGTCATTCTCTAAAGCTCAGTCATTTTGCCACGGGGCTTCAGTGTAGCCTGAGCAGTGATGCAGCAGTTTGGCTGCCTCAGGGCTGCAGATGCAATCTCTCTCCAGTGCATTCAGGTCTCGTTTGTGGTCAAACCTCTGCTTGTGCTGCATGCAGATGAATGGCAAGTACCCGCAGGAATCTGCCTAACTGACACACGCCCCGCCAGCTGAGCAGGAAAGAGATTTTGAGGCAGAAAGGCCCTGGAGCAGCAGCCGTCACGTTTCTTACTTGCTGTCTGGCAAGCACTCTGGCTCTGCAGCCACCCTCAAAGGCTGAGGGCAGAGTCAGGAAGATGTTGACTGCAGAAAACAAATCCCAGTTACCCGATCATGGCCATTGGCACCCAGCAGAGATGCTGAAATTCACCTGGGCCCCAGGTGACCGCAGACAGTGGGGCTGCAAACACCCCGATGCAACCTCACCAGTGGCTCCCTCCATGCTGGGGTTGGGCTGGCAGAGCTGCCATGACAAGCTCTCCATCCTCACCATGACGTGGCCTCGCACTCAACGACAAAACCTTCCTCCCAGAAGGCCATTCTGGCTCTTTCTGAACGGCTGCCTGAGCAGCATGAGGCAAAATTGCAGCAGAGATGGAGGCACAACGGCCCAATGTTATTGACTCCAGCCAGCGAGCAGGCAGTGTAATCTGTCTGCTTTTGTTCCGTTCGCTTGGTGGTGTGCTCTCATTAGCCCCCCACCAACAGTCAACCTGTCAGCAGGTCTGCACTCCAACTGCCTGACCTCTGACTTCGACTCATTCTTCCACAAATTAATTTCCCAAATTGACAAATTAAAGTGCACAGTATGCCCAAGGTCACTAAATCACACTGGGTTCTGGTAAATGTCAACCAATATTAGGGGAAAAATCAAAACAAAACAAAACAAAACAAAACAAAACAAAACAAACAAACAAAAAAAACCCTAGGGTGATGGAAGGGATAGAAGGTAAAAAGGGAGGGGAAAAAAAAAAAAAGAAAAAACAAACAAAAACAATCCACGTTTGTTTAAAAGAAATGGACAAAAAATTCTCAACTGTAGTTCCTGATTTGCAGAAGATGATGCTGTGTGAGAGCAATTAAAATGGAGGCTAACAGCTGCCCTGGCACACAAGAAGGGCTGAAACATGGCTGGCCGGAGCCCTGTGCCCCAGCAGACGGTCAGCACAGCTACCCAAAATGGCCTCGGCTGGCCTGGGAAGGCAGTGCCTCCATGAAGCCCGAGCTGGGTCTCATCTCACTTGCAATACCACCACACTAACACATCGCAATTAAGTTTTTCCCAGTTCTTGTCAGTTGAATGAGAATCCCGGCCAGGAGCTGGACGTCGGGTGAGCCAGTGCACTCAGGTACCCGGGATGAGGGTGGGAAGGCAGACTGAGAGGGACCTGTGGGGACATCAACTCCAGGTCCTCGCTGCCACCGTAACCACATTGTACAATCCTTCCCACCTGCTCAAAAGCAATCAGAAGCCCCCTAAGCTTCAGTGTAGTCATGGTCAATTTGTATTGTTCATGTGCCAGCATTTCCTTGATCTGAATTCATGCTTTCTTTGCCTTTGTATTTACTCACTGCTGTATTTAAAGAAAGCCACCATGTCCCCTCTCAGCCACCACTCACTGGGTGATGGGATCCCTGCTCCCCTGATGCTCCTAATAGCCTGGGTCTGCACCTGCGCCAGCAGAGCTTCATCTTTCTCGACCACAGCAGACAGCAGTGCTCCAGGGGAGATCTCACCCCTCTCCGGTGGCATTAATACTTTCCTGCCTCTTGGGAAGGCTGTGACTCATATACCCTACGCTCGCATTTGTCTTTTTCATGCCAGTAAGATATCTCTGCTTCTTAGTTACCCCTATCAACTAATACACCCAGGTCTTTCTCTTCTATGCTTGTTTCGAGCTGATAAGCTTCCAGCTTATAGTGGAAATTCATGTTATTAGTCCCTAAGTGCATGACCTCGCACTCTGTAATATTGAATTTCATCTCATTTCTATTAGTCCGGTCCTCAAGGTCAGTCAGTGCTTCCTGTACCATAGCCTGATCTTCTTGCATAATAACTATGCTCCCAAACTTACTGTCATCTGCAAATTTCAACCACACACTCCTACCTTTCATGACAAGGCCATTACTGAACATATTAAGCAGAATCAGTCACAAGATTACTCCTTGAGCAGCAGCACAAGTAGCCCCCCTCCAGCTTGATCACTCCCACAGTAACACCACCTGTATTCATCCCTTCCTTAGCCAGATCTCCGCACCTTCTACCTAAATTCATCATCCCCCACTGAACAAATAATTTCCCATGTGGCACCATGTGCTTTGCTGATAGTCAGATAGATCAGCCATGTTTCCTCTACCAGGAAAACCAATTAGCTTTCTTTGATAAGATATCAGGTTCTCCTGGCACAATTCACCTTTGATAAACCAGGCAGCACACAATCTTATTTTCTATTTGTCTCCTTTATTCTTTCCTATAAAGACCCCAAAGGTGTTTGCCTTGCACAGAGTGCTGATGAAAGTACACTGGCTGTGCAGACAAAAGCAGTGCGCGTTGTCACATTAGTGGTGTTTTCACCTAGGAGGACACCAGAAAGAAAGAACCACCATTGCAGTGATCCTTCCTCTGCCCTTCTTCTACAGCCCTTCTCCTTGTACAGTGTGGAAGCAGCAGTATTTGGCACATCCCCTGTCCAAGTCCAGGTGTGGTACCTGGTATAGAATGTAACTACAGTACCAAAAATTGGTGTTCTCCAGAAACATGAAAGAGCAGACTAAAACACTCCCATTTCATTCTCCCTGCATGCAACACTTTGTGGTCCTGCTGAACTATATAGGACTGTTTATGGAGTAAATTATTAGTCTATAAACCAGGTTCAGTGGCTGCCATCTGGAACAATTTCACTTCTTGCCTGAGTTGTTTCTATTATCAGTATGAACAGGGGTCATCATATATGAGAACCTGGCCTACATTTGCTGTCCTAGTTGTTACTGTTGCTTATCAGAGCATCCTCCCAAGGGGTTATGCCTTCAGTAGGCTCTACTGTAGGGCTGCCCCTTAATAGATGTACAGTCAGTGCCATCATATCATTCAGGAAGTCACTGACAAGCAGAGGCCTGAGGTTTTACTCTTCCTGTATCGAGACAACACCACCAGCCTGCATTTGCCTGAATTGATGTTGTGTTTCTGCAGGGCTCGGTTCTGCACAGCCTGCTCTACAGGGAAAGAGGAATGGGATGCATGTTAGGGTGCTGCCATGGGAGGCAAGGTATGAAATGTTTAGACCACCCATCTGTACATAACCCTGGTGGGCAGAGGTTATCCCATGGCTGTGTCATGGTTCTGTGAAGGGGGTTCCTGTAGCCTTCGTCACCCAGTGAGCTGAGGGCAAGGAAAGACAGCAGCTCTCGTCCCCTCCCCTCTTCTCCTTCCCTGGGGTCATGACTGACAGCACAAGGAAGAAGTTGGGTCTTCTCCCTCCAAGGTGAGGCAATGCCTGTTGAAGGAGGGCATGGCAATACAGGGCAGGATTTTGGCTTTGAGCAGGCATCTCTCTGGTTCCCCTTTCTCACTAAGTCCCTTCTCTGGATTTCAGGGGAGCAGGCACTTATTGCTGTTCCACTGCAAAGGTGGAGGACCAGGCTGCCCACAGCAGCCACTGACGCAGCTCAGGGCGGAGGGAGGTGGGGTCTGCCCATCACTGCCCATTATTTCCTGCAGTGAAAAACTAATCGGGCAAACAGTCCTATATATTTTTATGTGTTTGGATAAAAGGTAGTGTCATCCAGTTAGATGACTGAGGGGAATTCTTACGCTCCCTGACTCCCTTGCACTGGCACGTAGTCTGGATTAAAGACCAGCCAGGAGTAAACTCCCAGTCATAACTCATCTGAGCATGGTCAGGAAGGTATGAATCTCTGCATATCACATGGAAACTGCCTGCTTTCTTCTTCCCTGCTTCCAGATGATAAAACACAGCATAAAAGCAAATCATCATCTGAAGAATTTTGTTGGTTTTGTGGAGGGTTTTTACTATGGTTTATCCCCTCCGCTGTAACAATGACATTGCACTTCTCCAGCTAGAAGTTCAGCTCATAAAATATGCTCTTTCATGTAAAAGATGATCATGTCACCCAGAAGACTTGATGTTACTTTTAAGACCACTAATTGATTCTGCTGCTCTGATATCCTCTTGCAAGGCATTCCAGAGCCTAGGAACATTAACAGGCAAATGTTCTGGCACCAGCTGTCTTAAGCCTAAATCTAGTCTCCACCAAAAGTCTGGCATTAGATGTCTTCTCATTTTACATGTTTGCATTTTTACAACAACATTCCACAGTTTTGAGGCTACTGTAGGATGGCTGAAGAGTCAGTTTGGTGACCTACAGGCTGAGTCTTACCCTAGGAGAAGAAAAGCAATGACCACAATAGAAAAGAAAAATATAAGTTGTTCTTTGTGTTAGCTCTGGAGAGTGTACATCCATGGGTACATCTCCCAGGACATGGACATGAACTGGTGCAGCCACGTCATTTATTCTCCTGGACCCAGGGACCTGTCTAACCTAAGTAAAGGAAGATGTTTTGTATGCATATTGGTTGAAACACATGAAAATGCTCTCCCTTCCTTTTAACACTGCATGCTGCTGCACTTTTCTTGCTGCTGCTCGTGACAATAATATCCTCCTGCATGCTGCTCTTCCACAAACCACACTGGGAAAACACAAAGTCTGTTACATCAACTACTAAGCCAGCACAGCTAGAAATCCCAGGGCACTAACCAGAATCACCTCTCCCACCTCGTAACACATAGTGATTTCAGTTTAAGAGAGATCAAGCCTCACTCCTTAGTCCTGGTGTTCCTTTTCACAAAACGCAGGAAGCAAAAACCACAAACCACAGAGATTATAACAAAATTCAAGCAGGCTACTAGTTTAAACCTCTAGCTTGGAGCTGGCAGGGACACACTCTAGATTTACCCTGGTGCACGTGAGATCAGCGTTTTGACCCATTTCTTTCACAGCAGACTGCTAGTTGCGATCGGAGTCTACACATGGGATTTGCTGCTTTCAGTGTTGTAAAATAAAGCATGGAAAAACAAGTACAAAAGTCAGACACAGACACAAGAAAGAAAGGCAAGATCATTTATTATAACCAAAACTTTGCACTTCATGTCACCAAGTGGACTTGTCAGTCTCACATGCATAGCCAAGGAAATCAACCCTAGACCCCAGAAATTATGCTATGTATCATATGACCTGCTGGCATATTAATACCCTTTCCTTTTTAAATCTTTGCTCTCCCTTCGGAGCCTGCCCTCTCAGTGGGGATCAGACTGACACATTATAGGCTCAGTTTTCTTTCTGAGCTGACAACCCATCCAGGAAGAGCTGGCTAGGATGTCAGTCTTTGGAGGACACATAGAAAATTCCAATGTGGAATTTGCATATCATCACTTTAATGGAAGGTATCTTAAGAATAAATACTTCTCTCTTTTAGGACAATACCATCAGCTTTTAGGCAGCATATCGCACTTGAAATAAAAAATAAAAAAAAAAATTGCACTGTGTCTCACTGGGTGACAATCTGCTTGATAATGTGGAGCTGAGAAAAAGCCAGTGCAGAGACAGCCGCTTTGGGCATCTCCTTTTTCCCTTCTCCTCACATCTATTTATGGAAATATTTGGAAACTGCAATATAGTCTTTAATTTAGGTGACTCCAGTTGTTACCTTTGGAAACCTTCCTGAAGGGCTGCCTATCAAAAAGAACTCCATATAAAATACAGTCTAGAAAGATAAAATAGGAAACAGAAAACCTGAGAAATGGGTTAGTTTCTTCCACCATCTTCCCAACAGACAGACTCTGATCACAGGAAAACCACACCTGAAGTCAGTATAAGCTATCCTCATTACTAAAAATATTGAGGTTTTCTTAAAGAGTAGATGATTACATAATTATGGCAATATATTACCTCGTAGTTATACTAGAGTGATCATCCTGTGAGTATTTTTACTATACAACAGAGGTTTCATTTCCCAGATCACATTGTAAGTATACACTGCACGGATACAGAATTAAACAAATGCATAGGAAGAGCTACACCTGGACACCAGAAGCCCTATAATCATACTAGTGAACTTCTCAAGGTAGCCCTCACATAGAAACCCAGATTGACCGGTATCTGGAAAACATGTGCCTTTCTTCTCCACAGCTGGGTTCTCTAACCCAGAAGTGAGATTCAAGTCCATATACAAGCCAGCTACTACTGGTGTCTAATTTAGAAACAAGCCTTTGGGTGATGCCTGTGGTCAAGAGAGGGATGAGTAAAAATCTTATCTTCCAGGGCTGCCCACCCTCAGCTGACAGAATTGATCCTGGGACCTCAGCAGGTCTAGCAGCAACCCAGTAACACATGGAGATGAGAAAAGAAGCACCAGCAGAGCCATGGAGGGAACATGTTCAAATGCAGAAACTGATAACTCTTTTTGAGCAGATGATGCAAAAAAAAAAAAAAAAAAAAAAAAAGAAGTTGATCACTGCAGCTGATGAAAAAAAAAAAAAAAAAAAGAACAAGGTTATGATTTTGTCTTATTCCACAATTCTGTGCCTCATACCACACTGGAAAGACAAACTGCTTTCTCCTGCTGAAGAACAGATGTGAAAACAGAGGTTATTTACACCTACTCAGCCACCACCATGTTCCCCCGTAAAACCTGCCACAATACAGCCCTCAGTGACCTAGCCAAATTTACAAGGGGCAGGCCATAAAAGTTTGAAAAAGTGAAGAATTTGGGAAATAACCTACATCCTGTGTTTATTCTATGATCTGCTTGTACATGTTTGGAGCTCCTTTCACTGGAAACTTACAGGAGAGGCACTACCTCACAGAGACTTACCACCAGGAGAGCAAACTCTTTAAGCTCAAACTTGTATTGGCAGGACAGACAATGTATGAACTCTTTTCTTCTGACTTGTTGAGCAAGTTCCTTTATCTTAAAAGTTACTTGCAGAAATAGTTCTGGGTGGCTGTTTCCAGAGGCCTTGCTATTTTCACCGGAGAGCAATGTCCACGTGATCACAAGAGTCCCAGGTAGCTTAAAAGACCAGCGTGACTTACACCAAGGAGGGCCTGCCATGTGTTCGAGAAGAGTTTCTTGTGTTTTGCTTCTTCAAAAGGTCACTCTTCAAAAACACGATGTGCTCAAAGTTAAATCCTTTCCTCGTATTCTGCTATCTATAAAGCAGAAAGTAAGCAGGCTATAGCTCCTAACAGCAGCTTTAGATACAGAGGTAATCCTCCAAGACTGGCACCATCAAGAAGTTTTCAGTCCTGCAGCTCTGAATCCACCTGCTTCAACAGCTTTGTCCGCACTGGTCATGGCATGTTTTTGCTGCAGTCCTTTTGTGTCACATTCATGCTGGCCAGCTCATTGAGGGTCTGATTGTGTCAGCTAAAAGCACTTTAAAACCTCGTTCCAAATCTCTGCAGCTATCATGGTACACGGCCACTACAGTGATGAGCACAGGGTTAGGTGAATAATGACACAGCAACAAGCTGATGACGGAATCTTTCCTCTCATTCACTGAATACCAGAAAAGTCCATGTCTCTTCAGCACGCGCTCAGTTAACTTAATCTGTGAGAAGAGTTTTTTTCTCAAAAATTAAACAAAACTGAACTCTAAGTCAATTAACTCACTGATAATGAAAGTACCTTTCTTGCAGTTTTTCTCCCCCATTACCATTTGTGAGAGAAAGAGGCCATGCAGACAGGCAGATTTAACTAGGGGGAATAAAATGCTGTGAGAAGTTCCATATCCATGGCATTGCTGTCCAAGGACCCCTTTCAGAGGTTCTGCTAATGTTATGAAGTTGCATCCTTCAGGTTTGGGGATTGGTACATTAGGGGCACAACTTTTCTCTGAGATGCTTCCTTCTTCTGACTTATGTTGAAGTTAAAGTTGACCAAAGAGTTCACAGGAGCCAAGATGTCAGGGGGAAATCATCCCATACTGCTCTGTCTGAAGGCACTTCAATAGTAGGATAAGGTCAACTCTCTCAGAAGAATCTCTGCTAAGAGAGCCCAGAGAAGCTCTGAGGAGCAAGCCATCTATCTTGCTTTTCTTTTTACCAGTAAGCATGAGAAATCCCTGCAGTTTCTTAGGTCCTTTTCACTCTTTCGTTAGGGATTCCTCTATCCAACCAATACTGTGGAAGCTCAAAGCAACCTGGTGTGCCCCATATCAGAAACAGTGCATGAGCTGCTGCTCTGCATGCACTGGGCCCTTCCTACACAAGGCAGGTGAGAGCTCCTAGGTGTGCATGCTGGTCAGCCCCACTGCCCAGCAAACACGACTCATGTGAGACAGCACACAGCTGCTGCCCAAGTTCAATAGGGGTGACGTTAACGGGCAAGGGCATTTCAGCTTTGTTTTCCTGATACCTGGAAGCCCAGCAAGGGACCACCTTAGACTGCGGGCTGTCAGATTACCACCAGCATGCAGTGCTCCATCTCCAAAACTGATAGGTGTAGCCAGCCTGCATTTTGTGGTTTGTTTTTTCCTAGAGAGCTTAATCTGGTCCATGGTGTTTTCCCTGTACAGTAAGCTCACATCATGTTTGAGGATGAGCTGGAATTTAAGTCAGGAAATCTCAGTAACTAAGTACTTTCATCATCAGCTATGGTTGGCTCTCTAGTTTCATCTACAGATGAATCATCCTCAAGAATAAACGCCCTGGGTGGGGCATGGACGGGTCTCCCTCCTTGCTCCAACCCCCCTAGTGCTTTGAATACTGCAGTGTTTTGATTTTTAAAACATATGTCTAACAAATGTAGCAGTGATAATGAGGAACATGTCAATCTGCCATGTTTCCTGTTCAAATTTCCGTCTTCATTTCTAAAGTTCAAGTACATCTTGATCCTCACGAGATAAACGTGAGCAAGTACAACTGAAGTGTGGAGAGCCGAAGAGCTGAGAGCTCAGATGCAATGAAAACCAGAACCACTGCACAACATAGCCCAGGCTCTGCTGGAAGGTAAGGCTGGCCCAGCAGCCCCATCTCACCCTGATGGACCAGTTAGGTCAAAGGACCTGATCCCCAGTTTCAGTGGGATCTGTGCACCGCCCCAACGGGCCCATTGCATTCAGTGTCTGATAGGTTTGCTTTCTGCTGCCAAAGTGATAGTGAAAGTTTCTGTGGACAAACTCTCCACTTTCCTCTCCTTCCCCCACTGCATTTAACAATTATTTTAAACTTACTCGAGCACCAAAGACCAGATAAACTAATGCTTTAAGAGTGTGAACTGCCTTGTGCTATGTCTTTCACTGCTCAGAGCCCTGCCTGCTTTCATGGATGATGCTGAGACCTCACAACCACAACAGGGCATCACTACACATTACACAAACATGAGTGCCATCCTTCCATGCAGGAGGAGAGGTGTTTCGGAAGAAAGACAACAGAGAGGCAATTTACTCTCTTTCAAACACAGCATGCATGCAAAATCCTCCTCTATCACCAGCCTACACAGCTAAAATTTTACCAGTGTAAAATACTATTCCAGTCTCTTAGCACTCACTCGTCAGCTTTTTTAGTAAAAAAAGAGCACTTTGACTCATTCTTTCAATCACAGGCCAGTTTCCAGAGTTTGTGAGTCAATTCAGATCAGTCATTTTGTATGATTTTGATCTTGACTATCCCTAAGATTAGAAATTATAAGAAATACAAGAATTTTGGGGGGAAGGGGAAGGAAAGAGAGAGATCATTATCTAGTGTTACAAATCAACATTTCAGAGGTTTCAGAAAAGTGGCAAACAGAGCTACAGAAAAGTTGTTTGGTTTTTCCAAAAGCTCTACTGAAAAAAAAAAAAAGGCAGTCCAGACATCATAGAAGTAAAGGCAAGGAGATAAAATATGGAAGTGCTATAAAGAGATAACTCTTGAGATGAAATCTCATCCTGCTTGCCACAATCATGAGGACTTAAGTTAAGCAATCAAATTCTGTCTATCACCAACAGGTTGGTATAGATAAGGGCAGTTCACTTTAGCTATTGTTCATCTATTCACAGCAAGCTTTGAGATAAGTTCCTCCTAACTCTTGTTACTTCATCAGGCAGGAAGGAGGGTCCCCTTGACCACAGTGCCAGCATCTAGAGTTATCTCTTCCTTCAAAGGAGGCTCAGCCATTATTGGTAGTTTCAGCAATCCTCCCATTTGAATGCAATCAGAGAGGGTTTCCACTGTCCTCAGCTGTTCTTCACTGCAGATGATAGTGAACAAGCCTAATAAAGCCAAATAACCAAACTAACACATGGGTTAAACACACTTGTCTTCTACCCCAGCTTCACCAGTGCTGTGATTCTTCCACATGTCTTAAAATCAGGCCACTGGATTAAGTCCAACACATAGTTGTTCAGTGTCATTTTGGGTGTCTTTGGGTGTCCAGGACATCTATGGGAGAGCTGCACCCTTCAGGAGTGGTATCTGGATGCCAGGTGGGTGTGCAGAAGTGCACTGGCTGCCTCTGTGTAGGCACCACATTGCTTCCTCCCTCTGAGCTGAGTTACCAGCCTTTAGGTAACCACACTTGCTTTCCCTAGCCTAAAAATGCTGATGTTGGTTCTTTTTTTTTTTAAAAAAAAAAAAGGTTGTGTTTCAGAATAATCTTATTTTATAGACCTTGACAAGTCATGGCTGAGCATTTTCTCAGCTGTGTCACTGTGGGGAAACCATAAACATCAAGACAGCAAGTCCCAAGATAAAACTGTAGAATCAGGTAATGGAGCACCAAAAATGCACATCCACTTAATATACCAGCCCATTATTATTAACAGTGAACTTTCCTCTGGCAAATCTTTAAAATTCACAGCATTCATAATGATGTTGATTGTTAATTAGCAATGCACCAGGAACCAGGTAGTGATCATTGAATAATAACTTATCAATAGATACTTCTGCTGAGGAAAAGCTGGACACTGTGATATTTGGGCTGTCGGGGGACGCTCTGGCTGCCTCTTGCCTAAGGTTGAGCAGACTGATCAAGTGTCACACCCAAGGTCACCCTGCAAGCCCATGGCTCAGGAGGGATTACAGAACAGCGAGATCCTTTGTGACACCCGCTCTTGCCCTCTGAACTCTAGACCCCATGGCTCCTCATCAAAATATGACCTGCTTAGATAAAAATACCCAGTATTGTTTCACACTGGAGCAACTGGTATGCAAAATAACTACAGCCTGGTCTTGTTTTGTTTTCAGTGAGTAGCACAGATTTTCTGCCCTGCCTGTGTTACTTTCAACATGCTGCTACCAGCAAAATTACATAGCTAAATTGCTAGCAAGGATCACTGGAAACGAGAATGTACCCAGTCAGAATGCATTGACACAGATACACCTCACTATATCATCAACACATTTGACCAATCAATCTTTCAGTTGCATCCAGAAAAATCACCATCTGTCTGAGAGCAGAGGAGCAAGCAGGCAGAGGACTGGGCTCACTGGGGTTAGTGTCTCTCAAAAAGTGCTGGCTGTGCATTGCAACCTGTGTGTGTGCGCAGCAAACAGATCAAGTTTTGTGAGCAAGCAACTCAAGGGGTTCAGACACACAGTCTGTGTATGGGGCTTAAGGAGTTACTATATGTCAGCCAAACCTCTGTAACTGCCCATGTCTGTGGTTTTAATCTGTTTCAGTTTAAACTTCTTTCATCAAGTTTTCAGCTAAACTGGCATTACCTCACATCTAGGGCAAACCAAGAACACACACGTCAAACAGCTACCAAGGTTGCTACGGCTCAGCTGACACATGGTGATTTGATGTGCTGCTGCCACTGTCTCGTGTGCAGGAGCACTACATATAGGAGACTTGCACAATCGGGTGAAAACAGAGTGGTGGGTGAAAACTACCTCGATCCTTTAACATATTCTTCCTGAAATTCAGAAGGCTCAGATAGTTTCTTTAACAAAGTAGAGATCTTTGGGGTGGGTATCAAATCTTGGATTGGGTTATTAAGCTGATGCCACTGAAATACATTTTCAGCATAACGTCTTTCACTGGAAGTTTTGCTACCTGGAACTAAGGAAACCTAAGAGCTGTGCATGAGTAGTGAGGCATTCCCTGCCTCAAAGCAAAGCACTCTTTGCAGGGTCTTTAATGATGTAATAGGTAACCCTTACAGTGAAATCATAAACCTAAAGCCACTGAACTTCGGGGCTCCACAGGATCTGAGTCCTCAAGAGACACTCACGGCTGATTACAAAAAACAGCTGATGTCATGACGTTTCTGAATTTCTCAAGATGTTGAAAATGCTCAGTTTTGATTAAGGCTGTAGTACAGCCTATACATCACTGGTGACTTCCTGCAAGTGAAGAACATTCATGACAATGCAAAGCTCAAAAAAAGCCCATCACTCTGCCAAGAGGAACTCAATAGAAACATGCTGCTGTCTGAGGACAAGGGAGGTAGAAGAGGTCATTTAAGCTGGAAGGAGATGGTTCCACATTTCCAACACAAAACACTCTAGGAGACCCAGTCATGGAAGTCCATTTCAGTTTCATCTCCCCTCAGGGCTTACTGCAACCACAGTTCCACAGCAGAACTTTAAACATTTGCTTTTCTTTCTGTATCCTTGACATCCTTTCTCTAAAGAGAAAAGCAGTAACTCTAGAATTCCTCACTGGAGGTGTTCGGAAGATTGTTTCATGCCTGCTCAGCAACTTACAGCCTTCAGATGGAAGGTGAAAAGAAATGCAAAGGAAAGTGATTATTAACAGCTATGGTCCCCTAGGGTGAGAATACCTTCTGCTACAGAACAAAAATCTCTGAACTTTTCAACGGTTGCTACTTGAACTTGTGATGTAGTGTGGACCTGTTGGTTCTCTCAGCAATTAAAACTTAGCTGTTATTGAGAATGTTTCCAAAAGCATGCCCATGATGGAAAAACAAACACAAACACCCAGTGCTTTACCAGTAGCAGAGGAAACATTTACAGGCAAGGATTTGCACACCAGGTTGAAAATCTACTTGACTGTATCAACCCATTGTGTTGTAGCAAAGACAGTTGGTTGTTCAAAAACTGAAACAAATGGGGTTTATTCCTTCCCATTTGAGCTGCACATTCCAGTGACAAGGAAGGTACCTGGGGTGAAAAGTATCATAACTGGGCTTTCATTAGTTTTGGGTCGCTGACAGGACATCTTTCATGTTCTATCAGTCTGTCACTCCCCTAACAGAGCAATATTGCACCTAGTATACGCCCCCAGAGTGACAGGGAATCAGCCCAGCCAGTGGGTTGCACCACAAGTCAGGTGCTTGCTCCTCAGAGACCCTGAGGTATCCTCCCACAGCATCCCAAGCCAAGGGCTCTGCTGGATCCAGTTGTCCAAGGCATCAAACAAAAAGTGATCTTTTATCAAAGCACCTGGTTAGTGGCAAGGTGAACCACCTTAATTCCTCAAAGAGTTTGTGAACACTGTCTCAGGATATCCCAGTATATATTTCTGCCTGGAAATGAGGTCACAGCTTCTTTATACCTCATCAAAAATGTGGCCTTGTGCCACCAACATTGTCAACCGTCCTTATGTCCTTATCACTTCGACCTGGACAGGTCAAAACATGCAAAGAGCCTCCATTCAGCCATTCTCTCTGCCTCTCCTCGAGGTGATCACCCATCTTTTCAAGCATTTCAGGAACGCATTAAGTCATTCTAGACAAACTTTGCTATCCAGCTAAACAAATGACCCTTTCTGAGCACCAAGCAAAATAAGGGCTTAGGAACAATTGAAGGAAGTGCACCAAACAGACGCTCCTGCAGTAATTATCATCATTCACTTGAGGGAGAGGGGGAGCAGGGGAGCACCCTAGCTAGGACCACCCTCTCCTCTGAGGCCGGGGTCTGCTCCCATTGTTCTCACCAGGAGCCAAGCCACTGCCTCCAGCAGGAGCAGGATCAGGTCTTTAATCCCCATTTCCTCTTGGCCGAATGAACTGCAGTGTATGCCAGTGACAGCTAAATGAAGGATTCCTTTTTCCAGAGGACCGGCAACAGCTCTTAACTCATAAACTCAAGGTAATTGACATTACAAACAAGCTTTACCCACAGGGACCCCAGAGCAGTCAACAATTGTGCTTTAATGAGTAGGAAGGGAGAAGGGGGGAAGTCTTTGCACGCCGCGGTAGGACCTTCTAAGAAAAGCTCTTTCCCTTTTCCAGGCAAGGCAATGATTAAAGTCTGTGCACGAAACCCGGCAAGGAGGGAGGCCTTGCTGAAAACGCCTTTCTTCCTGGCTTTCCTGTGGAAAAAAAACAAGGGCGATGAAAAATGGTTGTTGGGACTTGAGAAGGACAACAGCATCCAGTTAACAAACCCAAACAATAAAAGAGGAAGGCAAGCTTAGATGAAAAAGTTGAAGATCCCGGGGCTCTAGAGTTTTGCACACAATGGACATCTAACATTGTTCAAATACTAGTATGAACTGCCACAGAAGGGCAGAGCGTGGGGTAGAAGTGTCAACCCAGGTATTACATGAACTCAACAACCTAACAAACCTGACAAACCTAAGAGAGTATCCTGCCTCACAGTCTCTCTTCTGTTTCGCCTCCTGACTCAGCAAAGCCATGGTCAGTTGGAAGCATTGTGTCAGCACTTCACAGAATGACACTTGTCCTGACCACAGAGGGGAAATGAAGTACAAGAGCAATACACAACAGCATCACTGTTTGCAGGACTGTACTTGTCAATGCTTATACAGCACTACTGTATTTCACTGATGGTCCTGCCATCCAGTCACACCACAATAACAAGTAAACTGGGAGGACTCAACTGCAGAGGAGTTAGTTATCCCTGAATCCATCAATAGAGGACTTAACACATTAGAACAGAGAAGACATTATCTGTTTTGTAATTAGATTAAACAATCCGTCATGTCCATGCCTTTGGTCTGCTTCAGCAATGCTCCCTGCCATAGCTGGGTCCCAATAACACTATCCAATGATGAAACTTAATCAGCTGGGTTGGGTTTGAGCCTCTTTTTTTCAGAACACACAGAGCTCTCAGATTTTGCCAGAAAGGAAGGAAGGTCTTGTAGGTGAGCTCACAGGAATAACACTCGGTGCATGCTGTCTACAGCTCAGCACCACACTAACAGAGCTATGATTTCCAGACCTAAACCAGTGTGTCTCCCATAAGCTCAGAGTTTGAGCTCAGGGCAAGCAGGGTCAGCTCCTCCACCGATGTGCACCCACCCTCTGCAGCGTCACACAGTGTACTTGTGTCAGACAGGACCAGTAACGCTGGCTAACGGGTGCTGCAACAAGCTTTAGAAAGCTTTTTTGAGAAGGTGAAGCATTACCTTTCACAGCAATGGATAGCAGTACTGGAACAGTCCTGTGTGCCAATAATCTGCTGTTCATAGCTGTCCTTTCCTTGGGTACGTCCTGTCATGTACCTTGATGAAGCCTACACTGACTGGAAGAAGCACACTTGTCAGCGCTCCAGGAATGCTTGCTACAGGTACTCATTGCAGTACTTGCTTTTTGGTCAATAGCACATGCAAGGGTGGGGAGTTTGTCCCTTAGGCGGGGTTCAGGAGCCATCACCACTGCAGGCAATCCCCAAGGCCCACTGTGTGGGGATCCTGCAGTCTCACCATCTATTTAAACCCCTAACAATAAACACCCTGGCCACGCTGAGTTCCGTGCAAACTTACAGCCTTGAGCCCTATGGATGCTGCTCAGACTTCCCTGGGATTCACAGCTCATGTTGTCTCCTGGAGAAATAGTGGGCTACAGTTTTATTCCTACTGTAGCTAACAGCAGAACTCTCAGCGAACTAGTGGCAGTAGAATCAGGCCCACTTTACTGAGGAAATATTTAAACCAATAAACTATGGCTATTCTGCAGATGTAATAGGCATAACTTCGTTCCACCAGAATTGGGAATGGCAGGCCAGCAGCAGGACCATCATGATCACTGGAGGTATCTAGGGCTGATGTAACACCATGCCCTTGCTAACATCATGCTCTAAACCTATGTGGGCCCAATCAGAGACAAATTTACAGCATACAAACTATTGTACAAACAAAACTGTGAATTACCTAGACCAGTAATGTCATTTTTCTTGAGACCTCAGGCTGAATCCAGACCACATTCCCAACTTTGAAAGGCTAGTGCATTATTTGCTAAGTCACCCATCCTACTGGAAAATCTTCTCCACATACATGCAGAAGTAAAACAAAACCCAGACTGCTCTGGGCTCTAAGCCAAATCTGAACACAACACACACACTACACAACAGGCAGGGAAAGTGCTGCACCAGGGTTTGGCAATTATGAACAGGCACTGACAGTTGCAAACTAGGCTTTGCCAGAAAAGCCTTTATGCTGTCAGCCTTGGGTATGCTCAGTTGTTTGTGAGCTGCCTGGTACATTTCCTTACTAGCGTTATTGCATTCCTCCTGGAAGGGAAGGCAAAGCTGGAGTATACTAGTCCTCAGTGGAAAAGAGGTATTTGCAAAGAGACTCTTGAAATGCAGGGCACCATATTGTTTATTCTTTTATTTTCCGCCCTTGTGCACTGTAAAACACCTTTGTTTTACAAGAACAGGTACAGAGAGCAGCCAGGCACTCAGAACAAGATTTTCTCCTATCTTGTTCTTTGCTTTGAAATCTATGGTCACTGCAGTCACCTGTGAAAGCTACTTCCACCATTCCATGATGGGAGCTTCCTCTTAATTGATGTTCAGTTGTTCCTCAAAAGCACATCCCATGTGAGGACCTGTCACTGGTTAGATCTGCTGCTATTTACACCAGAACAACTTATTATTTTGTTCCATATCAAAGCAAGGCATCGTTTATTACTCTTCATCTACATGCAAAACTCCCCTTGAGGTCACAAAAAAAAAAGTGTCCATGCTCAGCTGTGTTGTTGCAAATAAGCTGCTACAGCACCAATGGTTTTGTTATTGGTTAATAGTGCTGGGCTGGCACTTATGGAATTGGCTTACTGGAGAAGATCCCTAGATTTCCTAGTTAATCCTCAAGCGGCAAGCTGAGGACATCTATAGTAGATCCCTGACTGACAAAGATTTCTGACTTGAATATTGAACAATTGCTATGTTAAGCCTACCCAAAGTGCAAGAACAAGGTAAATAATGCTGATCCACCCCAGAGTTAGGGAACAAAAAATCCAGTCATCATACCTAGCAACACAGGTTTCAGACTTTACATGAAGGCTATTGCAGGTATGTGAAGGTGCCACTCTACGTCCCTGTCGGGACAAGCAGGGAGTCCCACAGCAACACCCAAAGCCAGCTTCCCCAGAGACAGTGAAAGTTTCTCAGCAGCTATGACACACCAAAAGCCCACTTCCAGGGGATATTGCTGGACATGAACAAGGGCTTCCCCCAACCTCTGCTTCAGAAGAAACAGCCCCATTGCTCTTTCTAGTGGTATGTCCAAGGAAAACATCCGCAGCACTGAGGGATGGCAACACCCGTGCGTTACGGTGCCATGCATGGCACTAGGCTGAAGGCCTCTTCGAGGTCACACAAATACTTCTGATGGGAATTGTTTATCATGGAAAGACTTTTCCAAAAAAGTAAATGAGTTGCATACACAGTGCTGGTAGGGAGCCTGCCAGCATCACAAAAGACAGGACGGAGCGGGTATTTTTCAGATGCATGAATTAAGACCAAGAGAAACCTGGAAGCTATTCATATCTTTAAAAGAACTGCAGTGCTGTTCTGAATTAATCATGTTTACATTTATACAGCATAGACAACCTGCGAGGCTTGGAAATTCGTGCACAACATTGCACATTGCATATCAAGAAAGTTAAGGAGCTGAAGTCAAAGTGCATGCAGCAGACAAGCCTGATTCAGAGAAAAAGAAACTTATTCAGAGCCCTTCCAAGTAAACCCCTATTTTTATAAGAAACACCATGAACTGCATGTATCAGCCACTTCTGCATAGCAAACTGCTCAGTTTATCAGTTTCAGAGTGGTGGAAGGCAGTATCGGTTCTGTCTAGATTTATATCTACAGCCCCAGAATACAGAGATAAAATAAACTTGTATTTAGACTGCTAGGACAATACCCTTACTTTCTTATTAGGGTTATTGTATCTTTTACCACTTAGGCACTGCATGAAAGAGATAAACTGACACTAGTTCAGAAACCATTAAAATGTACATTACTGAACAGTGAGTGTCATCACTGAAGCTGTAGTTGTGGGTTCCTTGTTCACACCAAAGAAGCAGTGTGATGCTTTAAGGCTTGCCAGGCAATGTGAGATGCTTCCCAACGACCTACGCTTGAGTGAAAACCTTCTTAAACCCTGGCATTTGGGATCATCAATCCCCAATCAGATCTTTGCTGCCCACTGGGAAATAATTCCTAGACCTGGGAATTGCCCCAAACTACTTCCCTGTGGCACAGTTCCCACTGGGAGTGTCTTCATGTACTACCTCAATTGAATTTCTTGCCTCCTTGGAGACCAAGGGTCCTATGGGTGGAACTCACCTGGCCTGTCTCTGGCTGCTGAATGTACTTGTGCCAGCCATGGGTCCAACATGGATGCCTTGGGGCTCGAGAAAGCCCATAGACCTTTGGCCTTGCCCGATCTCTGCCCAGCACCTCCCTCAGCCAGACCAAGCTGCCACCCTGGTCCCGCAGGAAGCAGCAAATGCTGCAGACCACTATGCCACTTGTATGTACCTCCAGCCAGGCTTGAAATCTGGAGCAGTACCAGATTTACAGTGATTCGGCAACAGGCTGCTTTAGATGGATATGCTTATAAAAGAGGGCTCCCTTCCTTCTTCGAAATTCTTCCTGATCTCTGAGACTACACGCAGAAATCAAGCAAGTTCCTCATCATCCTGCCCATCACTAAGCGATCCTGTGGTTACCTAAGAGAGGCTTCGATTTCCAAGCACCACTGAATAGCCCCAGTGTCTGCTCCAAGTAACTGGAGCTGTAGGCACTCAGCACCTGAAACATATGGATTTAGGGGTCTAACCTTTATTCCCCACGATCAAACATTTTAACCCAGCCACAGTATTCAGAGACTTGGCGGGAGGCGCATGCAGCAAATAGGGTCAGACTTCTGCAGGCTGTGACTCCCACGATGTGGCATGTAGATGTCTCATCAGCAAGGCAGGCTATATAAAACTGATGCAGACATTTGGAAAAAAAAGAGAGCAGTTTGAAATCAGCATCTTCTGCTTGCCAGGCTGGGCCAGTGCAGCCCTGGGGCACACCCCACCACCACTCCATCAGCCACGAGACGCACACACCGCCTGCAGCAGCAACTGCTATTCGGAGAGATGGAAGGAGCCATTTCTTTGTCATTAACAAAAGGCAGAGTGTCTATTAAAAAATAAAAGGCGTCACAAAGCAAACAAAATAATTCATTGGGATTTTAGGACTCACCTCCAGACACAGCAGGAGGGGAAGAGCTTGCCGTTACCCATTCTGGCTGCAGAATGAGATCAGCCCAAGAAAAAGCAAGTTCCCACAGTAGACAGTTTGAGCTTGTTTTGTCAGACACTGAGGTTCAAATGACCTTTCTTTTTTGGCACAAGGATTTTGGCAGACTAGAGAATGCTGGTGCTAAATAACAGTAACACCAGCTTTTCCCTGGTACCATATACAGTAAACAAAGCAAACAGTGTTTCAGGGACTTGGTGGGGCCAAGTTGTCGATTGGGATCCAGGGACGGATCAGACTTTGGTTAGTGAATGAATAGATCCTATTTACTTGTAAACTCTACCGTGGTGGGGGACACAGTCATGCACATGAGAACTACTCCTTCTGCAAAAAGATTTTTCATCTTTCTTGTCTTCATGCTCTGCTACCTTCTTGGATGTCATCTCTGCAGCTATTGTGTCATGCAGAAAAGATATCCAGTCACAGGAACACTATTGTGAAGCAAACGTACAGTATTAATGGTTATAGGAAAAACAAACATAATCTTGCACTAGAAGTTTTCTACTTGGAGTTACCTTTTCGTTCAGCTATTGTCTGCTTGTGTTTTTATGTCAACTTTTTGTTCAACACATTTTGAACCCATAGGACTATTTCAATTAATTTTGACAGAGGGATAGAGATATTTTGTGCATCACATTCTCAGAAGGTTTTTGAAAGGCTTTGTGAAGAAAGAGTCCCTCTTAAGGTCTGATATAGAAAGACCCTGCTGTCTGGAGTCTCTTAGTCATTATTAGATATCAAAGAACCTAAGAAGAGGCTCAGCCAGCTTCCTTCTCCAGACATGCCTGGTCTGAATCTTACTGGACTGTACTTCACTCCAAAAGAGCAAGCCTTGTAGGTATCTACAGCTTCCTTCAGCTTTCTACCAGGAGCAGACTTCTCAGAAGACCAATAAAACGCAAGCACAGACAATTCAGTTGGGAAAAAATTAGTCCAAAAAGCTAAGTAGCATTAACTTTTGGTCAGCTTAGCTTTAGATTCACTCTAGGCAGCAGGACAGAAGGTTTGCTAGGAGCCCTGAAAGACACAAGAAAGGCATTGCATGGCTAAGTAGAACCTGAAAATGTTTGATTTATTTCCTGAAGACACTGTCCCTTTCAAATGCTCCAATAGGCTTACTTTCCATTTGGCTGTTCTTCCCTGTCCAGAATTTCAGACTGCTCCTCTGCCCGACTCTGACCTCACTATTAAAGGACACCTTTCTAATTAATTGTTTTACACATTATTACAACTTTTAAATGAATCCAGGTGGGAGATTTCAAAGGAACTGAATGTGGAAAGTCAACACTTCTCATTTCCTTTTAGAACCTTTGAAGATCCCATCTAATGGGCCTTGAGGGTTTTAAAAGTTGCAAAAAAAATTGTAAATAGTCCAACATACTCTTTCAGTTCTGCACCCAACAAAGCTAGAGTCTAGAAGGCAGATTTTCAGTGCTTGAGTCCTTGACTGAATTTAGAAAAGTATCAGAGGACATGAAGATAGCTACAGTCTGTCTGCATGTAGGGTTCATATTCCATCACCTAAAGTTTCCACCTGTCAGAAGGATCAGCCCCTTGTATTTTTGTTCTGCTTGTGCTTTAGAGAAAGCAACAGTAGTATGCTGAAAACTTGGTACCCTATGGAGCCAGTCCTGGAGACGTGAACTCTAAGGAGCCCACTCTGACCTCTTCTAGAGAGGGAGATTGTCATCCCCACCACATCCATCACCCATCCTCACACCCGGTGCCAAGTTAGCTTGGTGCCAGCGGCTGGAAGGCAGCTCCACCTTTCCAGCAAAAGGTAATCATGGCCCTCGCCATCATTGATCACCATTGGATCAGTGCTGGTGACGTAATCTGGGTCACGCTGCCACGGTGAGGTGTCTCCCTCACATCTCCTCCTGGGATGCTGCTGCCTGCAGATGTACCTGCACATCTGGGTCTTCTGTGGCGCTTAGCAGCAGGAGATGCTTGCATGCTTGCTGAGTGGTTTGTGACTTGGCAGTTGGCTTTATTATGCATTTTGTGATGGAAATATGTAAAAGAAATGTTTTCTAGTATGTGGTACTTGGACCTCTCACACTCTGAATTAAAAACAGCAGAGCAGAGCCCAGCACCAGACCTCATCTGTCCGGTGTACCTCTTGGCAACAGAGAAAGCAGGAGCGAGGAACATATCAGCGCCTTCCACTTTCCACAGAGAAATGTGATGTAAAAGTTCTTCTTTGAAAGTGAAATTTGTTTTCGTATTGTCCTGAAATATAGTGAGGCACATCAGGAGGTATTTGTCTTCCTCTGAAAACTGATGGTACTAGTTTTTTCACAAAAAGCACATATGTATGTTGCTACTTTTGATCTGTTCAAGTATAACAAATACTGCCTTAACCTCATGGCAGCAAAAAAGTTAAGATTGAGTCAAGAAAAACTTGCACAGGATCAAACCCCACTACATGCTGTATAACTTCTATTCCTAAGGAACATACTTATCTTGCAATATCAAACCATTGCTCCTATTCACAACACAAAAATATTTTTCTGGGAAGAGTAGGTGCCAGGAATTTTTTATAACCTGGCCATAGATCATCCTTCTATATATCCTTCTGTCTGTCCATCTACTGATCTATGTGGTACTATTCAAATAGAAAAGATACCTGTAACAGTCCTCAAATATCAATAACTTCAAACTCCTCAGAAAGGTGAGAGCAACATGTGACATTCCTTGGTGAGGAACACTAGTTCCTCTCTATGAATACAGCTATCATGAGGTGGAGCATTGAACAGAAGTATCCAACTTCTGTATTCCCACTCTCAGTGGAAATTAGAAGAGAGATAAATTAAGCAAAATAATTATGTATTTTCCTATTTGTCCAAAAAAAAGCAGAAAAAGGAAAGCCCACAGACTGCCTATGGGACCAGGTATGCCATGGACCAACTTAGCTAACAACAGGCATTTGGTCACCTTAAGTAGAAATAAGTAATTCATATATAGAAATGTAAGCAAAAGCATCATCTGTTAAAAAAAATAGTTCCCTTATCTAACTACAGTGCAAGCACAGTTTGTCCACATAGATGTTAGCAGCACAGATCCTATTCGCTTGGGTCTGATCAGATAACTCAGGAGCATGAGCAGCAGATTTTCAGGACCAAAGGGGTGCTGGAGGTGGCTTGGTCAGGTACCCTGACCTGGGTATTAAGCACAGCTCATTCAAATGCCAAGAGAGCTGCTAAACATCTCATCTCTTAAACTCAACCAATGCTGCCTCTGCTTTCTCCCTGGGCAGATGGTCTTATCACCCAAACCCAACCCGATCCCTCCTGCAACTCTTTTACCCAACCCTGTTCCCAGCTCCAAGGCCTTTCCTCCACCCCAAAATGACATCACTAGGTCTCTGGTTCAGGCTCTGCCCTGGGGGAGACTGCTGGGCTCTGTGAGTGATGCTCTGAGACTGGAGCGAATGGCAACCAGAGCTCCTTCCTGCTTCTGCACTTCTGGGATGAAATGCCCCATTTTCGAATCCAGACAATGAAACTCAACACCCTGACCCTACAGCACAATTCTTCGAGTGTCTTTTAGATTAGTAAATGGGTATTTAGGGACCAGTGCACTCATTTGAATGTTCAGACACAGTGATTTGACACCTAAGGTTGGTCATGGTTTGAAAACTGGGTCAACTGTGAGTTTCTCCTCTGCTCTGCCTCTTTACACTGGTGACAGTCAGCAAAAACTACTTTTCTAATCTAAGACAATCTCTCAGAGAATTAGTGTCTTGGGCTGCAAAATTATGTGGTGACTTACTGAAAAGGAAGGATCTCAGCAGCCTTTGCAGGACTACATCCCGAGAGGTAGGACAATTCTACCAATAAACTGATGTGTCTGATGTGAGGGAGCTCTAATGTATCTTCAGGCCTTGAAAAGTTTTCATACCCAGTAGCTGGGTGATACTGTGAGCACGGTCAAGAGGCATAATTTGCAGCTTCCCCTGAACAGATACCTTGCTCAGGTAAAAGACTATATGAAGAGCATCTGGAAAGACTGAACAGCGGAAAGTTTGTGGAAAACACTCGTGCTACAGGCTGAGTGGATACTGAGTTTATATCAGTTTTGATTCTGGTCATCTGTGTGCAGTCATATTAATGAGGGCTTGCTGATGATGATTGCTCAGTTCTATCTTTTTGTTGTGTCAACCCTGTACACAGAGCTGCCCACAACCTGAAAGCTTGGGGTTTTATCTATTTCAATTTAGAAATTACCAAACTGAGAACTGTTGACCTCAAGCTCTCTGTTCACTAGAACAAAACCAAAAGTCTGCAAAACCACATTAACTTACTTGGGTCAGCTACCCAGAAAAAATACGCTCAGATGAGACTCAGTGTTTTACGAGGATGTGTCAACACTGAACCCCAGACTCCCTCTGAAGAGCCTGTGAGATGGGACAACTGAGGCAAGAAAACAAATCACAGAGCCAGAGGGTCACCGCCCCTGAACCAGCCTTTCCATCAGAGAGATGGCGGTGCTGAAGCCCCAGCCCAGTTTGTCTCACCTGAAGGTGACAAAGTCCTGGGGGAACAAACAGCACCATTAGCAAGCTCAAGTGAGCTCTTCCCGATAGAGGCTACCTTGGAATTCAGGAGGAGGCAGCCTAGTACTCAGTGGCATGTTATCAGCCTGGTTCATAAATAATAGCTTCCTCTACACCGTAATTGGTGGGAATAATATAATTGTATCCAACCCATCTGATTGTTGTGTGTAACCTATCATTCCCTCTGTTTCATATTGTGTGAACTCCTGCCAGTTAACCTTCATCCCAGCCCAAACCTCCTGTAAACATTAGATCATCCTTCCCACCGCACCAGCAACAACAATTGTGATGAAAACATCCCACCAGATTTCATCCCTGTGCTGTAGTCACCACCTTCGGTGTTTCCCGGCTCACCTGAAGGGATGGGACCACTTGAGGCCCCTGAGACCTCCCACAAGAAAGAGATGGAGGTAACGAGGGAATTACTTTAATTGTAGCTTTGGGTATTACCATGAACTGCTCGCAGTGCCCTTGCCCTGGCCTCTGTTATTCTCAGCATGGTGGACATACTTTAATTTTCATTATCGTTTATATTTGGTGTCTCAGTATCACCCTGTAAAATTCAAGTTTCTGTTCCGAGCAGCATGCTGCATGTTTATGGTGATAAGTCGCGAGACGCTCATTGACAGATGCTTGTTGCTCAGGCTGGCAAATGATGTCTGAGATCATATACTGTGTTTTGGCTATGATTTTTTTTTAAGTCTCAATTCAAGACAAATTTTTGCCAGTTTCAAAGCACAGCTGAACTACCAGAGGGACTCCTGCTCAGCTTGGATGTATTTAATGTCAATTATATCATTATAGCTCCCGCTTTTCCTAAGTACTCTGACCTTGTGCTCCTTGATTAAGGAGCATGCCCAACTATTTTTCTGTTTTGCAGGAGATGCTGAAGGGGAACAGCAGTTGCTCAGTGCTCTAGCAAGACCTAGCCATCTCCAAGCCCTGTTTAAAGAAAGTCACCCTGAGGACTCTTCTGGTATAAGCAGAGGCTGGCTCTGGCAGCATGTCACCCCAGCCACCCCCTCTCAATGTCAGGGCCAAAGCAGGGAGCAGTGAGGGCCAGGTGCATGGCCAAGGACTTCCATCTAGCCACATCCGAATTTCTCCAGCCACACGCATTTCTAGTCAGCACTGGAGAAGTAACAAAATACTGCGTCAGCATGGGGAATGTTTAAGTCTTCCAGAGAGTTTATTTGATTTTATGATTCTGCAAATAAAACGTGGGGGGTTGACCTATTTCACATTGCTTCTTCTTTTCCTTACTGCTTCTTCTACATTTTTCTATCAGTTGTTCTTCCTTTAAATGTAGTTGCTGGAGTGGTGAAGTTTCTCCATTAAAAAAAAAAGCCATTACCATCTTGCAGACCAGGCTCCTCTCTCTTTGTTACGATGGGCCCCTCTAGGAACTGGGAGGATGAGCTCCACGGCAGGACCCCTACTCCAAAAGCACCGGGGTGCATGTGTGCATGAGTGTGTGTGTGTGTGTCTGTTCAGACAGGGAATGCAAGAGGGAGAGAATGTGTGTGTCCTCAGTTTAATTAGAAAATTTAATTGGATGGAGTTTGGGTCATTTTTCCCCCCCTTTAGAGCTGGCTGTGATAAACAGACTTTTCTCTTTCCCTTTCATCCTTCAGTGGTTTGTAGTTCTGCATCTGCTCTGCTGGCATTGTCTCCGCTAACGGCCATACCGATCAGGAAGCCAGAGCCAGGAGGCAAATGAAGGGACTGCATTGATACTGCTGATCACTGAGCCCCACATAACTGGCAACTGTTTCTGTCTTTTACCTCTGGAGATGAGTTGAACAGATTGTGTAAAATTTCGTGGTTTACAAAAAAGAAAGGCGGGTGAGGGAAGAGAGAGGGACATCTTACTGCGTCGGCCCTTTCGCTACCTGGTACCCAGGGGTCTGTTGGAACAACACCCTCAGCACAGGAAACAAAAGTGAAAAATTCATGAAAGTGAGCAAATCCGCTGATTTCAGGCAACGTTTGCACAAAAGAGTAGAGACTAAACACAATGCGCCCCTTTCTCTCTGGGCGGATGCTACAGGCTTAAATCCTACTGCAGAGCCCTCTACCTTTGGCTTTGGCTCTGCTGTGGCAAGAGAGCAGGCAAAGCCTTGCACCATATGCTCAGGAAAGTGCTCAGCTCGGACACAGGGGAACCGGTGCCAGGAACGGTGACTAACACTCAAGAGAGGCTGAGGATGTGGGACACTTCTCACATACACCATTCTCCCTCGCTCAGCAGCATTTCATCACACAGGATATGGGCCACAGTCATAAGGTGAGATGGGTATTTGTCATCTCTACCCAGAAAAAGATGTCCTGGGGAAGCTGACTGATGGTTTTTTGCTCCCCTCAGCCCATCTTCCAAGCAAGACAGTAAAGAACTTCTCCCTCACCACGTCCTGACACCTTTCTGCACGTGTTAGCAGCTCTCCTGATGTTTGCCATGTGTTTGGGTATGCAGGTGAATTACGTGTAGGTGGATATCTGCCCATCCTTGCCTGGCTTTGATGAGGATTGTGACAAAATAAACCTCTAATAGAGGACAAAATTTTGATGCAAACAGTTCCTTTCTCTAAATTTTAAGATGAAAGGGACAAGGTGGGCCCCCACCATATCATCCTGCTGGTTCCTCAAGTGGATCAGGTTCAGAGACAGGCATTATATGGTCCCCACACCCTATAATCTCTCTCTCTCTCTCTTTTTCTTCTTGCTCTCCCTGCACCCCCCACCACCACATTACACAGTCAGGATGGGATCAAATTCAGCTTACTTGAATGTATATCATTTCCAAGTTGAAGTCTAATCTGCAGCCTTGTCCCCACTGAGATACTCAATTTACCACTCCTGTAACTAAAGCTCATTGTTACGGCTATAATAATCAAATGTATCATTTTCCTAAAGGATACTTCTGGTCAATGTTTTGCATTTTTTAAAAAGTTTTCTATAAAACTCTTCTCTTTGTTAGGTCACACGCAGGCTTCCTGCTCCATTCAACCTTCCTTTTCAATTCTGTGTCCCATTCATTACACCAGTATGGAGGCAAAAAAAAAAAAAAATTATATTTCCTCTTGGAAGAATCAAACCCGTTCATGTTTATGAAAGAATAATAGCATGACCAGGGGACTACAGATCAATGTTATCCAGATCAGCACTTAAATGGAAATCACTCTGCATGAAAAATTCACTGATGCCCTCTATCCTTTACATGGATAATGGGGACATCTGGTTACAGCAGACAGAATCATTTTACGTACATATATGTGAGATACAGACGTGTGCTTTTGGTGTAATTCAGACAATGACTGACATTACCTGAAATAGTTATTTTGTAACTATTTTGAGGAGTCTAATACACCTTCCTCTAATGAATCCAAGTCCCTAATAGCAGCAGCATCAGAGATAGAATACTCGAATAGATAAGATCACTGTTGAGACCCTGTGATGCCTGCAGGTTACCTGCTGCTATTTTTTAACTGATGTTTTTAATATTGATAAAAGGGTCGGTAGCCAATTCTCTTGCCCATTCATTTCTCTGTCTTTGATCTCAGACCTGGTGAGATTTATACTGCCCTGGGACTCTTGGCATCACCCGCACAAAGAAGAAGGGAGCACAGAGTCTCTCTATGCTCCGGGCACTTTGCACACTTTTTGCCCACTAGTGTCAAAAGCAATTGATGCCATGGCAGCTATATAGAGCAGCTAGTGGAAAACTGGGGAAATGCAAGTGTATCTTAAATCTCTGCCCACCCTACTGAGGACTGTACAAACCACATGCTTACGTACCGCCCTGAATCCCCTTCTGAAGGCTAATGCCTCAGTGCTTTACATCCAAGGACCCTCTTACCCTTTAAACACAATCAGATGGCTAGTGTCAGCAGCCCCGCTGGCCTTCTCACGTGGTGTACTTGGGCCAGAACACCCCTCTAGAAAGTGGGAAAACCAGGTTGGTCCCTTCCCTTGTCCCATGGGTCTTGATCCCATGGCCCCGCTGGCCTGGGGAGAGAGCATCTTGGGGAAAAGGCTGGGAACTGCTGAGCAGAGACGCAATGCCTCCGTCACTCCTCCCAGAGGTGGCCACCACCCTGCGAGGAATGAAGGCTTCGAGGGCTGGGAGGAAAGGCAACGCCAAAGGGATCCCCGTGCTGCAGCCTTTGCCCTTAAAGGCATACACGAGTCTCAATTTCTCATTCCTACCCCGCTGTGGATTTATACTTAACATGATCCAGTCTTTGGACAGAAGTTGCCAGTTTTGATTTGTAATGGGGATATCTCTGTCTTTAGTTAGGCTTTTGAAAAAAACATTAGGCCTATATTGTATGTCTTCTCACAAAACACTCACAGCTACTTCAGTTTTGCTTGAAAACACATCAGAAGTTTAAGGAAATGAGTGAGCTTCCCTCCTTTTTCTCAGGAAAGTCAGGGGTCAGTGTGCAGTGTTGCATGGCACCCCAGAGTCCGGGGAGCATCTCCTGCCTGTGCCCTTCAACAGCCAAGGCCGGAGGACAGGAGGGCAAGTCCGGGATCCGGGAAAGGGAACAGCAGCACCATCATCAGCGTGCAGTAGCACAGAGGAAGGAAAGATGGGCAGCTATGCTGCTTGTAGTCGTCAGGGATAAAATGTGAAGGCAGAGGCCAGCACAGAGAGAAGGGCAATCCAAGTGGTTTCAGGATACACATATATAAAAGTGCACATATGTTAGCATTAGAAATTAGGACAAAACCTGTCTTATATCTGGAGAAAAGACATGAACAGAAGACATATAGGCTCAGCAATCCAGAAATAGAAATGATAACAGATGAATCAAGATTATCTCTCACCAAAGAGGAAAATTAAGTTGTATATTAGCTGTTTAAGTTAATGATATATCAGCATATGCTTTTATTATCTATCTATTTAGCTGTCTTGGCTAATATAACCAGATTAGATCAGCAGAAGAGGATCCCATACTATGTATTTATGTCCTAATAAATATGCACAAGAACTACTTCACACACTGCTCAGGCCAGAAGCTGCTCTTTCCATTGCCATTAATATTGATTGGTATTTAAGTGGAACTCACTGTCAGTCCATTGCACTAACTCTAACATGACAGCCATGGTTAGAGCAATTTCTGTTCCTAACACAGACCTTAACCTTTCTGCACTTACCGATTCCCTCAGTACCCACTGTCTCTTCAGAAGCGCTGCCCCAATCAAATGAAGGCCCACAATGCAGTTTACATGAAGGAGATGAGAATTTTTTTATATTAAAAGCATAAAATTTTTCCCCATCACTCACACAATTTTAAACATTCAAATGAGGAAATTAACTGTTGAGTGGTACAGACGAGATCTAATCTCATTAATCCAACAATAATTGAAGTACAGGACTTCCCCTGAGGCCATGGATTAATGACCAGCTAGGTGGAGCTGCTGACATGAAGCACAGCCAAATGCTATTAACCCCAGCCAGGAATTATTTAATCCCAGAGGAAATGTCCTGTGCAAAATTTGTTACTGCTCTGGTGAGAGGAAGAGGGAGGAGAGGGGGCACGTGGGCTGGGTGCACGGAGGGCACCCTTCCGGCTGCTGCGCACGGGGCATCCCCACATGCACCCCTCACCTCCCGGCATCCCATTCCTCTCTCTGCGTCCCCCCAAATCCACGCTGACCAGTGGACACATAATTAAAATGAATTAATGATCTGAAGCATAAACTGTGTTTAATGAAGCCCCACTCAGACTTGTGCGCTAATGCCAACCCTGTTTGCCGACAAATATTTACTAACCCTCTGTGCATAAAGGGCCAGGCCACCTGTTCTCCCCTCTCATTATGTGTCCCTAAGTCTAAAGGTAGCTCTGTCTGGTTAGACCTGCAACATCCAAGCCACTTGAGAGGCTCATAAACGTCTCCAACAAAGCTGAGCCAGATCCGCCAAGCTCTATTTGTTTCAGTCTCCTTCTTTTTTAACTCTAGCCATTGTTCACTTCCTAGATGTAAACTCAACTAAATGCTGTTGCTTCTTTTAGCATAAGAGGTAATTTCCTGGTTAAAGGTTCCCACCGAAATAATTTCTGTCTTTTCAGCCAGAAATTGGAAATCTTTTAAGCTGTGTACGTTGCTCCCAGCCTCTACAAAGTGTTCCAAAGAAAAAAGAAATAGGGAGTAAATCACAGTATTAGTCATAATAGCGATACTAGCAATACTGGTAATAGTTGTAGTAGAAATTGTAGTCATAGCAGTAATAATTAGCATCATCATAATGCAATTAATAATAGTAATGGTTTAAGAGCCTATTCTTGTTTTCATTGAACTTGGTGGGAGTTTTGGGATTTACTTCAATGGGAACAAGGTCAGATCCTAAACAAGCAAGGGTTAGCCTACAGAAAAAAAAAGGAAGCAGTATAGGATTAAGTCTCCCTCCCCTTTCCACTCCAAGTAAAAGAAAACCAGGAAAGATTAGAAAGCTGTAAGGAAGACAGACAAGCAAGAGACAAGCAGAGGTTAAAAAGCAAACAAAGCTGCATGCACAGCACTGGATGATGCCCCTATTCACATCAGCAAGGGAATGTCCACCTGAGCCGTCCCAGCAGGACTGGGCTGGCAAGCCATCCCTTACCAACAGGGGTGAACGACTCCACAGGCAGTTCCTCCAAAAGAATAAAAACGAGCTTCACATTCCACCTCTGCGCTCAGTGGCTTATGCTCTGATGCTGCACTGAGGTGTTAGCTGCTCCTACACGCTTGGGCTGCCCACCCATCCCGACACGGGAACGTGGGAAGCCCTGGGACCCACAGGAGGAGGTGGTGTGCCCATGTAGGCAGGTAGCTCTTCTCCTTTGGCACAGGGGCTGGTGCTTGCTGCATGCAGAGGAACAGCACATCTGGCTGAACAACCGCAGCTTGGACTTCCACATGACACCAAACACATCTTTCTCTACAGCAGGCCAAGTCTGAGCTCATGACAGGCAAAGCTGAACAGCATCGTACCCTCTCAGAGAGCAGCAGAACGAGCCCTAAGGCAGCCCCTGCTCATTCTGCACTGTGCTCAGCATGGTTTTGGGGAAGCTAGACCCAGAGGGGCAGCTCTAGCAATGGAGGTAGGCTGAATAATGTACTCCTGGTGACAGAAGGAAGAGCAGTGTGAGCACGAGATGCATTCGACAGCTTTTTTCCACCTCTGCCTCCTCTGATCCTACCATCAGCCACAAAACCTTCTCTTTCATATCCGTATTTTTCTGGGAATGGCATGACACAAAGTAAAGCCCCACGGTATTACAAGGTCATGAAAAAAAAAGGGGAAAAAAAAAAAAAAAAAAAAAGGCGCTGCCTGCTTGTTCCTCCATCTAACCATAGCCAAACATTAACAACCGATTGTTCCTTTGTAGATAGTTGGCTGCTTCCAGTCCTGACATGTGCAATTGCTTTCTGGTCTCCTACCCAACAAAGCACAGTGTGAAAGGATGTACACATGAAAGCTAGGGTAAATTCAAAAACATTAGTCTCAGGCTGCAAGGGAGATGAATTCGATATCAGCAAAACATACAGGAAAGGACAATGTATAATGGAAGTGAAGGGGGACAGAGGGGGGAGTGTGCAGGGGGAGGGGATAACATAAACATTCACGCATGAAAATATTAGATGATTCTTGTTGCACAGTGACTTGCATTCAAAGTATTTATGTGGTCATTTCCATTTCTTTTCCCAAGAGGGTGCTGGGACTGGCATGGCTGTCAGGGGAGTGTGAGAAGATGCCAGCACAGGCAAGCAGTTTCCAAGGCAGAACTACAGCAATGCCTGATATTGTATTAATGTGAGTGCTGGCCATCTGGCCATTAGGGACAAGCTGCTGCCAGGGTGTCTCTCTTTTTCCATCTCATTTCAGAAGCTCTGGAGCCTGGGACTGAGACCCCTAGGGAGATTCTGGCTAAAGATCATTCCAGCATCCACTCAGATGTTGTAGAGAAAGGGCCAGAGAGCTGATAAGGCAGGAGAATGTGCTCACACCCACACAGAAAAAAACAACGGAGAATAACACTGAATGAGGGGGTTAGGGGCAGAAAGAAAATGAGAGCAGATGAACAAGGGAATGGTTTAAACAAATAAGAGGGAGGAAGCAGGCAAAGGAAAAGAAAAACAAGAGGCACAGCACTCACTCAAAGGAGCCTTAAAAGGAGGAGAGAGGAACAGAGAAGAAAAGGAATAGAAAGGGTTCAATAAGGAGAAATGGCTATCATTAAAGAGGCAGGGGTTATGAAAGGACTACTAGCACAATGCACCTTTTCGGATTTTAACTACTCAGGGCTAAAGTAAAACGGCTTTCAGTTCGCCTTCTTGAATAGTACCTTGTCCCGGGAGCCTGCTGAAGTCAGTGCTCGGTGTAAGGGATTAGGGAGCTTGGATAAAGGTGCCAAAACTTTGTCTTGTCAAAATAAATGCTCTTCCTTATGCTTGTTTATCTACCTTTTAATGGTTATTGGAGATGCTTAGACTAATCCCCTGGGAACTATTTCAGTGTATAGAAAACTAAGTACAAAGTTGATAGTGACCATTTTATATCAATATGGAAGACTACATTCCTGGAAATGTCAGAGGCTTTACCAGATTGCTGCTAAATCAGAAAAGTGAAAGGAACAAATGAGGACACCCAATTCTTCTGTAAAAGAAAGCAAAATATCTACCTACAAAATAAATCTTGGCTAATGGGCGAGGAAGTGGTATGGATGAGCAAGAGCACCAAAATGACAGCCTGTGAAGCCTCACTTCCTGCAAAAGCTGCTCGACAACAGGCATTATAGTGTGATTTCCTGAGTATGTTACTGAAAAGTAGGCATCATACACCACTGTTATTTCTGTTGCTGTTATTATTATACCACCATTATTTGGATACATATCCTCCAAAAGAATCTGCAGGCGGATCTGGAAGTCTGAAAACAGGATCCCTTCTGAGATTTCCCATGCTTCCTCATTTTACCTAACATCTGTCTGATGACATTTAAGGGATGCTCTTCAAGAAGATGCTTCTGACATGGAAGTCAGGGTATTAGCTCCTGTCATGGTGGGCAATCTGAACTGCACTGCAGCACAAAGGAAGGTCGGGTCTGGGTGGTGAGTCTGGTGTGGATTGCACAGCTAGGGATTTCGGTGGCTTCAGAGGGCATGGATGACAAGTCTTTCCATAATGGGATCTGCAGGACCTCACCTTTCACATCAGCAACAGGTAAACTTCTGTCACACGGAACAGGACTGATCGTCACTAAAATGAGTGCAGAGAGGCAAGAATCATTTCAGAAAAAAAAAAAAATTGACAGTATTTGGGACAGGAGTTTTTGTACATGACATTCACTTGAACTTAGAGCAGCAGAAATATTTGATGTCCATTGTTAATTAAAAACAAACCCAATGAATTACTGGCATAGTAATAACCTGGAGCTAAACCAGTATAACTGGGACCAAACCCAAGGTTTGTTTCCTGCAAACTCTCCCATGCAAGTCACCTCTGCTCACCAGAGCTACCCACTTGCGGCAATGTGATTACTTCCCCTAACCAAAGCAGCAGAGGAGCACATCCTTAATGAATAAGAAGAAGTTTTTCTGGCTTTTTGAAGCTTGGGGCTCTTTTTTGTACATTCGACTAGCTATTCGTGCCATAACTTCCCCCTAGCAGCAGTGCTGGCTGTAGCAGCAGGCCTGGGGCTGTGCAGGAGGATGCTGCGGCTGGCGGCAGGATGGGTCACATCTCAAAGGCAGCCAAGAGCCCCTGTCCCAGGGGAGGCGGCTTGAGAGGAAGGCGGCCTGACAAAAAATCCCAAACAATGCTGAGGAGGGGAAATAGGATGGCCAGAAACCTGCTTGCGTCTGTGGAGCACAGCTGTGTGCTGTATCATACAGGGGAGCTGGGGTTTCTCCAGTGAAACCTCACCACATCGCACTTTTATTCTAACGATGCATTCTGCTCCCATTTACTTAAAAAAGATGTTCCAGCCACCTACATGTATTTCAGTGAGAAAAAAAAAAATCTGCAGGAAATGCACTGGTCGTTGCATCCATTCCCACTTAAAGGTTTGTTTAAGTTTAGAGTCCCTTTTCAGGGGTAGCCCCCCTCACTAAAACACTGAAAGATTGCCACACAGGTGATCTTGGTAGTCAGTCTGCAGTAAACACAGAAAATTAAAAATTTCAGAGACACCAAAACTAACTGAAATGAACTGAAATAAAACCAAGCTAAATGTTTTCAGCTTCCTGGAATATTTTTAATGTTGCAGAGTGCCTTCACTCCCTTTATCTTGTATTTTACTAGCCAACATGAAATTGATAACTCTCATAAACATATATATTTTTTTAATGTCCATAATTACTTCTGTGAAAAAATATCCTGGTCAGGATAAAGCATACTATAGGAAGACACATGGTAGGAAGAGGAAAAATGTTTGTCTCGCACAAGGAAAACAGAATGACATAGGAGCTCTTCTCCACTTCTAATTTCTAAGATTTAATTCTTTGCATTTCTCAAGAAGAACTGACCAAAACTCAGGAAAATTATTTTATTAAACAGCAGTGCAAATCAAAACTTATTTTATTTTACAGAATTTTCAGTGGATATATTCTTACCCAATTTCCTAGGGTATTTTTCAGATATTCTTTTTCTCTACCAAAATTTTTAACAAAGTTTTTAGCTGAAGGTCATTTTTTTAAAATTCCTCATAAAAAGATTTCATTTGATGAAAAGTTATTTTCCACTAAAATAATCCATTGTGCTTCACTTTAAACAATTCAATTATTTTTCTGATAAAATAGTGGGGAAGAATCTTGCAAAGTCAGACTGTTCTGACAATGATTTGGGGGCTTCACCATCTTTAAAAAGCTCTGAAGATAAAAACATCTAGCATAAGAATTGGAACAATGGCTTTCTAAGGATAACTTTTTCAACTCCACCTTCATGCAAGAACATAACAGCTCCAATATGGCTCTGTTGTCTGAAACAATCATGGATAAGGAAACAGTGAGTTGGGAGGGAGGGATATAAGTTATTAACCAGGTGTCCTTGTCACCGTTTGAATTCTCTCACTGCGCTAAATCACAGGCACCCAGAAAGCTGTTTCATCTGTTGACGTCCAAGTGGGATGGGACAGAAAAAGCAAGACATCTCAGCACAGAAGGCCAGGACAAAGACCTATGTGGCTAACGGAGTGCCACCCCTGCACATGGGGATCAAGGAGGAATTAAGCAGCATGGAGACCCTATGTTGTACCCTCTGTGCAGGGCTGGATCTCACCGCTGGGAACAGAGGCAGCAGGAAAGGCCAGGCAAAGCGGTAGGATGGGTGGTGGGCAGGAGGGGATCTGGGAGGAGAGCTCTGTTCACTGGCATGGGGTCTCCCACACCAGGAGACCCGCACCAGGAGCGGTCAAAGAGGATACCAGTGCTCGGGGCATGGGGGGGCTCTGGGTTAATCTGGTTGGACAAAGCAAACCCAGAGCATGAGTATCTGCTGTTCAGTGGGGTTACGGATGGGGGACCAAGGTGTTCCTTTCTCCCTGCAGATCACATTGAGAAGTACAATTTTCCCTCGCTTCTGAGAAGCCCATGACTGTCACTTCTTCCCCAGGCAGGTGGCTTGGGACGCAGCCCATCCTGGAGCAGGAGAATAGGGGAGATCTGTATGGCTCAGAGAGGTGGCCCTCAGCAGAAGGCTTCCTTGGGGCCCCACTTACACAGGTGCACTCATGGTGTTTCTGGTCGTTCTGAGGCCACCTGTCAGCCACTACTGCTCTGTGACAGCAGTCACTCAGCTGGGGCACAGATGCAGCTATTTGCTTTGCCAGGAGCCCCTGATCTTGCAGCTGTGGAAGAGATGGCTCTCTCTCACCTCACCTGCTTGAGACAGTGGAGACTAGAAGCCGAGGAAGAAGCAGAGGTGAGATGGAGATAAAACTGTGGGAAATCAGACAGGATCTAGCCAGCACCTGCTGAAACAGAAGTTTGCAATGGGCATTTCACAGAGCAGCCCTAGAAGTGGTTGTGAGACTGTATCAGTGTGGTCCTGCAATCTTGGCTGGACAGAGAAGCGATGACACCAAAATCAATCAATGACAAAGCTCCCCACAATGTCAGCTGCACCAGATCAGGCTCACAGTGCAGATGAAAGCTGAGGATCATTCTGTAGGAAAGCGCAAGCCTCTGTATCACAATTAGTGTAGAGGCCAGCTTTACAATATTTATACCCCATGATTGGGGTATTCCCTGGTTAGGAGAAGAACAAGCTAACAGATGGGTAAATAATGGATTTTGCATGTTGTTTGGGATTTAATTTTACCCCATCCTGTGAAGGTAGAAAAACTATGCATTTTGAAGGATTTATTGTTTGAAAGTAATATACTTCACACTCAAGGAAAATCAATCCTAATGCAAACATTTACAAATAAATATGACCTTCTTCATAAAATGCATTTTAACATTAGAGCTCAACCTTGGCAAATCCTGAAAGACTGAGTTCTTAAAAAACTAAAAGTTCTCATTACCTTTCAGGACCAGCCCTTAACCTCAGTCTCTCCTTAATGCTCATATGGAATTTTCTTCCCTTTTAGGCTTATTTTTGTTTTTAACCAAGAGCCAATTAGACAGATTTTGAATAAGGTTAAAGCACTTTTTGTTCAAATGAGAAATTTTTAGTCCCTTGAAGTGTAATGGGTTTTCAATGGAAATCCTCTCCTGCTGTGCATTGATCAGCTATTGATTGGTGAGAGTTTAAACTAAATTATCACTGCTAAATAAAAGACCTTCAGGATGAAGGAACTGAGCTGAGCACAGTGTTATATGAAAAGTAAGCCAATCCTTTGTGGAGGAATCGAAAGGCCCTGGTCACTCTTGAAGAAAAAAAATGTTAATTGAAAAATTCCTTAAATAGGTAACAGCTCTGAAAGTCTGCTTTACATAAAAGATATGAAATCACAATCAGCCGACAGAGAGAAAAGGATCCTGCAGCTCAAGTGGTTTTTCTCTCTAAATGGTGCTGATTACTTTCCCATTCATGGATGACATGGAGTGATGGAAATTAGTCATTTCAGAAGAAAGGACTAATGACAGCTGAACTTGTGGGCACTGGGGGAAGTTTGATGATTGGCTCCTTGAGACAGAAAATTAAAACAAAAGAACTTCCTATTGGGTGGAAAGATTTATCCCAAACCTTGCAGGAAAACAAATACACAAGCTTGATTAGGCTTCGAAAGATCCATTTTTTAATTTTTGCTTTTACTAGCAATCATAAGGGTTTCAAACTTTGTCAAAAGAGCAATGAATGAGAATTGTGTTGACCATACATAGTTAGCAATTAATAAAAAATACATTCCCAAACAAGTCTCTTTCTTTACAGTTTGGAAATTAAAAGGATGGATCTTGATGATCCTCCAAGACAGGTGTGTGAGGTCAGAGCTCCATCCAGCTGTTGGAATTTCAGTCAAAGGTCTGATCTGCAGAGGCACTAAAAAGCTTTTGGTAGCCCACATATAAGTTTAAAGGGAGGTCAATATTCTTAAAGTCAGGCCAGAGCTTTGAGGAGATAACTCTAGATACTCATATCTCAGCATCTGCAGGACCAGGCAGGGTCATACCTTGCCAGAATCACAGAGCATTGCTGTCCAAGTTGCTCCAAAGTCTCCAAAGCTGCATTCCCATGCCCCCACTGGAGCATGGGCATGTCTTGCCTTGGTCACATCCATGCCTGCATCATGATACAAAGCTCACCTGCACCACCCTGGGCATGGCTCTGCCTTCTCTGCTGAGAAATTTCTTTGCTGCCAATACTCAGAACATGTCTTTTCAAGGATCAAGTAGCATGTACTTAACACATACTGTCTTTCTTACTGTGTCAAAGAGTAACATGGAATAGGATCATTTAGTCAACATATTTAAGTGTGTCATTTTATTACAATCAAAGGTACTTCAGGAGAACAAATCTATAATCCTGTTTGCAAGATTCCGGTACCTCAAATTTCAGGATTGCTCAGTTTCAGGGACAGTTTTTTCCCATTTCTGGATAGCTGGCTCCATAACTAAGCATGAATTCCAAACCATCATAATTCAAATTCATATTTACAGGGCTCTGTATGTAGTGTCTGTTTCAGGGGTCAGTTTAGTTTGTCATCCAGACCTCTGGAAGAGAAAGGTCTGGTTTAGACTCCACAAAAATTCACTTTCAATTTGGCATGAACAGAATCATGCGCATTTTAATAATTCAAAGAAGTCAAAACCAATATGGTTGGTTGATTTCTTTCAGTCAGAGGAGCCATATCTATCTAGTAAAAGCACTGTCTTTGATTATGCCACTCTGTAGGCATTTAGCTGCTGGTAGTTGTAAACTGAACGCTTGCCCAGATTTTGATACAAACATTTCATCCAACAAGATCCAGTAGAGGTCTGCCATACCTTCTCAGTCGAGCAAGATATCACAGCAGTAATAAAATAAATATTTCTCTGTCATTACTTTGCCAGTATCATAAATACAGTGGCCAATTCCAGAGCCTTCAAAAGAATAACAAAATGCCCCATAAGGCCCTCAGTTTTGTCACTGTAGATACTTTGAATGCTAGTGTCCCAGAAGAACCTTATCATTCATAATCAAAGTTCAGAAAGCATTCATGTGGGTAATATATTTATCCATACAGATGTCTACTGCTTTTTCTTTATTTTATTTATTAACACCCCAAAGCTGTGAGTTTCACCAGATAATCACATATGCACCAGCCAAGCACAAACTATGCTTTAGGCAAGTATGCATTCAGCCAGGCTTGAGAGAGGGGTAACTGGGGAAAATGTAATCATTTCTGATAAACGAGAGGTCAAAATAAATTATCTAGTTGTCCCATCTTTCTCAGAGCTCTGTGAAACAACTTAGCATAAAGAATCTTGCCCTTCCTTTCATTTTATACCTTCTGCCTTTTAACTGAGAGAATTCCTTTTTCATGTACTGTGTAACATCTATCTCCAGAGCAATCTCCTGTTGAACACACAAATTTCCCCCATTTCTGTTAAATACTTGCAATAGAAGAGTATACTGAATAATGAAAGCCCGGTCTTCTTACCATTTCAGTAGTGATGAGTCACCTGGCTTTAGCAGGAGAAAGATCAAGCCATAGACCCCAAGGTGAATGGATCTGATGATGCTGAAGATAGCGATCTGGAGGAAGGAAAACTTAACAGAGGAGACTGGAAATATTTTCTTACACTGCTGCCCACAGAAGATCATCTTCATTCTTGCTCATCCCAGTGTATTTATGTAACAGACAGATTAATAAATTAAGTAGTGCCTCCCTAATCTCCAGTTTATCCCCAGCACATGGATACAATGTGTTCCAAATCCTAACTCTCTGATAATTAGGATGAATTTTAGAGTAAGAATTAAAATAAAAAACTCTAAAGAGGATGTAGAAATTTATCATCCACATAGCAAATAGCTACACAATCACGTAAAGTAAAATCTAGTGGTTTGACTGGAGGACCTGATTTAACTCACAACCGGATGCCAGATTCCCTGCTATGTCTCTAGACAATCAGTGCTTTGGGTGGCCAGAAAGATCCACTGGCTGGAGAGTCAGAGTGCTGGGGAAATGCTGGGTGCCTTCCCCAAACACTCTGTGCAAGCCTAGGAACAGAGTTTCAAAAAAATAAATTCAGTAAAGGGAAGTCAGCTCTCACCTCTGCTGCACCTTGAGTTTCAGAACCTACATTTTACATGTCAAAGTTTCAGATTACAACCACTAAACTGTCAGGCTTTGGCATCTGACACAACACGACTACTGGGCGTGTTTTTCAGACTCCACAAACTCACTGGGCAAATGAAGAATAATTTGTTTAATCATCCACAGTAGTTCTTTGATGCAGGTATAATGAAAATCTCTATTTCACAACAGAGAAAACTGAGGAATGGAAAAAATATCACCTACCTTAAGGTGAGGAAACCAGCATCACAGACAGTGCTAGAATGCAGATCGCCTAATTACTGGACTGTGTTCTCTTAATTGCCAAATAAACCCACAACCCTAGCAGAAGAATGATGACACCTTCATCACCATCCTGTTTAGTCAACAATCTGGTAATAGAGCAATGACTGGGAGAAAATATATTTTGTTTTTGAAAAATTATCTCAGAGATTTGACAAGTCCTCACACGGAGACCTGTAACAAGTTCAAACCACTCTAAAACTAAAATCTGAAACAAACTTCTGAAAAGGAATCTGTGTCACCTTCTGAAACAAATTGTTCATTTACATTCCTTTAATGATCTGACTGTACTGAACCCAATGCACCGAGCAACACATGCAAGAAAGCTTATTTACGCTTCCAACTTTGTTTTTCCAAGGGAGCTGTATTATTTACCTCCTAATTTCCTTTGGAGCTCTTACGATGGGAGCTATAAGCTAAATGTCCTGAGCAATAGATGGAAGATGAAAGGTGACCAAATATATTCAAGCTGATAATAAACAGCATTTGTAGGTGAAAACAACCAGCTTGGCACGAGAGAGAGAGATAATGCAGTGGGTTTAATAGGAGGCTTTTAACGTTTCCTGTTCAGGATTGGCTGGCTTATTAATGATTTAAGCACAAATTGAATTAACCAAATATTGAACATATGTTCTTTTAAACTCTCTTAAATCTACCAGAGCCTTGTGCGGGAGAGCTATGTGGCCATGCTGTTGAAGTGGGGGGAGGATGACAAGGGGGTATTGAGGGTGACTGGGTAAGTAAAACATAACCTGAAGGTGGTCAATTTAATGCTGTGTTAGTGGCCTGAACTTTCAGTTCCCAAAGGGAAAGGATGATTAATGCCACTACCAAATGTATACCCATACCTGACCCTGATCTCATCAAATCCTGCTGCCACCATCTGCTGTTTTTAATTCCTCTGCAATATTTGTATTTGCTACCTCCCTCCTACAAAGAGAAGGAGAAAAAAAATGTTCCCTGCTTATGAATGGTGTGATCTGGTTGTACTGGCTGAACGCTGGCCAGGAGGCATCTGTTGCTTATAGTCCTGACAGCATCTGCTACTATTTCTCACTTTTCCCAGCATGCTGTGAGATATGGTTTCTCCCAAAGGTGGCCTTTGTATGCACCATTGTCAATTCCATCATTGTCTGCCACAGCCTGTTCCCACGATGCAGTGGTAGTTATTACCACGCTGCAAAACCTTTTCTTGCAGGCTATCTGTAATCTAAGATATTGTGTGATTGAGTTATGCAGTTAACCCTTTTCCTATGCATCAAACCATTAAAATAAAAAGAAACAGACTGGACCATTTTGGGAAGGAAAACCTTCAGGACTTGCAATGGATGGGAAAGTGAAACAGATTTTTTTGTTGTTTGGTTTGGGTTTTTTTGCTTTTAAAATAATGACAGTTTGGCATTAAGTAAACTCAAGGTTTAAAACCAAACAAACAAAAAGGCAAAAAGCAAAAACTGTCCTAACTAGCAGTTTTAATTCCTTTAAAGATACTATAAAGGATGCATTGTTTTTTCTCCTGATTCCTGATACGGCTATTAAGCATTGTAACCAAATGTGTGTGAATGCTATTATTTATGTGTCTGATCTTTAAATACCCTCTGCTAGTGGGATACAGACTGAGACTTCTGATGGACATAGGCGTCCCAAGCTGTCATCTTGCCTTGTCCTTCTGTCAAACAGTTAGTGTGTCAAGCTCTTCTCCTGGGAACTTTTAGAGTAAGAGCCTGTAAGAGCAGAACGGTACGGTCTCCAGAGAGCCACTTTTAACTCACGACAATATCCTTGGTGTCAGCTCAGAATAGCCCACTATGGGGCAAAGAGAAAGAAAGCGCAACAGATGTTACTAGTAAAACCATGTTTACAATTCTGTAAAGTTATTGCCCTTATGTACCTTCTGACCAAAACCCACTTCAAAGAAGGCCAGGTTCCTAGCAGTTGGATTTTTAAGTCAATTCTGCTCACATAAATCTTCGCGTGGAGAATAGGTGCGATTAAAATGGACATCATGTCTCTCGCGTGTATGTGCCCCTCCCATTCCCCCCAGATCATTTGTAACAGTGTGGACCTTCGATTAATATAGTTATCACTTACAGCTGTATTTATGGTAAGTTCTATACCTGTATAAGAATTGTAAATATCTCTCCCTAAAATACATAGGACATGAGTGGTTTAATCTCCCCAAATGCATTCATACATCTTTTATCCTCTTTTATAGCTCTTCTTTCTAACTTTTCATTACTTTGAGGCCGCTTATTATGTATGGAATCATACCTAAATCCTCTCAGAGGTACTTTCACAATTTTGTAATTGTTAAAGTAAGCAAGGTGGCTGATTCTGGAAATGATAATGATAATTAGATGATTTTTTAAATCCAGAACAAAATATTGGAGAGACAGGGGGAAAAAGCAACTGTGGAACTTGTGAAGAAGGCTTTTAAAACTAAGTCCCCCCAAAATCCTCATCTCTTCTTCTGCCCAGTCCTGAGGAACTGTTAGGCAGTGCAATACAGCACACTGTGACAAAGCAAATATCAGGGTGGCATTCACAAGACTACATTTGGTTACTGTTCCCATTATCTTCATATATATTATGTTTTGCATCACCTATATTACATTTTCCAGGGGAGACGTCTTCAGAGGAAGGAGTAAACTGTGTTATTTTATATCTCTGTGATTCCTGTGGGGAGTCATGTTATTTCAACTGTGTTTTACCCTGTCTGCTTTAATAATTCCGACTGTAATACTAGCATGGAGGAAACGTAAAGAACAAGTACTATACAGATATTATACTCTTTGGCACCTTTCATCTTGCCTCCACACTTTTGCTAGTTATTTAAAGTCCATCCATTTTTAATGTTATCATAAATTTAAATGAGAAAGTCTTATTTAAAACAGTTTTACATCCTTTCTGTGCACATAAAAGGCTAGGGAGAATAAGCCACTTTACAGGCTAAGCCAGGTATGATGTTAGATAACAGATCTGCTGAGTTGCTTCTGGTTAAGACCAGTAAAAATACATTGCTGAATCCAAAATAGAGTTCCTCTCTGCACTCTGAAATCCTTTTTCCAGGGGCAACAGATGACAGAAGGAAAACCATGACTAACTCACAGCTTTTCTATCGTTAAAACAGAATGAGCTTGGGGAAGGAAAGAGCGTACCTAGAGCTGGACCTCTGTACTTACAGCATCTGGTCTCCACAACAGCTGCAAAATCTGCACAGGTGGATTTGCATGGAGAAATCAATGTTTGGGGTTTTTTTAAAAAAGAAGGAAAAGTGTACATGTGAAGGAATCTATAGGTGCAAATTGTGTATGATCCACTTTTAGAAAATGTTTAATATCCACATATGGAAAAGACAAAAATTATCCTAGCAGCCAGATAACATGACTTGTGACAGAATCATTGTGCAGGATCACAATATATAAATGCTCTGAATGACAGATTTCAAGCTGCAGATTCCTCCCAGGCTGGCTAGGGAAGCTCACCTGTTGCAAACCTGCCACCATTTCTGAGTTCCCTGAGGCATCACCATGTCCTTTGCTAGTTCCACTATGATACAGGATCCTTTACTGACAGCTTTTTTGCAGGGTGAGCTGTGTGTTTAATATTTCCTGTAACAAGGTGAACCAAGGTAAGACCTACTATGAAGGACACTGTGACCTTCCTGACATCTTCAGTAAAATACAGCAAACCCCAGGGGCGATATAGGGAGGCACAAAAGCACTGCTTTCAACAGAAAGAGATTTGCACACTAATGGCATAACATTGCTTCAATAAGCCTCACTGGATTTTTTTCCCTACTTCAGGCCAGTCATAGGGGCTCTGCTGCTCTTCGTTTTGACTCCACTCATGGTGTGGCTGAAGTCAGTGAACAGCTCCTGCGAGAGGCAGTGGGTACACCCCGTCCATCTGACACTGAAAAGGGGCCCAAGCCTCATCAGCATTATAGACCAGAACTGCCTGGTTATAGAACCAGGCCTGCCCACAGCTTCCCCGAATGAAAAGCAGCATTTACAGACAAGCATGTTTATAAATGTTTTCCTGAATCAGGAAATATTGCGAGGAGGCAGCAATATTTTTTCCCTGTTTGTTTTAGCAGGAGGAACAAGTATGGACAAAATTCCTTTATTATACATGAGCAGGGTATTTAGGCTAGGATCTGTTGCCTCTTCTCCTCATCCAGCATTATTGTCAGCAGATCCATTTGCAAACTAGGAAAACACTTCTGCCGTGTGCAGGTAGGCTTTGATAGCAAGCGTGAGCTGGAGGCTGCTCTCACTCACCCACTGTCTGTTTTTAATTTGGCCAAGCATCTACAGCTCCCACCGTGCGAAACAGAGATGAAAATACGGTGAGGCAGATGCAGGAGAGGCCTGTCCTCAGATCGGGAAGGGGTTACAGGAGGAGGAAATCACACACCAGGGGAGATCAGCCACCCGACCTCGGCAGCAGCCTGCCGCCCAGGCGCTTGCCCCAGGCCTCAGGGCCACGAGCCACCTCCTCCCCATGGCCGGCCAGGCGCCAGCCCGCGGCCTCCCGCCCGGCCACCCTGCGCCAGTGCCCGGTGGCTGGGCCGGCCGGGAGGCTGGGTTTGCTGCGATCTGGATCCGTCCCCCCGGCCTTCCTGGCCTCCTCCAACCTCCTCTGGCCTTTCCCGGCCTCTTCCCGGCCTCTTCCCGGCCTTCCTCCCCCGGCAACAGCGGGGCGGCAGCCAATGGGGCCGGGCCGGGTCAGGGCGGCACGGCGGCGGCAGCGGCGGCGGCGCGGGCCTTTGTGCGGGGTGGCAGGTGACCACGGCGGGGGAACAAAGCGGGGTCAGGGCGGGAGCCGGGTCCCTTTTCTCAGGCCCATGTTCTCCACTCCTCACAATCTGTCTGAATTTAACTTGCCATTGAAGGCCCTGGCTGTAGAAAACAGCTTTATGTCGACTAATCCAGGCAGAAGTAAGGGTAGACACAGAGACAGGTTTGAAGGCGGGGACGTGGCTATTCTGCTGCCTCTTTTGGGGGGCTTTTTTTTTTTCCCTCCCCCTCCCTTCCCCTCTGCCTCCAGTGAAAAGTTTTCTGAACAAAAAAAAAAAAAAATGGTGACAAGATTAATCAGCCCGTGGAGCTGAAACACATGCTTGACTTAAACAACCTCTTTGCTGTTATTAACAACTGCTCCAGCATTTCTCTTGTTATGCTAATGGTACAGATTAGAGTAAAATCTATTCCTTCTTTGCTGAACAGGCCAATTGATAGAGGCCGATCTATTTTTCTCCCCCGTTTTAATTCTTTTTTTCTCCGGGCACAAGTGTTTGCGGCAGTAAGAACAACAGAACATGAAAAAAAAAAAAACAAAACTGCACACAAAAGTGACTAGCCCCTACACGCACTAAAATCATTAATAAATACAAATCTATATCGGTCTCTGCTACAGCCTGGAAATAATGTCCGGGTATTGTAAGATAGGCTGACCACAAAAGACAGGAAATTCAACATAGTGGCCAGTGCCCTATCTTTAACTCCTTCTTTTTTTTTTTTCTGCATTGACACAGAGTGCCTGGTAAAGGAGGCAGCTTTGATTGGTTTTAATATATTCCTGATATGAAAAGTGAAGGAGAAGGGAGTGTTACTGGCAAGCCCTGGAGAGGGAACTTGACTCAATACCACCCCACATGCTGGATCATCATTTCGATGGAAGAAGACAGTCCTATTGCGAGTACAGGCCGTAGGACCATTTGATCTGTGTCATCAAGAGGAGCAGAATAGGTGCCTGTGTGTCAGCCTTGGCTTGGTGGTTTGTGCTTCCTGTTAGCTTGGGTCCAATCCTAAATGCTCTTTAGTTTTTCTATATTTTTACCCCCAGTTTTTTAGTAGTCAAAGACTGTGACCTGCTTCACAGATAACAGCAACTATGACATCGCAGCCTATGAGTCTATGGTATGCTAAATACTTAAAAACCTAATATGTCTGACATCTCAGAGAGGAGCTTTCAGCACGTAATAGCCACTGAGTGAGAATGAATGCACCATTAACTTCCATGTGCAGCATGTATTAAACCCTGTATCACTTCCTCTGGTTTTGCGTTGTTCCTATATAAATGGAAACATCATGACCCTGGTTCTACATCATCCTAAACCAACTTAAGTCAGTGATACACCTCACACTGGTTTTTCTGCTTTCTAGATCTGGCCCTGCCATTGTCTCTGTATACAGTCACTGCTGAGCAACAAACATCTGCTGATGTCTACCACCTTCTTCAGCCTCCCCAGACACAGTCACCGCTGGTTGATACTATAAACTTGTCCGCGTTCAACATTCCATGACTTCAATGAGTTCAATGAATTTCCAGGATCCACTTGTGAAGCCTGCAACAACAGCAGGTTAATCTGCCTGGGCCCAAAGATGTTAAAGAGTCTACCGGGCCAAGCCTGGACTTGGAAGTCAGCACTTGGCTAGCACTAAATTTGATCAGACAGATTTCATAATTTTACAGAGTCAAAGACCACAGGGATTGTTAGGTCATCTGCTCTGACTTTCTGCATACCATATGCCATCATATTTTGCCCAGTTATTCCCATATTGAGCCTAATTACCTGTACTTGATTAAAACAGATCACCCATCCTGTCCTAATGAGATGAAATAAAAAAAAGGGAAACTACTACCTCCTGTAGTAGTTTGTGCCAGTATTTTAATGACCTTCTCTCTTCAAAAACTTGAGCCTGGTTTCTCATCTGAGTGGGCCTGGCTTCAGTGTTCATTTTTTGCCCAATTTGGCTCTACTGCAGCAAAAGAGCCTTTCTGAACAGTTTTCATCTTGTGAAAGTATGTAGATATCTATGTAATCTTTGTGTCTTTATGTCATTTTTTTTTTTGACAATATAAACTGGTTGAACTCCTTAGGGTGTTCACTGGATGCCACTTTTTTGATCTTTCTTTGCTGTTAAGTGGGGGTTGCCTACTCTCACTTGCTAATCCTGTGCAGGCCCCCAAGGACTGCTTTGACCCCTTTTCCATAGCCATGCTCAGGCAGCTTGTCGACTGTGAGTGCCAACCCTCTCCAAAATTGCCATATTCCAGGAGGCAACCCCACTTTCTCAAGCAGTGGCCCACCTTCTTTGCTCCTAAGTGTGCATTATTTTGCAGTTTTAAACACATTGTGTTTGTCTGACACATGATCATATTGCTCCATATGACAGCTGTGTCCTCAACCATTCTACTAATCTTTGTATGTAAATGTATATTTAAAAGGTAATATTTTTTTTACTCTAAGATGAGCAGGATGAGGGTTGCCTCTGGCTGCTGTCAAGCACACTAGGAACAATCTCACTGAAAGATAATTACCCAGGGACAACTTCTCTTCAGTACAGGCCAGTATCTAGCTATTAATCTATTTATCACATGATCTAGTGATATTTTAAAGAACTTTAGTCTTAATTAGTGTCCCATAGCATGAATGTTTTATGAAATATATTGTAGCTCTGTAGTTATCTTTAAAAGCTGAACTTTGAGTCTCATTGAAGAAGTTGGCAGTTATTTGACAAGATCAGCTTTCTTTGGTGTCATTAATCCAAAGACATTTCCATCTTCTAATGCTTTATTGATTAAAACCTATATCAGTCTAAGCATTATTTCCCCTCAGATACATGGTAGGCTAATTGGACCACTGTTCCTTGAATCATCCTACTTTCCCTCTTCGAACATCAGCAGGCTATTTGCACACTGTACGGCTGGAATATCCTTGGTACTCTGAGATTAGTGGAAAATTAATATCAGCAAGCTGAAGATTTCCTCAGTCAATGCTTTCTGAGCTTCTGGGTATAAGCTACTGAGCCTTGATGGTTTATAAATTATTTCACTAAAAGATGTTGCCTTGCTTTCCTTCCAGTAACCCAGTGTCTGAAAAGAGCTTCTATGTTATAAAATAGAAGTACATAAAGAAAAGGAAAAAAAATAGCTATGAAATACTTATTTTTTCCACATCCAGGGAATCCTTTTCTGTAATCTCTATCTGCTAATATTTATATCCCATCATTAGGATTTCTTTTGTTCCTTCTGTACTTTAAAAAATTCCTGTTCATTTTCTTCAGCAACTCCAGATATGGATTTACCAACTTTGGCTTTCCCTTATCAATTTCCTGAATTTCATCCCTTATTACATTTTTTGTTATCTTTTTCAGTACACTTTCTTATTTCTTATTGCTGCCTTCAATATTTCCCCAATGCTTTGCTGTTTCTTCTTGTGATAAGTTCACAATGACAGTAAAATACCACCTCTATCCAGAGAATATACAAAAATGTACTGAATTTTTACCATATCAACACTGTGGTAGACTCCCTAAAGGAAATCTAAGAAATTACAGACTCTTTGTTAGTCTGTGCAAAGCAGTCCTATTTCCAAGAGGAAAGGAGATCCATACCAACACGTCAATGACTTCTGACACAGCCCCAGTCCAAAGCTGCAGGCTGCACCACTGCATCGTCGTGGTTGTGCCACATGGGCAAGAGCATGCAAAGAGGCTTCAAACCAGTTCAAGAAATCCCTGGCAGAAATATGGATGTGTGTGGCTCATGGTAGCTGTGCAGTCACCAGCAGGACTGTCTCAGTACGCTGTAGTCACACCGCACGTGAGCAATGGCCCAACAGCTGGCCAGAGGCACTGCTCTGCATGGGCTGATGGACATTGGGAACCCCTCGAAAGCAAAAAGGATACAGGGCCTACAGCTGCTTTAGGGTACTGCCACACCTTCTCACCTTCAGGTAAATCTGCAGGTAGGCTTGGCTTCCCTGGATAATTCTGAGTGAAATAAACATCAGAGCACACATGGTGTTAGCTGTTTCTTAAACAATTAGATAAATCCAGGCATTTTGAGCCACCTATGAAGTAAATGAAGATCTTACTCTGCACTGAAGAAACGGTGTTCCTGGGATAAATATCCTCTGTTACACTCAAGTGAGAATTCAACAACAAAAAGAAAACAGAATAAATATTTCTGATTTTCACCCATATACTTTAAAGTCATGAGTTTTTTAAACAGAATTTCAATATCTACTTGCAAGTCAAGTATTTTCCTCAGTGAGAATTTATCTCTACACAGCACAAGGCCTGTCAATCCTACCATAGGCCACTTTTCCCCCCTCACTTGGAACATGTAGGATGTCATTATTTCTTGCTCCAGTTTAGCTGGTGGGGATCAGTGGGAGAAAAGTGAGAGGAGAAACATGTTGGGCTCTGATGCCAAATCCCTGAGTCTGAGCTCCATGGAAACAATGCCAAAACACGGATTAGACAATACAAGAGCCAAGATGCCGTACAGAAACTCATTGCCAAATTTTAAGTAAAACTACTGCCCTTAGAGAGGAAACTATTAGCTTTTTAAGAAGAATCACCACATTGTCCAGCACTAGTACCTCTTATAGCCAGTAACTGCAACCCAACATAGCATTACACAAAAGCCAACTATTCTTGCAAATTAATGAGGAAAGAGCAAAAGTGGTATAATTGCTGCTATATTATTATTATTATCAATATTATTATTATTGCATAATTTTACATTCCTAATACTGCAGCCAGAGACAGTGAACTTCCTTTCGCAGCAGATAGTCAAGAAAGCTGAACAAAACTCTGCAATTTCCATTTACCAGCATTCACACAACTTGCTTTGGTCCACATACCATGCAATCCCTGGTTTACCCAGAAATATCTTGTAGACAGAAGCTGTGCCTAAAAATAAGCTAGCAAAGAAACTAAACACAGTAATAAAGAGACTTTGCTGATATGTGTAACATTTTCAGAGAATTGCACAATACCAAGCAATAAACAGTTTTCCAAGCTTTAACTACTCCATCATTAGTTGTGTTGTGCACAGCCTCTTCTGTTGTTGTTCATATTTCTGTAGCATTACAGTCCTATTTGTGGACCCATTCTATTTAGGCATCAGTACTCTGCTGAACAGTACCAGATTTTGTGGTCTTGCAAACCAGCTACTAGTTGAAGTGATACAGAGGCTGGAGATTTTCTCGGCATGGGAGTTGCAGGCTTTCTGGATCAGAGACTCGTGACAGCCATTCACATTTCTGTCAGTCACGAGATACCTTAAACATTCACCTTTTAGCTGAATGCACTCCTAAAAGCTCCTTGGACAGCCAGTGGTGTACTGCACTCAGGCTGGGAAACAATGGGTTAGACAGTATTTCAGAAAAGCTCCAGGGGCCAAAGTTTTTGAAATGAATCAGAACATATTAAAGAAATACCTAGACTCTGCATCACTGTTTTAGGGTTTGGCTGCAAAAAGCTTTGTAGGCTGACACAAGCTCACTCTGCCCACACTCCAGGCAAGCACAAACGCTTTCCACCCTAGTCAAAACCAAAAAAACTTTGTTCTAGCAGCCATGCAACTGTACTAGTGCTGCATGGATCCAAGGTCGTTTCTCCTGCATCTCTCAGCAAGACTTCTTAACAAAGGCTCAGCATCCCTCTAGCCACAGCTTCCAGTTTGGAACTGTCATGGGTCCAGCTATCTCATTGAACAAGCAGAGTATCACAAAGCCATCTCACCATGCAGTAATGTGTTCTGTATACTCTGTGCATGAGAGGTGGACAAAATACACTCAGTCCATTGCCTGAGACCGACCGCTCAGCAAAAAATTTTGCAGTACAATTAATCAGAAACAATCCTGCTTCTAGAATTAATTCCAGCTAGACAAAAACAGGGGTCAAAATCTTCTAATACTGGAAGTGAATTCTCCAGGGAAAGAGGCAACATGATTTAGCCCAGCAGTTTTTCAAGGACAACACAGCATTCTTCCAAAGAAAAACAACTGGTAAAGCCACAGGTGCCATCCCCATGCCAGGACTGTGCCAGACTGCAGTTATTGTATACTCTTGATGAATGATGCTACTGCTCTATTAATTTGGCTTGTATAAACATAAGAATATATTCTAATTTCAAAATACATGTAATATTGTAATATAACTTATCTGTTATAAACATATATTGCCTTTACAGCAGGTATTGTCAGCGTATGACAGTCCTGTACTTAGCTCACCATTGGTGCTCTGTTCAAATTTGAGTATCACTGTTGAAGCAAGATGTGTGGAAATTGGAAGAAACACAAAGAAGATGAGAGAAGGTTGAACAACTTGGGGTGGCCACATGTAGGAAAGTCTGAGAGACACCAGGATGAGAGTCTTCACATATGTGAAAGGCTGCCAGTAAAGAAGAGAATAGCCTGCTCTCCTTATCCCCAAGTCAGGAGAACAGTCAGACATTAGGAAAACTTTCTGACAGTCGTGACAGTGAAACACCCGACTAGGTCACTGGGAGCAATTTCAGGACTTATGTCACTGAAGATCTTAAAGGAATAATTAGAAAATACCTCTCAGGAAGGGAGATATATCACATAGGTAGAGCTGATCCTGCCTTAGTGCAATGCTATGGACTTGACAACCTCCAAAGGTGCCTTCCAGGACTGTTTTTCTGCAGTCCCTGTTTTCAGTATTACCACCTGAACGAAAAGGGCTCACTCTCAAAAAGGAGCAAGAGTTCTGCCTTTGAAGACCCAAAGACTGGTTCTAGCCAGCTCCAGCTCATCAGTGATAAAAGCTTCAGAATAAGGGCTGGTGCCTGCAGACTTCTGTGGGTTAAATGCAAGTGTCTGGAGGAGTTAACTACTGCCCATTCCTGGTCTTCAACCATCACCCATGAGCTGGAAATGCAACATCAGACATGACAAAGAAGCAATTATCCCAACAAATCGGTTATTACCAGCGATTCATATGGTAATGATGGTGGTGAGGATGATGATGATACTGCTCAACTGTAGCAAGGATGATAATAACCAGTGTTTTAGGGAACGGATTACAGGTTTAATCAAAATGAATAGTTTATCACGGATAATGAATTTTACAGAGGAATATGGTCCTAGGAAAATGTCTTGTTCTGAATGACTGAAAATTACATTGATTTAAGTAGTGGGATACCATATTTGCACTATTCATTTAGGAGAAGAGAGAATGTAGCATTTTTATGTAGATACTCTTTTCCATTGTTAAAAATATGGCTGTTGATGTCATGATCATGGTAAAGGAGACCCATTACAGAGTCCCACATATTTATTGGTATTGTTTTTATAAGCTCTAAAATTTTACTCGAGTCTCATTTATATTATCTTTGGTTTTTTCCCTGGCATAGTAAGAAAAAATTATCCCTGTGCTAAAAATGAACTAAGATTTGTGAGCATCTTGTGAAATTCATAAGCAACAAAGATCCTAATTCAGGAGAATGTTGAGGTTCCTGTTATTGCAGTGGGACTTAATCACAAGCATAGATGAGAGGAAATCTTTCTCAAACAAAGGATAAATGGAGAAGGTCTGGAACAATATATTAGCACTAAAAAAAAATTGTTAAGCATATTAGTTTCCCAGTGCATGTCCTTTTTTCTAACAAAAAAAAATATAAACAGTTAGGAGCATTATTTATTTGTTGTAGGGAGAGGTTAGGGAACAAAAAATGAGAGAGAAGGGTGTCATAAGATAGAATTAAAGAGTTACCTGTGTTTTAAAACTGGATAGAGAAATTTCAGACCCAGGAGAACATTACTTTATTCCCCAAAAGAAACAGGTTTGGGCTACCAGTGTTTCTCCTTTCCCATCCATTTAACTTTTCCTTAAATAGTTTGCATGTTGAGTTCTCTGTAAGATTGTTCATGCAACTGCTAATGCTATTTTACTATCACTGTTGATTTCAGACCAGGCTCTTCTTTACTTCACAAAGTGCCCTCAAACTCAAACAAGCTGCAGAAATACTGAAATCAATACATGCCTCTTGAAGGGTAGATCTTTTATAACACAAAGGAGAGAATGACTAATAGATTACTGAAGCCTTAACAAAACCTCAGCAGATCCCCATATGGTGCATTACAATTAAAAGAGTAGAGGATGGATTTATAATTTTTGGGGTGGGGAAAAGAAAAAGAAAAGAAAGAGTTTTGGACAAGAAAATGAGTGAGGTGGAGACAGAAGTGATGTGTGACCATACACAAAATAGAAACGCTTCTTTCTGAGCCTTTCATCTCCGGGTCACTGGTTCCAATCGAGCCCAGGTCGATAGTGAACAAAAATCATTTTAATCTGATGGCTGTTTGCTGACCTATGTGAAATGAACTGGTTGTGTCAGTCCACTTCCCAGCTGACAGCTCTCCCCATCATCAAGGCCATTGCTACAAGTGGCAGTAATTGGTACTTTTTTGAGGCCAGCTCAGCTAAAAGGCTGAAGAATGGAAAGAGCAGTAGGGCTGAACCACCTCCTCTTCTTGTTCAACTGCTCACTCCAGGTGAGTACTGGGGGACACTGGGGGAAGCTGGCAGTGCTGTTGCCTGCGCCACACCTGCTCTTCAAACCAACAAAAGACTTTGGCACAAAGGGGAGTCCTCTGAAGTGGTAAAGACCTCTTGTAAACACAGATTTCTTAGGGAGGATGTGGGGTAGTAAGGCCCCAGGCCTGCACTGCATTGCAGGTGGATGCCATTGTTTGCTGGTGGCCCCATGGGAGGGTGTCTGTACAAGCATGGGACTCTGAAAGGACTCATCAGGCTACCGAGCCCAGTCCTCGGGGCCAGAAGGTCTACAGTTGCAATTCTACCTGCAAAACAGGAGCAAGGATGCTTATGTCCAACTTCCACTGATGTCAGTGGAAAGACATCTGGGCTCACTCACATGTAGGTGCGTCCAAAGGACTTTAGTAACATTTTCAGAGAACTTCAGTTATTAATGAAACAAGCTCATGTGAGGAGGAACCTGACAAAGTGAGCTGAATCTAAGTTGCTAAAATAATAAAGGAAGAAATAAAATACGAACTTCAAGATCTTAATAAAAACTGATGCCCTGGAGAGGACAGTTTTAATCATGAATTTTATCAGTGTTTCTCTGAGCAGCTGATACCTCCCCTGTTGTGAGGAAATAATGTATTATGAAGAAGAAATTCTGAGGGGACTTTCAATTACACTTTAAGACAGAGCCACCTTGTCTCCTGAAACAGTTATTTTGCCATGGGACATCAGAGGTGCCAGGATGGTCTGGCTAGCTGGGGCACCAACAGGTGCTCCAAAGTCTGCCTGGATGGTGCTGCCCAGTGATGTTTTCTGCAAGGTAAATCTGTGCATGCTGCTGCTGACAAGAAGAGAAGCAGTAAAGGGTTTCAGAATTGTTGGCAAAGCTGTGAAACGCAAAGCCTTGCAAAGTGGGAAATCCACCTTGTAAGTATCTGTTTCCCCTTTCAGGGATACGCACAGAAGTATAAGAGGATGAAGTCCCATCTGTCACTCTCCAGGTGGAAGGATCCATGCTTCAAGCAGATTTCCTGACATCTGAATGAGCTGCTCCCAACATTGCGCTTCATGAGCAGGTTGTGTGATATTACGTCTATGAGACATAGGTGCACGGGATAGGGACAAGGAAGAAATGAAGCCTGAAAAATATTAGGAGGAAACTGGGTTTTACAAGTCATGTCTTCTGCGACTAAGTCTTTGACATACATGCTCCATTTTCACATATACACAAATGTCCTTTTCTGCACCCACATCAAGCATCACTGTTACTTGGCAGACTGGGCACTAGGGAAAGCAATGCCTCAATTCTCAAAGTAGGGGCAAGAAGAAGACATGATGCTCTCTCATATGGTGCCCTTCTGAGCTCCTACCATTCCCCTTCCATCATCGGATAGACTGTGGCTGGAGACAATCTGTGTGGAAGGCTGGCAGTGGTCCTCACCAGCACATGTATTCTCTGCTCCTTTTCTCTAGAGTTGGAGAGAAATAAGTGATATGTCTTCATGGAAGAAATTCCTTTTCAATTTTCATTGGTAATCCCCCATATTACTGTCAAGAAAACACCCGGAAACTTACCAACTTGGTCTGCAAACTAATGAACATTGACTGCTAGCAAAGCTGTCTATGCACACTGCATTCCCTTGTAGCTCAGTCTGGAGAGTGGGAATATTCAGGGTATCTCCAAAATCTAAAAGAGAGCTGTTGCCTTCCCTCTAACTGAAATGTTTTGTAAGGCCATAGAAAGAAGTAATGGTCTAACAGGCGCTGGTTCCACCTCAGCCTGAGTCAGTCCTTAGGCAGGAAGATAACGAACAAGCACTTAGAGCACTGCAAGTTAGGACAACTGAGCTAGTTGGGCTTTGGCTGGAGCCTCGTATTCCCTTGGATGTTTCCTCTGCTTACTCCAAATTAAGCTCACTTTGCTCAGAGGTTTGCCAGTACGGTAGGTGCAAGGTGAGTTTTGATGCCATGAATAAAAGGTGGGGCAAGAGATGGATGTCCTGCAACGGGCAAGAAAGAGGAAGGGCAAATCTGGGATGGAGAGTTTGTAGGATGAGCCCATTTCCACAGTATGCTGTGGGATATAAGGTTTGTGATTCACAGAAGGATGAGGAATTATATTAAGAGGAACGTCATTCATATAGGATCAACTGATAAGCTAAAACATACATGTATATGATAGTCCTCATCTCTTAGAACACAAACCAGAACAAAATGTTCAGGGGTAGGTAGAAACATCATCCAGAGGTGAATTGCACCTGTGAAGAAGTCTCTGACCTTCCTGTGAATAATGTGGTCTTTTTCAGAGATTAGATCCGTACTGGAATAAATAGGCTACAAACAAAAGAACGCCATTTCAATTCAAAACAGAGAAATTCCCACAGTGGTTCAGATCTCTGGTCCATTTAATTCAGTACTCCAGTGGAGCCACAAGAGCATGCTTGTTCAGAAGCTGTTATGCCCCTATAGTAGACAGTTCTGTAAGGGTATACCTGTTTTGAGCTGTTTCTGTCTAAATACTGCAATATTGTCACCTCAGAATTTGGGTGAGCCTCAGTGAATATTCATAACTTGTAAACTGTGGGGTTTAGGGAATTGGAGTTTTGCAGTAATTGGGAATTACAGTGAGACCACCTAGTTCATTAAAACAAAATGAAAGACAGAGTCAAAGCCAGGCCTGCAAAGGTAAACAGTGCATGAATTCACTGCCTCCATATTTAAAGCCTTCAAAGCCTTTCAGTTAAAATCCTTTTCCGCTCTGGATCTCAGCATGAGTCTGGCTGCAGGGGAGGTTTTGTGTGGTGGCCTGTCAGCTTCCATCTCCAACACAGTGAAATTCAACTAATTGTAAGTGCACATTGCTCCAGGCGTACACTGCACACACTGCCGCTTGGGCCATGCACACGCACCATGACCCCATCCACCTACTGTAAAATATGGTATTCTCTCCACACACACACACTTTTCTTTTTTGTTATTTGCAATCACCAAAAGGATGACAGGCCAGAGCAAGGAGCACAGATCCCCAATGTGTTTCTGCAAAAATTGGTGTGGAGGGATTTAGTCCCACAACTGTGTATGTGCCAAGAATTGCAGCAATCATTGGATTGTGCCTCCATTAATGAAAAAGGATTGGCCAGGGAGCACAGTGTGGGGCTGTGTCTGCCTTCAGACTTTGATCTTACCTGCTGAAGCTGACCTCACTGCCATGTCAGATTCTCTACATTGCAGCTGCAGATCAGAAAGCTTCAAGAGGAAAAAAGGAATAGAAAAATGGGAAATACCTCACAGTTGAAGACCCTTCATGACCCAAAATAGCCTCTGTTAGTGCTAATCCTCAGATACTTGTGAGGTTCTGCAAGGTCAGGCCTAATTTTCTCCTTATGCAAAACTGTTTTGTTCCTGAGCTTTCATGGCAATAATATAGTCACAGATTACTGGCAAACTGTCCATAGCAGACGTTTTTCCAGCACATTCTCATTCTTCAGAATTTGCTATCTGAACTTCACAGAAGTCATCTGAGTTTGTTTCTGGTTCTGGTTTGGATAGGCTGGGCTTTATTTCCATCAAACTAGGGTTTGTTTTCTCACTCCTTAAACTAGAATATTTTTCAATGTAATTTTGACTATCAGCTTGACCATCACAGATTAGGAGTGATGTACTGTTTACATGAATGCCATCATCTTTAATGGGACTCTCTTCTGGGAGAACATTGTAGGAGTATGTTTACCTTCCTCCTTCCACAAATTTCCTAACTTCCCCAAGAGGATCATTTTCATCACTTTTGCTGCTGCCAGCTGATCAGCAAACTACTCTGGGTGCAAATCATATGTTTCATCCTTCTACACTCACTTTTTTTGTCCATCTTTGTGCACCCAGTGAGGTGAGCAGCCACCTGCTCCACCACACCTAACATCCTCTGTAAGGGCCTCAAGGCTCTTGGGGTGCATTAAGCATGATCCAGACACACTGAGAAATCAAGTCCCTTCAGGGTACTCAGGCAGAGCACGGGTGTCTCCAAAGTTCAATGAGTTTGTCCTGGAGTCAAGTGCCTGCCCCCAGGATCTTAAAGCTCCTGTGGCAATGGGGGAATTTCAGGGAACTTTGTGATCCAAAGCTCAGAAGCTGAATGATGCTAGGTGCCTCCCCAGCAATGGGGAACTGGGTTTCTGAATTAATCTCTTTGTGCCTCAGTCTTGTTTAGCTCTTGTATAAGGTTTAGGAAGAGGTTATTTCATCCCCCCCTATGCCTTCATTGTGTGTTAATACCTGATCCTTTACTGGCAACTCAAGGTGCCATAATTGAGTGAGTCATGTAAATAAGATTAATATTTGGTTAGTTGTTAGTATGCCTTTCAGACTGATCCTCACAAAGTTAATTTCAGTTCTGAGCAACCTTCTTGATGTGACTAGCTTCATTTTCATTACTCTACTGCAGTAGTGTTTCTTGTCCTTCAGATCACCTGGTAACTCTGCTCTCATGTTCAGTCGA